>NC_141104.1:37513888-38103888 GCF_041138505.1 Cibotium barometz | reverse complement strand
TGTTTCTAGCAAAGTGGTCAGATTTGCACGCGCTGCGATAGCAGCCTAGTCATATACAGCCCATAGAGGCTAGTCTCTCATTAACCGGCAAAGCGTACAAGTGGTGGATGAGTTTGACAACTCGCTCTGCCACTTGGACGGAATTTGAAACAATGTTTCGAAAAGAATTTTTGCCTATTAATGAGGCAGAGAGAAGCTGGGAGTTATGGGACAAGTGCTCGATGGAGAACAAATCCCTAACTCAGTACATCTCAAACTACAGGGAGATAGTACTCAAGCTAAAGGGAATCGATGCATTCCAGACATTGCGAGGCTTTAAGAGAGGCCTCAAAGATGATTACCTTGAGTACGTAGAGCCCTTATAGCCTAAAGACTTAGCAGAGGCAATTCAATATGCACAGATATTTGATGACATCAAGCGCTGTAGTGCGCGTGGTGGTTCTAGCAGGGCCGAGGGTAGTGAAAAAAGGAGGTCAGGCCTTAAAAGAAAAGGGTTCCGCAGTGAGAAACAAGGGGATAGGACGGACCAGGAAGGACAGGGTGGTCATTGGTCTAAAAAACCGCGACCATCCAGGAAAAAAAGAGACACCGAAATCCAAAAGAAAGAGCACTATATTAAAGCGCGAAAGGAAAATTGCTGCTTTAATTGCAATGAAGTAGGGCACACGAAGGCTAAGTGTCCAAAGCCTAAAGCCAGCACGAGTGGCAACGAGCCCAAAAAAGATGGTAAATCTTCTAGGCAGTTGCATACAGTGCAGAGACTCCCTCTCAGTTCCGCAGAGTTCAGAGAGGTGACAGTGTGTCATTGTGATGAGCATTACGCTTGTTCAGTGACACCAGCGATGTGGCAGTCTACTGTAGGTCCGCATGTCATGGTGCGTATGTATGGGTGGCCGTAGAGTCACAGTTTTTATTGATGATGGAGCTAGCCACAACTTCTTGAACTACTCGTTAGTCAAGAAGTTGGGATTGACTGAACCCGGAGTGATCATGAATATACTGTTGGCCTAGCCAACGGCGGATATGACAAAACGGTATGGAATACCGTAGTATTGGGGGGTCCCATTATCTATGTAGGACTATGAGGCTCCGCTTGACTTTCAGGTCATGCACTTAGCCAGAGCAGACGTATATCTAGGCAGGGAGTGGCTGTATGGCTTGGGCCCTAGTCTAGCTCGGAATTACTTACATAATACGCTCTGTTTTGAGCACGGAGGTAGAGTCATTACCCTGCAGGGCGACCGTACTGTCCCTGCCACACCACTTATTTCCTCCATGGAGCTGTGCACAGCGGTCCGCAGAGACCAGATAGCAGAGGTATATGCTTGTTACCCTCTATTGAATTTTGTTTCCATAGATGAAAGAATAAATGATGTTTGCGTAGACAAACAAGGAAAACAAAATAACCTTGGACGAGACCCACTGTTTGAAAACCCTGTTTGGCATGCATGTGATTCAAACAAGAAAAAATCCAAGGTGAATGAGACATTAAAGAAAAAGTATGTAGATACTTTAATGAATTTATTAGAGGAATTTCAGAATGTTTTTCCTGATGATTTACCAGATGGTTTACCACCATCTAGAGAAGTAGACCCTGGCATCAAAGTTATGCCAGGATCAGAACCTATAAGCAAACCTGCTTATAGATTAAGCCAGTCCGAGGCACAGGAGGTGGAAAAACAATTGACGGAATATTTGAACAAAGGCTTTATTCGGCCTAGTTCAAGTCCGTGGGCATCGCCTATTCTTCTGGGGTAAAGAAGAAAGGCGGATCTATGCGGATGTGCATAGACTATAGGGCTATTAATCAGATAACGATTTAGAACAAGTATCCGATGCCACGCATGGATGAGTTGTTTGATCAATTCTATGGATCGAGATACTTCACAAAAATAGACCTGAGATCTGGGTATTATCAGGTTAGAATAAAAGCAGAAGATGTTGCGAAGACAGCATTTAGGACCCATTTCGGGCATTTTGAGTTTTTGGTCATGCCATTTGGGCTAACCAATGCTCCAACAACGTTTATGACGCTAATGGACAGCATTTTATGTCCATATCTGGGAAAATTAGTAGTAGTTTTCCTAGATGATATTCTTGTGTACAGTAAGACACAGAAAGAACACATAGAGCATTTGCGTCTAGTGTTCGGCGTCTAGTGTTCGAGTTTTGCGAGAGCACAAACTATTTGCGAAGAAGAGCAAATGTGAATTTTTTGAAATAGAAATTCACTACCTTGGCCATATTATATTATATCCGCCGATGGTACGCGGATGGAGCCAGAAAAAGTAGAGGCTATTCTTAAATGGCCAGCGCTAAAGAATCTCGAGGAACTATAGATTTTTCTTGGCATGTCGGGGTTCTACCGACAGTATGTGAAAGACTACGCGAAGATCGTAGTCCCGTTGACTGACCAGTTACGGTCAAAAACAAAAAACATTAGTTGGGGGGATGCCCAACAGAAAAGCTTTGATAAGCTCAAGGTGACCATAGCAGCTGCACCTGTTTTGACTATTGTTGATCCAAATGAGCCGTTTGTTTTGGAAACAGACGCTAGTAATGAGGCCATTGGGGCCGTACTTATGCAAAGGGGACGCCCAATTGCATTTGAGAGTAAAAAGCTAGATCGTACGCGCAGCGTAACTACTCGGCTTATGAGCGAGAGTTACTAGCGATAGTTCATGCACTGAAAAAGTGGAGACACTATTTATATGGTGCTACTTTTGAGGTCCGGACGGACCATGAAAGTTTGAAATGGCTTTCAAGTCAAAATGAACTGAAGGGTAGAAAAGCTCGGTGGGCGGAGATTCTACAGGAGTTTGACCTTCAGATACGTTACCAGAAAGGTAAGTATAACGTGGTGGCAGATGCACTTAGTCGCATGCCACAGATTAATGAACTTAGTTTCACAGTCTTCAAGAATGATTTCTTGGAGTCACTACGTGGTTTATGTGAGCATGATCCATCTTTTACAGAGGTCTGGCGCACTGTACGCATACGCACTTCTTCAAAGACGCGACCACCTCCCTCGTTGGCACGTATTGCTAGTCCGGAGAGACTGGCCGAAGGTGCAACGAGAAGGGAAGCGAGAGTTAGTCCGGAGAGACTAGCCGTATCTTCTGGGTATAGTTTGGAGCCGGAGAGCTCTGACGTAGTGATAAACTTTGTCGGGGGGAGAAATATGCTAATTACTCCATTGACGACGGGTACTTACTCTACAAGGGTAGAATATGTGTACCAACTATTGGTGACTTTCGGGCCCAAATTCTTAAAGAAAGTCATGATAGTCCAAGTGCGGGTCATCATGGGATTCAGAAGACCTATGCACTAGTAAAAAGACAGTTTTATTGGCCTAGTTTGTTTAAGGACGTCCAGACTTATGTGCTGAAATGCAGTAAGTGCCAGGTCAATAAACATGAACATCTTAAGGTTGGAGGACTACTCCATCCGCTGGAGATTCCTCAAGGGAAATGGGAAAGCATTTCCATGGATTTCATTACCGGTTTACCCAAGACGAGTCGAGGGAATGACTCGGTGTGGGTGGTAGTGGACAGGTTAACTAAAATGGCAAAGTTTATTGCCACGAAGAAAACTGTTAAAACACCAGAGTTGGCAAAACTCTTTATTGAACATCTCTACAAGCTATATGGCCTGCCCGCAGATATAGTGTCGGATAGAGATAGAAAGTTCAACAGTCATTTTTGGAGGGAATTCTTCAAAAAGCTGGATACTACTCTGAGTATGAGTATGACAGATCATCAGGAGTCTGATGGTCAAACTGAAAGAGTTAACCAAATTCTAGAGGATATGTTGCGTTATTATGTTAGTAAGAAGCAATCTAATTGGGAAGAGTACTTGCCCTTATTGGAGTTTGCCTATAACAGCTCCAAACACTCAGCGCGACTGGATTTACACCATTCATGTTAATGTATGGATTCCAGCCGAGATCTCCGATGGCTGTAGGCCTAGAAAAGGAGAAGATTCAATCTGTCAAGGATTTCCTTGAAGATATGAATGATATGCTCAGAGCCGCACGTGAGAGCATTCGTAGCGCTCAGGATCGCGCTAAAACTTATGCGGATAAAGGACGAAGAAAGGTGACCTTTGCAGAAGGTGACTTTGTATTCCTCAAGGTTCCTGCGCAGTCAGAAACCATGAAAACGGGAAAGTGTGATAAACTTTCTCCGGGATATTGTGGTCCTTTTAAAATCCTTAAGAAGATTGGGGACGTAGCATATAAACTTGAGTTACCGGAGAGTTCTCAAGTCCATCCTGTCTTCCATGTCAGTAAACTGAAGAAATCAGTTCACGGGTTAGAGAACGCAGTTTCTCCAGAGATTTTGGTGGACTTGATAGAGCCACCAAAGATACCACATGAACCTGAAAAGATTCTACAGTATCGTGACAAACCCGACATAAAGTGTACCAGGAGGTACTTGTTAAATGGATAGATAGGGATGAGGAGGTAGCTACCTGGGAACGCCGTAGTGCAATTTCCAAAAGGTTTCCCCAGTTTGTTTTCGAGGACGAAAACTCTTCTTAAGGGGGGGTAATGTCACGTAGGCTGTAATGCCTGTGTGACCGACGGCAGACCGGATGGCCATGTCCGGGGTTCAGTGGGAGAGGACGCCCATGCGGAGTCATGGGCGGCCAGGCTAGTGTGGACGATAGGCCACACACTATATAGCCTGGGGGATGAGGGGCAATCCTCATTCTTCCTCTATGGCTGGGTGGTGAGCCAGAGGCCGTCCCCTCTTGTGGTGGTAACACTCGTATCGGCGTTTTACGGATATCTAACACACACACACACACACGATACTTTCTCTCTCTCTCTCTCTCTCTCTCTCTCACACACACACACACATGATATTTTCTCTCTCTCTCTCTCTCTCTCTCTCTCTCACACACACACACACACATGATACTTTCACTCTCTCTCTCTCTCTCTTTCTCTCTCACACACACACATGATACTTTCACTCTCTCTCTCTCTCTCTCTCTCTCACACACACACACACACACACACACATAATACTTTCATTCTCTGAGAGAGAGAGAGAGAGAGAGAGAGAGAGAGAGAGAGAGTGAAAATATCATGTGTGTGTGTGTGTGTGTGAGAGAGAGAGAGAGAGAGAGAGAGAGAGAGAGAGAGAGAGAGAGAGATCACTCACCTTGAATCCGGAGCACCTCATGGGGCGATGTGAACAACCTCACATAGGCGTTTTCGATACTCGCCCCTTAAGCCCTGCACACCTGCCAAAACCACCGCCATATTTACTTATCGCTAGAGCATGAGAGAGAGAGAGATAGAGAGAGCCTTCCTATGCAGCCTTCCTATGCAGAGCCACTCGCAAGACGACCACCCTCTTATTAACGAATTCCCCTTTGTAGCCAGCTAACCACCCTCCAATACGCCCCGCCCCTTGCATCTTGGCAAGTGTGTGTGAGTGGAGGAGGCTCACTAGGAAGTGGACAAAGAGTGTGGAGGCTCGCCAGCAAGCGGACGTTATCTGCAATTAGTAGTAGCCAGCAAAAAAAACAAACTTAGTGAGAAAGGGAAATTTTACCAGCGTGGAGGCTCCTAGTAGTAGCAAACGTGAAGGAGAGGAGAGTGTAAAGCGCTTCAGCAAACGTGAAGAAGAGAAGAATGTAGCCGATGTGAGGAGTGCTTCTAAGGAGTTTGAATTCAAAGGAGTAGGGAGGAGGAGGGCCCTAGCGGGTCTGCATGCAATTGATCTTGTAGAGGGCTCTGAAACCTGCAAAATTCAATACATGCAGAGGGCGACTGTTCTACAGCATTCGATTCCTGGAAGCTGTGAGTGCAGAGGGCACTGGGGCCAGTGGCGATTGCAAATACTGCATGCAACAAGGTAGAGGGCGCTGTAACATTCGATACCTGGAAGCTTTGAGTGCAAAGGGCGCTGGGGCCGGTGGCGACCGCAAATACTGCATGCAATAGGGCAGAGGGTGCTGCAACATTCGATACCTGGAAGCTCTGAGTGCAGAGGGCGGCGGTTTTGCAACATTCGATTCCTGGAAGCTCTAAGTGCAGAGGGCACTGGGGCCAGCACGACTACAAATACTGCATGCAACAAGGCAGAGGGCGCTGTAACATTCGATACCTGGAAGCTCTAAGTGCAGAGGGCGTTGGGGCCGATGGCGACTACAAATACTGCATGCAACAGGGCAGAGGGCGCTGCAACATTCGATACCTGGAAGCTCTGAGTGCAAAGGGCGCTTGGGCCGGCGGCTACTGCAAATATTGCATGCAACAAGGCAGAGGGTGCTGGGGGGGCGAAGGCGGCTGGCGGCTCTCCATGCAAAAATTTGACAAGGCCTAGATGGCTAAAACTATTGCCACATGGCATGTAGGTGCAAGCCCTGTTATATATTGATAGAATAGAAGATAGAAGCTCTGAGTGCAGAGGGCATTGGGGCCGGCCGCTATTGCAAATACTACATGCAACAGGGCAGAGGGCGCTGCAACATTCGATACCTGGAAGCTCTGAGTGCAGAGGGCGTTGGGGCCGGCAGCTATTGCAAATACTGCATGCAACAGGGCAGAGGGTGCTAGGGGCGAAGGCGGCTGGTGGCTCTCCATGCAAAAATCTGACAGGGCCTAGACGGCTAAAACTATTGCCACGTGGCATGTAGGTGCAAGCCCTGTTATATATAGATAGAAGATAGAAGGTGCAATGTGAAGGGTTACTCTAACCCGTCTAGACCTATTAAAAATGAGGTTTGACCGGCACGACCGGTTGCCGCCAGAAACCAAGTGTTTTCTTTAATGGTAGTCTAACAGCCCTAGCTTTCTCGTCTTAGCAAGACCTTTTCTGCGTCTTCAATTGTTTACCTTCACGCCATGCCTTTGCCTTGACGTTCAAGTAAAAAAAAGGCGAAGTGTACCGAGCGCCTGGTCCGCAGAGAGACCGTAGCTCGGCGGGCTTTCCTAATCTCAGATAAAGGCAATTAGGGTTCCGATTCCCGGTGCTGAAGAGAGTTTTCTCAGCGCAGAGGAAGCTGTAGCAGCAGCGAGGTTGGATCACAATATCGGAAACGGGTGCCCTAGCTCGTCTCTGTTTGCGAACGCTGGTCTCTTGTCTGTCTGTGAGAGACCACCTATCTCCTGCAGAATAGTGAAGGACAGGGCAGGTTCGGCTTTTCCGCAATGAAGCTGAGAAACCCTAGCTTCCTGCAGATGCCGTGAAGTCCAGTTTGCGTCCGATGGAGCACTTTTCTCTGTGAGAAGGGACGGTCAGCTCTTCCGCAGGGTTCACGCTTTCTGAGAAACCTAACATACATGTTCCCATCCGTTTCTCTGTGTTTGTTTTATGTGGCTCTGTAGACGAAGAAAAAGCTAGGGCTTGGGGTTCTGCTTTTGTGGTGCTTCTTGTCGTTTTTTTCTTGGTTCTTTTTTTCTTCTTTTTCCTGCTATTTTTGCAACCGTTTTAATCCTCTACTTGCGAAAGCACGTCATTTCGGTATTCCTGCTTCGACATCCATTTGTCTGGTTTTAATAGGGAAGCCTTTACTTAGGCTTCCTTGTGAGGATTTCTGCATTCTTGCATCGTTGCATGTAGTCCATCTTATCTGTCTTTGGTGTATCTCAGGTCTTCTCTGCTGAAAGCAGCTCATTTGGTCTAGTAAGCCATGTCGAATCTGCTTGCTTCGCCTGGTAGCAGGCCCCTGGAGCAACTCAAGGTGGCAGAGCTTAGAGATGAGCTTAGGAAAAGGGGTTTGAGTCTCAAAGGGATCAAGAAAGACCTTTTTGAAAGACTGGAAGAGGCGATCAGGAAAGAGGAGAGAGCAGGCATGCCTCCAGGTGAGCCTGGAGTCACAGGGGAAGTTCAACAAGAAGCAGTGCAAGGAACAGTACAAGAGGAAGGAGTGTACGGAAGTGTCCAACAAGAAGAAATTGCAGATTTTGAAGGGGAAGGTGAGGTTCCTATTAAAATCCCAGATGAAGCGACTGTGAGTCATGATGCTAATGCATCCTATGTGAATCAGTTTGACATTGCTTCACAGGATACTGGATTCATACTGAAAGAAGCATCACCCCCTTCTCCATTTATGGAAGCATCAACTCATGCGAGTGCATCAGATTCAGTCCCTGCATTCATAGAGCCTCCTGAAGACAAGGAGAAACAGAAAGCTGCAGATGTTATTAATATTGAGAATAATGATGATGTGCCACTTGTGGATAATATGGCCAGTGTAAATGTTGGCATAGTGATAGAACCTGGCAACGTAGCCTTTGGGAATGATGTCATTGTGTCAGAAGCTGGCAATGTAACCAGTGGGAATGATTTTATAGTGTCTGAACTGCGCTATATGGACAGTGGGAATGATATCATAGCGTCAGAGTACAGCAATCCCCCCAGTGGGAATAATATCTTAGCGCCTGAATCTGCAATCTGTGAGAATGCTGTCATAGCAGTAGAGACTGGCTATGCAGCTAATGTGAATGATAGTGTAGTGTCAGAAGTGGTCATCCCAACTACTGGGAATGATTGTAATGCTAGCATGTCAGTTTTGGATGATGTAGTAACTGATGTCAGAATTTCAGCTTTGGACAATGTAGTAACTGGACATGATTATAATGTGCAAGATGTTGAAGGCGTTGAGAAGACAATCTTGACTGGTGTAAATGTTGATCCATGTGCTCAGGAACATGCAGAGGATCAAGATGGTCATGGCTTGAAGCATGAGATCTCTGAAGTTCTTGCTGAAAAACCTCCATTAACAGCCATAAAGGAAGTTGAATTTCCAGTAGCTAATGAAGTTTTGATGTCTTCAATTCAAACATCAGATATTAGCAAGAGTGGAGAATTGCGACAGGACATAGTAATGTCAGAAGCCTATGATGTTGGAAATGCAGACATGAAGGCTGAGGAGTTGGGAAGTTTTTCTGACACAATTCACCCCGCAGCATCACAGGATGTGTCTGGGCCGTGTGCAGACGTGAAGACTGAGGATTTGGGAAGATCTGATATAGATGAAAGGGACAGAATTGCGGGTTTGGGAAAGTATGCAGATGTCATGGTTGAGCCAATGGAGACAGAAACACGTTCGGAAAGAAGACGTGTATCAGTTGACAAAGTGAAAATGGAGCAGCAGGATAGTAAAGAGGAGCTGCCTAAGCCTGGGAGGTCTTTTGACAGGTCACGACCGAAGGAAGTTCACGAGAAGTCTAGGCATGACTATGCAAGAACTCACAAGTATGGGGAAGAGAAAAGCAGGGCAGAAGTAAGAGCAGGTAGGGTGTTCAAGGAGGAGTGGAGAAAAGATACGAAGGAAAGTGACTCCAAGCCTGTTGAGGATGACTTTTATATCCACACTAGCCAGAAACGGAAAGAAGATGGTAAAGAACCATGTTTGAAGTTTGAACCTTGTAACTTTAAAAATTTGTGTTTGTATTATGGTGATCTGTAGTGCAGCCTGCATTAGTGCATGATACTGTTTTTTGTTGTTCTTACTATCTGTTCTATGAAATTCAGATAGGGATGTCAAACAGCAAGAGCCTGCCAAGAGGATGAGACGATGGAATTCTGGGAATCAGTTGGCAGTGGAAACTACCAAGCCATTGACAACCGGTACTGTAAAGGAAATCATGTCTCCAGAGATCAAGGAAAGCTCTTCTGTTGTAGCTCCCAAACTCACACCAAAGACCTTGGTGTCGTCAAGGTCACTACCACCTGCAGCCAAGGCAGAGTCTGAAGCCAATGGCGATAAACGAGCTGGTTTGTCTTTGGAGTTCTAAGTTTTCTTTCCATGTTCAGTGTTCTGTTTCTGGTTTGACTTGGAATACTAACAAGTGAGTTTTAACGACTTGCTCTCCAGTTCCTCCACCAGCGCGGGCTCCCACCACCTCTCTCAAAATTGAAAGATTTGTTCGCCCCTTTACCTTGAAGGCTGTCAAAGACATGCTATCAGAGTTTGGTCAATGTGTTGACTTTTGGATGGATCAAATAAAGACACATTGCTATGTCATGGTATGTGCTGTTGGAATAGTAGCAATGAAGCATGTAATAAAAAAAACTGGATTTTTGATGGTCTCCAGACAAACCATATGCAGCATGTTGCCAGTCTACATGTTTTGCATGTATTTGAAGTCTGAAGTGTCTATGCCCTTTTTTCTGTCTGAAAGCAGGCAATGCATGATTTGAATGATAGAATGCATGTTTTTCATGCTGAACCAGAGTTGCCAAGTTTATTTACCCATATAAGTAACATATATGGCATTTTAAAGGCAACGTTTTTGAAGTGTCTGGGATTTTTATGAAACGTGTAGGAAATGGGTTTCATGAAACGCCTGGCTGCTATGGCTGTAGGTAGCAACAGTTTCTTGCCTCTGTGATTCATGCTGGTTTTTGTTTTTGTGGGGTATAATAGTGCTTGTGTGTGTGTGTGGCTGTTGGTTGGTTTGGGGGGGGGGGGGGGGGGGGGGCGCATGGGAGGGTTGCCCAATAACTACTCAGGCAAGGACTTGTTGACAATTTATGCTGGTTGTTCTAACTGGCATTCTGCTTGGTTTGACAGTACGCTACGGTGGATGAAGCAGTTGTTGCCCGGAATGCTCTGTATGACAAGCAATGGCCTCCTTCTTTTGGTAATTTACTTGTAGCAGATTTTGTGGATGCTAATGAAGTGAAAATCAGGTCTGAAGGTTCGTTAGAGAAGGCACATGTCACTCCAGCCACAACTCCACGGGGGATTCATAATTCTTCCCCTGCTCAAGCATTTCATTCTTCGGCATCTTTTCATGGCTTTCCGGACACTTTACCTCCTGCGCCTCCTTTAAGGGAAAGACAGCTGCCACAACTTCCTAAGAAGGATCCTGAGCCTCCAATTCCTACATTAGATGACTTGTTCAAAAAGACCAAGGCTAAGCCTCACATTTACTACTTACCTTTGACTGATGAGCAGGTTGCAGAGAAGCTTGCTGCTGCCAAGAACAAAGAACAGCAGTTAAAAAGTAAACCGTCAGGTAGGGTGTAGGATACTACTTCTTAAGACTGTTGTCTGGTTCTGGTTATGAGCATCTTGGCTTGTAGCTTCCTTGTGTGTAGAGCAAAGTTCATGGTTTTATAAGAAGTGTATGCTTTGCAATGCTGAAAGTATTGTACTGGAGGATAGCTAGAGATGGATTCACGCAGTCATCATTGGCAATATCTTTTTTACTGTTTTGTATTAGTGTGAAAGAGAGAATTTGTGTGGATTGTTGCTGTAACAGGTTGGTCTGGTCTATATGTGAAAAAAAGCCATTTTACTTTGTGGCTGTTACCACACATGGTAGAAATAAGCTGCAAGCTTACCACACACACACACTGTTCCCTCTTGATTATCAAAATTATTATTTCTGTAGACAATGCAGCTTTTGTAGCAGTTTGTGCAGTCATCTCATCACAGTAAAGAGATTCATGGTTATGGTTCCTTACATAAGCATTCCTGGTCCATGAGGGATAGGCAGGGCTCATCACGGGAGATCCCCCTGCCCATGAGGGTTGGGTCTCTCCTTTTCATGGGCGGAGCTATGTCTAAAGACCCTGAGTAAACAGGGTATCAATTTCAGGTTCCTATGATTCACCTTGGCTGCTGTGTTTGTACCTTTTGCTGGGGTCTAAAATCTTTGAACTTATGCCTGACACCTCTAGTGATTCTCATAGTTGTAGTTTGTGAGCTGATATCAACCCAACAAGTAGGCAGGGTTTAAAGGCTCAAGTGTGTTGGGTCGTTATTTTGTTCCCAAAAATGAACTCAAGGAAGCTATTTGAAGATGGAAATAGCACGCGAAGATACCAATTTCAGATTCCCATGATTCACCCTTGCTGCTGACTAGTACTTTTTTTGGGGTCTAAAATCTTTGAAACCTATGCCTGACATCTCAAGTGGTTGTGAGCAATGCAGTCCACATTGAGTGGATGCCCTAGTTTGCAATTTCATGAAAGTGTGACTATGAATTTTTTTGTTTGTTAAAGCTTATCTTGGATCTGTTTGAGCGGTAAAGAGGGCAAAACCCTAGCCAAACAATGATGTGTTCGTTGGGAGGGGCCTTTCAGGTCTAGGGTGTGTTGTTTGGAGAAGGTTTGGGTGCTGCCATGGAGGTTTTGCAGTGCCAGTGAGTAGTAACTTGAAAAGATTCCTGTTGCTTAACTGGGATGTATTGTTGGAAGTGGTATAAGGCAAAGAACAAATTGACCTGTGTTGGTTGTGTGGGCAGTCGAACATGGAGGGATAAGGCGCTACAGGAGGGTTGTGGTGGTGTAACAGGAGCTGTGCCTAGCCGCTCTCACGAAGGCCTTGAGAAGGAACCACGTGGCAGCACAACACTGGAGTGGAAGAAGCCTTAAGTAATGTGTTAGTAAAGTAGGTGCCCACGCCGGTGGTAGCCATTGTTGGAAGTGAGCAGGCATTGCAGTGATGGCTGATATAGGACTCAGATGCATTGACAAGGTGCCCATGCCAGTGGTAGCCATTGTTGGAAGTGAGCAGGCATTGCAGTGATGTGTGATATAGGACTCAGATATGTGGACAATGGTGGGTGTGAAAGGATGATGAGATAATGATGGATGACAGGGGTGCCACAAGAGTAGACGATGGGCATGTGGCATGTAATTCCACCAAGCAGTGTGGAATGTTTGGTTGAACACAATGGTAATCAATACACTTAAATTCACTAAGATGTAATGGACAAGTACAATACAAAATGCAATTTGTTGAATTGAGGAGATGCACAATGAGTTGGGACAGCTGGTCTCTCTCAAATAATGTGTAGTGATCTTGGGAGAATCAAATACAGAGTGTCATGGCCATTTCTAACAATATTGCATATGAATACAATCTTGCAAACAAAATGGTTGCCGGTGAAGATTTTCAACTGACTATTCTTAATTGTCCATGTTTCTTACCATTTGCTCTCTATTGTTTTATCCACACATGGTAGAAATAAGCTTCAAGAGAGCATGTAGAAGAAGAGAACATTACATAGGGTATGTGAACACGGAGTCTTGCACTTGTTTCCGTAATTGATCAATAAAGCTTATTAATTGTAAATAGAGTTGATGTTAGCATTAGTCTTTGTGATGGAAGCATTTCGAATGTTGAAATCTTTAATTTGTTGTTATCTTTTGTGACAAAAAGAGAACCTTGGGAAAGCTTCTCTTATGGTTTAGCTTAAAGACGAAATTAGAGTTTTGGTCAAAATACTAGAAATTGCAACAAATAAAAGAATTGTTTTGTTGAATTTGATCCGTGAATGACTCAGAAACAATCTTTGGATACTTGGGAAACACTCAAACAGGCTTGGATATTGTGTAGGGAAGGAGGAAATGTAGAGTTATAAAGCCTCATGAAGAGGGCAGTAATCTCTAGAGAGAAAAAGAGAGAACATCGGGTGCTTGTTCTAGTGGTTGAAGGGGGTGGCTTGTAGCTTGGAGATACCAGGTTCGATCCCTTGCTGGACACTCGATAGTAACCTTGCCCTCGCTTTGTAGAGGATATGAGGGGTCCTCATGGAGTACTTTGCTCCCTTCTAGTAGTTGCCAAAATTTGGAAAAAAGAGAAGAGAGAAGAGATGTTGAGGTGTCCACCCTCGGTGTCGGGCAAAGAGGGAAAGAGAGTTGGGGTCCAAGATGGAAATGACACATGGTTGATTACTTTCTTTGAACAAAGGGGATGAGGTTTGGGTGATGGACATTGAGCTTTGTCCACCTTTGGATTTCAGCTTATGTGAACATAAGGTTGGTTGTAATTTAGTGAGTTTTGGTCGTCGAAAACTTAATAAGTGTGTACACATACTTACAACTAATACTAGATCCCAAGGCTCGACTTTGATTGATACTTACTACCTGTCACATACCACAACCATAGATAGTTTCACACACAATTCATGGGCGGGTGTTTCCTTATCCGGAACTACACATTGGTCATGCAAGCATATGCAATGCAACATTGGTATGGCCACTTTCCATTCATGAGACTATACTAAAATAGACGTGTTCCAGGCAAGTACACGAGGTACTAGTCCCAGTGGAACACATTCTCTAGGAATTTTCGAGCATGTACACACGAGCATAAGTCGTCCCAACGGAAAGCCAAAGCAACAGTAGCACATGATTGGCATCAATTCCTTGCATGACAGCCATGGATACCAATCCAATGTATGCACATAATGAGAAGCAAGGGTGGATCATTTGGGTGGCCAAATGGTGACAAAATAGTTGTCTGTAACTGAAAAGCATCGAAGTATGCATGAAGCAAGGGTGGGCAATCTCTAAAAGAACTCTTCATCTACTCGGCTAGCATTAATTGGAAGATAGTTGTTGAACTTCACAAGGTAACGCTTGCCTCTAGTACCTTGTGATCCACAATTTGTTTTGGTTGCAAAATCTCCTCAAGCTCATTCATTTTTGGTGAATCTTCAATGATCGGTTCACCTTGGCTCCTTTGATCGATATATCTTAATCATATGCTCAACTTTGATGATCTTCTTGATAGGCAAGAAGTGAGATTGCTTGCTAAACTTATCCACAATTGTCCAAATAGCATAATTATCCTCTTGGATCCATGGTTAATCCATAATGAAATCCATTGTAATACTTGTCTATCGAATTTCACTCTTGACAAGTGATACATGCATGTACATGTGCCTCTTTGTCCTTATGGCACGTACATGTGCCTCTATGTCCTTATGCATACCTATGAAAAGATTGGGGAAAGAGAGAAATTGAGCTCTTGCAAGCACACACACTCACACAACAATGGAGAATACACACAAAGATGGAAGGCTAAAATCTTATTCTTCTTCTCACTCTCAAAAGAAGGCTACAAAAGAGAGGTGAAAATCAACATAAAGTACTAGAGCACTATGTACAACTGGTCCATAATGCGAACACGCTAAGCAGGTGAGCTGGCATGATAAGTATGCCATAATTCAGCGGGTGGACTATGTAGGTGTAGTCCAGTTGTAGAATCACTTACGAAGATCCGTCGTAAACATGCCAGTGATGTAAATGTGGAACGGTCACCTAGGTATATCATGAATGTTAGCTTTGGTTGAGCTTGACATCTTAATACTCACCCTCAATCTCAACTCCATCTCCAAGACTCCAAGCATGTTGTGGAATCTGCAAAGCTTGCTTGGCCTTGGTGAAAATGTGAGCAACTTGCTCCTCTGTGTTGACGTACACAGGAGATCAATATCTCTTACTAAGTCCCTCTCTCTAATGAGGTGATAGTGGATCTCTATGTGTTTGGTCCGCGCATGAAACAATGGGTTCTTGGCCAGCTGTATGCTACTAAGGTTGTCACAATAAATGACAACTTGCCTATCCACATGCAGTCCCAAATCTCCAAGTAGCTTGCGTAACCAAGCTACCTCACATGCTGCCATTGCGTCATCTCTGTGCAACTATTGGTCGCTGCTTCTTATCGCCCCAAGTAATAGCACCACTCCCAAAGGAAAGCATAGTAAATCTTGTGTCCAAGATGCTATCAACCCAATCTGCATCAGTGTATCCATACACCTGCAACTCTATACAAGGCTCATAGAAGAGACCATAAACCATTGTGGACCTCACATAGCATAGTGTGTGCCTCCCACCATCCAAATGCGGTTTTCGAGGGACTTGCATAAACTGGCTCTCTAACCCAACTGTGAAGTTCAACTCTGGCGGCCTGGTGATCGTCATGTAGATTAAGCTATCCACTATCTTCCTATACATAGTGGGAAGCTCCAACATCTCACATGTATTTGCGCTTAGCTTGCCATTCTGATCAAGTGGTACAAAAATGGGCTTACAACCAGCCATACCATATTTGGACAACACGTCCAAAGTATACTGTCTCGCTGTGACAACCATATGCCCTTAGGCGTCATGATGAACTCAATGCCAAGAAAATATCTCAGCTCACTCAAATCCTGTCGTCAGAGGGAAGCAGTGGAAAGATATATACGAATGACAAAAATGCTGAATCTCCAAGACAGAGATGAGAGAAAACAACAAAATGTTGATGCACTAATACTCAAGAAAAGAGTGGATATAACCAGCCCGTTAGGCGAGGAGTGGACTTCGTACCAAAGTGATTAAGAATGATCAAGGAATGATGATAAATGAGGAAGAGGGCAGCATGTATATATACTCGTATATGAGCTGCCCGACTATCTCCTAGTCTCCTACATGACCTGAAAATAGGTAAAAAAAATACCATAAAAAGAGTGGGCAACCCACTTCAAAGGCCCTTACAATAGGGAAAAAATATGGGGAATGCTTGAGCATAGAAATAGCTCCCGTAAATATCAGAAAAGCCACCTTTAAAGCATACTCATTGATAGACGTGTTTTTCTTCTCCACAATATGCAACTCTTGTTTTAGTTGCAGTTTCCTTGCCTTTATGTTGGTCTGGAATATCTGCACTAGGTTTTGCCATGTAACTACTAGAGTGTCGGCATCCTGTATATGTCCTACCATTGTGTTTGTGACACTGATTGGAAGCCAATACATGACTTTCCTTGCACCCTGATTCTAGTCCTTGAATGCCTTTACATCTGCTGGAGTGGCATTCTCTTTAGGCAACTTTGGAAGCTCATCGTTGTCTCCGTTGACATAGTCCCAAAATCCTTTGCCCATCACAGGAAATTCATCATTCTGAACTTCCAAGCTTGGAAGTTATTCTTGTCTAGCTTCTCACTAATAATCTAATTAAGTTTGTCAAACATGTTTGTCTATACAACAACGAGAAACCTGTAAACAGACAATTTCTATATGCAACCTGTAACACAACAGTATCTTTTGTGACCATCGTGCAGCACCGATACTTTTGCATAACCTGTATGTCACACTAGATGTGACCAGAGTACATATACATACACCCAAGATCATCAATACTACATATGTAAACACTATATGCACTCCCAAAAGGTAGTGATATACTATAATAACCAAGTTTCGAGCAAAGACAGTTCTTAACCAGAACTTCTTGAAACTACCCGAAAACACCTTGTAGTGGTCGAATGAAGGCCGAAACACGTCCAAAACGTGAATCTAGTTGAAAAACTTCAGTACAAAGTACTATGCACCACACAGGTGCCTCCACATCTGCAAAGACAACTCCTTAATCAGAGATGTGTAGCTCCTAGAGCTACCCAATGTTGGAAATAGGGTTACAAGAATGCACACACACACACACACACACACACAAAATAAATGCACAAATTCATATACACATTTTTTAATACCTTATTTAAAATAACCCTAGTAGATTGGATATCAATGTTTTGGGCCTTTAAACCACATAGGCCTAGCATGATGACTACTTTTCTCTAATTTTGACATAAATGGTATTGTCGACACAAGTAGAAGTTATTGCATGGCATGCTTGGGCTCGTGTATACACAAACTTGCTCCTCTTGAGGGCTGTTTCAATAATAATATAATAATAGACACATAGATTGAGTGACATGAAATCTAGCAACGATATTCACCGGTGGTGGGACCTCTGTACAAACCCACCTAAAATGTGGAGAAACTCTTATCTTCATGAAATATTAAAAAAACCATCACCTTGTCTTAAAATATTTTAAAATGTTTTTTTGTCAGTACCTAACACAATAAAAGAATGTTTTCCACATTCCTGTGTTAGATGTGGAGCACTAAAAAATTCTTTCCACCACCCCTAGAACTAATGATTTTGAATGCTTGGAATAGATAGATACCCAATCTCCTGGTTATTCCCTCAACTTGGTTCCACTTTTAAAACTCGAAACATCTTTGGCGCCCAAAAGGACACACCGTCCCTCATTTCTTCTTCCCTCCTTAATCCACAAAAGCGGTTAGCTCAATCATCCACTTTCTGCTACTTCTTCTTTCTCATACGTCTGTTAATCTCTCATGGCAACCGAAAGTGGACTGAAACGAACAAGGAGCAGTATCTCATCTGTTGTGTTGTTGTATAACATAAAAGACGAGAACGAAGAATGGATTCCCCAAGTATACAGGAAGTACTCTTGGGTCACTATGCAGCCAGGAAAACGTGGCCACTACCGAGTGAAGGAAAAGGCATCTGAAGACTTGGCCAAACATTGGGAAGGAAGGATCCTTGACTTCAAGATGGCACTAGGAGGGAAAACTGTCAAAGAAGTGTTGATCCAGCATGTATTCATGCAAAAAGAGATCAACGTGGGACCATTGGAAGGACTTCCAAGACACAGAACACATTGTAAGTGCTTGTGTTTTGTATTCCAATGTTGCAAATAAGGTGATTGATATACATTTTTCTGCCTTGCACAGATTTGTACCCATCCAATCTCTAGGAGTGGGAGCCTGCACAATGCTTGACGGGATTCTTGAATGTCGTACATGGTGAGGTGGGGGAACTTTAATATGAAGGTCGTGCACCAAGTGATCTCGCAAGAAGTAGAACATATTTCTATGACTCATTTTATACCTTGCCCACTCAATCGAGTCGACATGGAAAGTTGGAATGTATTCCTTTGCCTGCACTTGATAGTCCTGAGTGGCCATTGCTTGATACAGAAGTGATAGAGTCATACAGGACCAAAATGTTTAATGATATTAAATGTGCTAAGAAGCCTAGCATTGGTGCAAGAAATGTCCACTTAAGTTTGTTTGTTCCAATTGCATGCTTTGTTGATTTATTTTATGATTGTAAACAATTGAGAAAAACTAGAACAACTTTTATGTGCAAAGATATAGATGAAGCCTGGCTTGATCATTTGTTTGACAAAGGTTGGAGAGTGAAATCATCAAAGGGAGATTATTTGATCGAATGTCGATTGAACACCTCCGACATTGCATTTCGGTGAGTGCTATAACATTCAAATGTCTTTTTGTGAAACAGTTACAAAGTTTATTTGATTATACTCGAGAAATTATCCTAATGATATTTTGGAATCAGATACTATATTGCCAGGCAACATCTGTGCATGTCATTTACTTATAGAAGGTGGCGATGGATCAACAACTGGGAAAGCATGGACCAAGATACAAGAGATGGTAGCCACTCTTGCTTGATAGATATAGTTATGATTCGATAGGGTCACCCTCATTGACATTGGAAGTGGAAGAGAATTGGACTCTCGAAGAATATGTTAGGAAGGAATTAGAAGTAGCTATTCAGAATCCTCCAGATCAATTGTAACTATTCAGAATCCTCTAGATCAATTTTGCTTCAAGCTCGATGGTCAGAAGGTAAGTAGAAGAAGAGAGCATCAGATCATTTGTAAAGATGTTGCAGCCCCACACATGAATTGGAGGTACTAGAAGATATATCGACCATGTATATGTATACGGTGACAATGTATTTTTCATATGCAATAAACTTATCTATTCAGAACATTGCTTTTGTAATGCTTTATTGTTCAAAACAATGTATTGAAGGTAAAAATTCTCCAATTGAATTTTTATGTACACAAAAAGGCCTAAAGTAAGAAAACAAGAAGTGAAGGAACACAGTAGATAGCAAATCTTATCCTCTGATTTTCAAATTAAAAGTGCATTTACAATTGTTCTCTCTTCAATAACACTAAATATGTGTAAAAAAATATAAATGTACATGTGTAGTTGCATATTTACAAATAGCATGTTACAGAGTGGAGTACATTGTTGGAAGAAGCAATCCAACAACACATCGATAAGGAAAAAACTATATATCACTGGAACCCATAGGCCTGGGCTTCAGGATGGAGCCATGGCTCTTCTCCCAAGTACGGAGCCCATCTAAGAGGCTCAAGGGGGCCTATCCCCCCTCATGGATTGCGCGGGATGAAGTCCATTGGGCTGTTTGGAGGCATTGCTTCTTCTGCGACCTCGATCATTTTCGCAATCGTTTTCTCCCTAAACTTTTGGACGTCTAGGTCCACGTAACGAGACATGGATGGAAACTACCATCATAATTCATCAAGGCATAAGATCAACATGACAATATACAAGAAGATAAACAAGAGTACGCATGCGTATGGGAGCTGAAAAATGCTTACATCCTCTGAAGGGAGCTGAAAAATGCTCCGTAGAGCAGCAACAATGCATTGAGAGCAACCCTCCACCCACAGCTATAACCATCATCTTGTTTGGGCACACTACTAACCCTTCGAATGGTCGCTCGCTCCCAGGTGTGTCGGTGTCCATGCTTAGGCTCTCATAAGCGGCCACCATTAGTTTCATGACACCACTGCAAACAAAGACCAATCAATATCCTGATCAATCCGGACTTCTAACTTAAACAATAATATGTATCGTAATGATTTTAACTCACAGCAAAACATTGCCATGGACACCAGATGTCGAATTTACAAGGTAAATAACATTGTCTTGCACATCGACTAGAACAAGACTCCAATGGACACTGCATCACATCCAAATAGATTTCTATTAGTTTCAAGCCAGATGAAAAACAAAATGCCTCCTCGCATTGTGGTGAATCGATTCACTGTGAAGCGAGAGCACGTGCCAAAGGAAGCACTTTATAACTTGTGTATGGTGATTCGTATAAACATCATGCAAGAGAGATACAGAGACAAACTCACTTTTCATGATATGCCAAAAAAATTACGCGAGCATCGTCCAGCTGGACCTCTCGAAACCAGTTCAGTACATCAAGGTAGGGAACTGACTCTACTAGCAAAAGTGTTGACACTAGCAAATCAATCTGGAACACCCGATGCTGTACATCCTCAGGCAATTGCGAAATAACAAACCTTCACAAGAAAACATATCAAGAATTAGGCATAAAATTTTAAGAGCCAAGAATGAAAAATTGTGGGAGGATAGAGAAAAGAGTATACCTTAAAACACATTTGAGCACTTTGTCTCGTTGACTTCAATTCTAGGATCAAACAAAATGTTTATCTCCTTAGCATGAATCAGGAAATAACATCTTTGCCCTCTAATATGATAGGATACATAGAACTCCGGCAACAAAAATTGAAGCGCCTCCCGATTCATAGTGTGGAGTACGCGAACATTTTCTCTTTTTGTTTGCAATGCAAGCATTGCAAACATGATGTTCCCTTTGAGCGCTTGCCCGAAAATTTGCCCGAGTCTAATGTTCATGTTCTGGAACTCCCTCTGTCACCTCTTCAATTCTCACTTTTTGAACGGGATGGACATCCAAAATTTGCACCATTCGTGCATCAGTAATTGTAACTGGCCTAAGTAACTTATCATATCTAAAACGAAGGGCTACTAGGCTGAAAAAGTCTTTATTCATCATTGCGACCCTGTGTGCATGGGCCGCAAGAACGTAACTATCCAAAAAAAATTCAATCATCCAATCCTCTGCGGCCTCCTGCAAGCAAAACAGGGCCGATGCCTGCCACCTAAACAAAACTCCATTTCGCTCGCAAATTCTCCTGTGATGACAAGCCTCTGGAAAGGTAATCTTGGAATAGCAAATCGTGTGATTTCTCACAGCACTGACGAATGCTATGCGAAACGCCTTTGTCTAGGCTGCAGTTTGGATAATCGGGAAGGACTGCTTGATTTCCTCGATCTTGAGGCATTCAGAGTGCCCATCTTCTTTCCACTAGATGAGGGACTTGCATTGTCCTTGGGTCTAGCTGTATGCCTTACACGAGCCATCTGAAAACGCAAGCAAGTGCAGAAAACTTAGCTATTCAGTAGTACACGATTAACAATTCACCATAACGCGAGAGAGGGTGGCCAAGAAAGCAATATGCTCTTCCTCGATCTTGAGGCATTCAGAGTGCCCATCTTCTTCCCACTAGATGAGGGACCTGCATTGTCCTTGGGTCTAGCTGTATGCCTTACACAAGCCATTTGAAAATGCAAGCAAGTGCAGAAAACTTAGCTATTCAGTAATACACGATTAACAATTCACCATAACGCGAGAGAGGGTGGCCAAGAAAGCAATATGCACTTCCTCGCGTTATGTTGAATCCATTCACCATAATGCGAGATGAAGGGCCACTGAAAGCACAATAATCCTCCTCGCATTACGGTGAATTAATTGACACAAATGCGAGGTGGATTATCGTGAATCCTTTGCCCTTTGATCTTGCGTTATAGTGAATTGATTCACCATAACGCGAGACCAAGGGCCAGTCAAAGCAAAACAATCCTCCTTGCGTTATAGTGAATTGATTTACTACAACAGGAGGAGGATTATCGTGAATCTCTCACCATTCCATCTTGCATTTTGGTGATTTGATTCACCATAACACATGGAGCCGTATTGAGATTCTAATGGGCCATCGTCTGCTTTAAGGTGAATCGAATCACCATAAAGCAAGATTCAATGGCAGAGGGCAAACAGTCAAAGAATAAACAAAACAATCAAGGAATATACAAAAAACTCACAAAACAATCAAGTAATATACAAAAACTCACATTTCATGCGTGGGAATGGATGGAGACTGTCGTGTAGGAGGTGGAATATCGGTTCAGTAGTGTGGGGGTAGTCGGAAGTTGGAAGGAGGCAAACAGGAGGACAGACAAGGCAAAATCGATAAGAGGAAGAAAAGGTGGCATGATTAACGGCTTTGATTAGTCTTTATAGCGTGTACACGTGTTAGGTACATGGCGGGCTGTCATGTGGCATTCATGGAATGGCGGATGAAAAGGCAGCGCTGACGTGTCGCGCATAGCATTAAAAACGGTTTTTAATTGCCTCTCTTGCTTTGATTAGTCTTTATAGCATGTACACGTGTTAGGTACATGGCGGGCTACTACGTGGCATTCATGGAATGGCGGGTGAAAAGGCAGCGTTGACATGTCGCATAGCATTAAAAACGGTTTTTAATTGCCTCTCTTGGATACCTATCCGGTCGTATTCTCATTTATCTCCCCACCAACGGCCTTCATCTCCACCATCAACGACTATCTCCTCCAACCTCCTTCATCAATCATCCTCCTTCATCGTCTTGTATCAAACGACAAAGACAAACCTCCAACCTCCTTCATCTCCATCAAAGATAACGACAACCTCCTTCATCTCCATCTTCTGCGACCAACGTCGTGCCTTGAAGTTTGCGGAGTTGGTTTCTTTGCACTTGAAAGAAAAGCAATCCAGGTAAAATAGATCTGCCATCATGCATACAAGAGATTAGGCTTTTGCTGCCAGTCAATAAAGAGACAAAGGCAAATCCTTTCCCCTCAGGGTAGTTACAAGCCAAAATCAAAGTCATCGGGTAAGCCTGCAGACAAGGAAGGCGACAAGCCAACGAAAAAGAGCTATTGCAGAAAACCTGGTCACTACATTAATAAGTGCAAGAAATAGCTAGAGATTATTTGTCTCTACCATTACTAAAGCTGGCTTAGTGGTTTAGTTTGAAATGACAGATGTATTATTCATGATTACAGACAATTGTTGCTTCTGGTACTTTGTCTCATGGTCTTTACAGGCTAGATGCATATAAAAGACAAAAGCATGCTATATGTACACTTTCTTCCACAAAGGCAATGGGTGATGCTAAGTTGTGGCATGCACACTTTGGTCACTTGAAGCCCCACATACTTCTTCAAATGTGACACATGAAACACATTGTGGATCCTTGTGGTAGAAGGTAGCAACAATTGATAGGCTGCTTCACCAATTCTTCTCAACACCTTGTATGGTCCATATAAAAGTGATGAGCAAGCTTTGTATTGGTGTCTCCCTTCAAAGAAGCATACCTTGACTTAGGTATTCTTAAGAATACATAATCCCCTTCTTTAAAATCCACATACTTCCTCGATTCATCGACATATTGCTTCATTTGGTTTTGTGCATTAGCCATGTTATCCTTGCACCTTTGCAATATTGCACACATCTTCTCAAAATCCTCTTTGGCTTGAGGATTCACCTTTTCCTCATTGAATGCAATGTAAGGTACATGCACCTTATACCCATACATGGCTTCAAAGGGAGACATACCAATACTCATGTGATAGGTATTGTTATGGAAATAGTTAGCTAAGTGCAGCTATTTATCCCATGAAGATTGGGCGTCATAACAACAGTGTCTCAAATAGATTTTGAGCCACTTGTTCACCCTCTTGGTTTGGCTATCCGTTTGCGGATGATAGGCTATACTTGGAGTGAGTGTGGTCCCCATGGAATCAAATACACTCTTCCAAAAATGGCTCATGAACTTGACATCCCTATCACTTGCTTTGGCATTCCATGCAACCTAAACTCATGCTCCATAAATTGTTGATCCACCATAGAAGCTATATATTTCACCTTTGTGGGTATGAAATGAGCTGCCTTTGTTAATCTATCCACTACCACATAGATGCTATTCCACCCTTGGTTAGTAGTGGGCATGAGGTATGCAAAAAATATGTGAAGCATGCCAATTTGGAAAGTAAACAAAGCATGTGTTTCCACGTGACAAAAATGTGAGCAGAAATGCACTAGATGTTGTGCATTCAGATGTATGGGGTCCTACAAAGACCATGTCTATGGGAGGCTGTAGGTATTATGTGACATTTATTGATGACCACACAAGGAAAGTGTGGGTATACTTCATGAAGGAGAAGAGTGAGGTGTTCACTCATTTTCAAAATTTCAGAGTTATGGTTGAAAAGCAAACAGGGAAACATGTAAAGTGCCTAAGATCAGATGGAGGGGGAGAGTACTTCTCCAATGAGTTCTCTGATTTTTTTTTAAGAAAAATGGTATTTAGAGACAGTTTACATGCAGATACACTCCGCAGCAAAATGGAGTTGCTGAGTGAAAAAACAGGCACATTGTTGAGATTGCACAAGCATTGATGGGAGAGAAGAATATGCTGCATAGCTATTGAGCTGAGGCTATTTTTACAGCAGTTCACATCATGAATAGGACTCCAACTACAGCCATACATGATGTAACTCCAAAGGAGAGGTTTACTGGCAGAAAACCTGATTTATCTCATCTGAAAGTCTTTGGATGCATTGCATATATGGATGTGCCAGATGAGCTGAGAACTAAGCTGGATCCAAAAGCTGAAAAATGTGTGTTTATTGGGTATTCCCTTGAGCAAAAGGGATACAGGTGTTATAACCCTGCTACACCTGAGTTGAGGGTAAGCAGGAATGTTGTTTTTGATGAGATGAGCAGCTGCTGGTAAGCTGCTGAAAAAGAAGTTGTTGGGGCTGATGTGAGTGGAAATGTGGTTGCACAGAGTACAAGTCAGCAATCACAGTCTTTGAGTGGACCAGGAGTGTCCTCATCTAGTGGTTCAATTGATAGACCATGGCGTGGCAAGCTACGTCATAATATCTGTCCTGCAAATGTGATTAGTACATCACGTAAAGGCAAAGAGAAAGTGGTTGAGCCTCTTAGTATGCCTGACATTTCTGCAGGGCATTCTCATGTTGATGGAGAGTATAGTGGCTCAGAGATGAGCCTTGATGAGGATCCTGGGATACCAGCTAAGAGAACACCTGGTGTAAAGAAGGCTATGGAAGCCATGAATGCAAAGCTGCGAAGATCTGGGAGAGTGAAGAATCCTATGCAGAGGTTTACCTATGATGGTTATGTGGCACATCACTATGCATACATGGCAAAAGTTGTACATGTTGTTATGGAGCCCACATGCATTGATGAGGCTATTGGAAATGTGTGTTGGGAGAAAGCTATGGATGAGGAGATGGATGCACTATATGGAAATGAGACTTGGGATTTAGTGCAATTGCCTAAAGGCAAGAAAGCCATTGGATTTAAGTGGGTGTACAAAATAAAACATAACAGTGATGGAAGCATACGCAGGTACAAGGCTAGATTGGTAGCCAAAGGTGTTAACCTATGACGGACATTGAGACGTACTATGTTTTACGTCATTAATTTAAATATTCTGAGTCATGGGCCGGGCTTGTCGGCACCATATGTTAAGGATGAAGGGATTGGGTGATCATCGATGAGAGGCGCACCTTGAATATTAGTAGGATAAGGGTTAGGATCGGCCGGCCATGTATGGGTGCCCAAGTGTGAACGGCCAAGTCACCTATAAGAGTCAAATATAACCCTAAAATCCTCATTCTCATGTGTTGTGAATACAAGAGTGCTCTTGCCTTATCTCCTTGGTTTCCTTCTCCTGCGTGTGTGTGTGTGAGAGAGAGAGAGAGTGAGAGAGCGATCGAGCACTGTGTAGCGGCATGGCGGCGGAGAGGCGGTAGAGCGGCGACGGCGGCGGCTCCTTCTTCACTGCGACGTGGGAATCCTTCAAGGCGGCGGTTGAGCGGTGAGTGACACACCCTTTGCATTCTGTTTGAGCTTCCTTCCCTGGTTGTATGCTTGCAACCATTCGTGGCTCGCATACGGTGCTCGGCAAGGCCCCAGCTACGACCTGTGCGGCAAAAGCGCACATTTTTGGCGCCGCTGGGCCGGGGAGTTGCCCTGCACACCAAGCTCAAGTTTGCAGCTCGGGCTGCTGCGTGAAGTTTAATTTACACTGCAGGAAAGGCGTCTGTGTTGCTGTTGAGGTGTTTCTGTGGTTTTCAATCTCTGTTTCTGCAATTTGTCTCTTGCATTTCTGTTTCTTTTGTTATTTTTCCGCTTCGCGTGTGGGCGTGTAATCTGTTATCTGGTTTTCTGTGTGTGAGGGGGGATTTCTGAATCCCCAGTGCTGTGTGTGAACTGCACCGCAGAGCCAAGGCTGAACCCTAGATAGAAACCCTAGAAAACTTATCCCAAAAAAAAAAGAAAAAAGGAAAAATTAATTTAAAAAAAAAACTAAAAAACTAAAAAATAAAAAAAGTAAATTTTTTTTAAAAGAAAAAATCAAACGTGTGGAGAGGAAAGATTTTTCAATTGGAGAAAATTTTTTTGAAAAGAAAGAACCCCGGCCTCGGCCTCGGTCTCGGTCGTTTGATATATATATATAGGAGAGTGAGCCTCCATAGCTTTCTTTCAAGTGAGAGCTTATGGGAAGTTGTGCCCTATATGTAGCCCACTCCCCAAGGAGTAAAGTGAGCATGTGGGATAAAGCCCTCATCCTTTCCTCCACAAGCAAATAGGCTTTCGTCCCTTCCCCCTAAGGGAAACGGACTGTTTTGAGGACCACCCTATCTCAGTGCCATTGGATCAAAATGGCAAGCTGAGTGCAAATTCAGGAGAGATTTTGGAGGATCCTACTATATATAGGTGCATAGTAGGAAGCTTGATCTACATGACGATCACCAGGCCAGATTTGAGCTATGTTGTTGGGTTGGTGAGTCAGTTTATGCAGGTTCCTCGGAAGCCACATTTGGATGCATTGAGACGCATACTGAGGTATGTGAGGTCTACTTTGCATTATGGACTATTTTATGAAACTGGGACGTCAGAGATGTGTACATGGGTACACAGATGCTGATTGGGCTGGTAGTATCTCATATAGAAGATCTACTAGCTGGTAGTGGCTTCATGTTGGGGAGTTCTGCTGTGACTTGAAGCAGCAAGAAGTAGCCTACGGTTGCTCCATCGAGTATAGAGGCCGAGTACAGAGGCCGAGTATAGAGGTGCTGCTATGGCAACATGTGAGGTAGCTTGGTTGAGAAAGCTACTTGTAGATTTGGGTCTATCAGTGGATAGACAAGTTGTCATTTTCTGTGATAACATTAGTAGTATACAGTTGGCCAAGAACCCAATTTTTCATGCTTGCACACGAAGAATATAGAGGTCCACTACCATTTTGTCAGAGAGAAGGTTTTGGCAAGAGACATTGACCTTGTTTATGTCAGCACACACAGGATCAGGTCGCTGACATCTTCACCAAAGCATTGGGTACAGAGAAGCTCCGCAGATTCAGGGCTTCGCTTGGTGTACATGAGATGGAGTTGAGCTCGAGGGGGAGTGTTGAGATATCGAGCTCATCTAGTGAGACGGTGGACACTCATGATCGGCCTGGGGGATAGGCCCCACACTTACACCATTGGCATGGTTGGTGAGATCATGGGTGATATGCAGCCAGTGGGATGACAGGCTGTGTGACAGCTATTGTAGAGACTGGCATAGTTATAGCGCCAGCTCATTTAGTTGGATTCACACTATAGAGAACCCTAGTATGTATTTGGTTGAGTACCTTTTCATATCGTGTGTACTCTTATCTTTGCATATGTGTGTTGAGTGTTGTGTGAAGAAGAAGAAGATTTTCAACCTCTCACCATGTGTGTTCTCTTTTAGGGTTTTGTGAGTGTGTGTGTGTGTGCTTGCAAGAGCTTAAGCTCTCTTCCCCCCTGTATCTTTTCATAACTAAGCCAAGCAATTGGCAGAAACTTAGAAAAGTTCTATCAGTATCGAAAGTAGAGTAATCGTACTGAATGTGATGTGATGATATGTGGATAGATGTGATGATATGTGGATAGATGTGATGTGATGTGATGTGGATCTAGGTAGATGTGAATGGATGTGATGAGATGTGAATGGATGTGATCAGATGTGGATGGATGTAAATAGATGCGAATGTGATGTGATGAGATGTGAATGGATGTGATGAGATGTGTATGGATGTAAATAGATGTGAATGTGATGTGATGAGATGTGAATGGATGTGATGAGATGTGGATGGATGTAAATAGATGTGAATGTGATGTGATGAGATGTGGATGGATGTGATGAGATGTGAATGTGAATGTGATGAGATGTGAATGGATGTGATGAGATGTGGATGGATGTAAATAGATGCGAATGTGATGTGATGAGATGTGGATGGATGTGATGAGATGTGGATGGATGTAAATAGATGCGAATGTGATGTGATGAGATGTGAATGGATGTGATGAGATGTGAATAGATGTAAATAGATGTGAATGGATGTGATGAGATGTGAATGGATGTGATGAGATGTGAATAGATGTGATGAGATGTGAATAGATGTGAATGGATGTGATGAGATGTGAATGGATGTGATGAGATGTGAATGGACGTGATGAGATGTGAATAGATGTAAATAGATGTGAATGTCATGTGATGAGATGTGAATGGATGTGATGAGATGTGAATGGATGTGATCAGATGTGGATGTATATAAATAGATGTGAATGTCATGTGATGAGATGTGAATGGATGTGATAAGATGTGGATGGATGTAAATAGATGTGAATGTGATGTGATGAGATGTGAATGGATGCGATGAGATGTGATGAGATGTGGATGGATGTAAATAGATGTGAATGTGATGTGATGAGATGTGAATGGATGTGATGAGATGTGGATGGATGTAAATAGATGCGAATGTGATGTGATGAGATGTGAATGGATGTAATGAGATGTGAATTGCTCAGACGATCGGACGATCCATTGCGGAAAACATGCAGGGCATGCCGGAGAGAGAGCCTAGATGGATGTGATGAGATGCGAATGGATGTGATAAGATATGGATTGATGTAAATAGATGCGAATATGATGTGATGAGATGTGAATGGATGTGATGAGATGTCAATGTGATGTGATGAGATGTGAATGGATGTGATGAGATGTGGATGTGATGTGATGAGATGTGGATGGATGTGATGAGATGTGGATGGATATGATGAGATGTGAATGTGATGAGATGAGATGTGGGTGGATGTAAATGAATGTGAATGTGATGTGAAGAGGTGTGAA
This sequence comes from Cibotium barometz, assembly GCF_041138505.1. Classification (NCBI taxonomy): domain Eukaryota; kingdom Viridiplantae; phylum Streptophyta; class Polypodiopsida; order Cyatheales; family Cibotiaceae; genus Cibotium; species Cibotium barometz. The sequence continues at coordinate 38,074,362 of NC_141104.1, read as the reverse complement.
TAAATGTGATGTGATGTGGATCTGGGTAGATGTAAATGGATAAGATGTGATGTGATGTGATGTGGACCTGGATAGATGTGAACGGATGAGATATAATGTGGATGGATGTGATAAGATGTGATGTGGATTTGAATGGATGTAGACGAATGTGAATGGATGTAGACGAATGTGATGTGATAAGATGTGATGTGGATCTGAATGAATGTAGACAAATGTGGATGAATGTGATGTGATATGGATAGATGTGTATAGATGTGATGAGATGTAATATGATATGAATGGATAAGAATGGATGAAGGACGATGGGAATAGATATGAACGGGTCTGGATTAAGTAATGTGAATTGATGTAGAAGAATGTCGAATAACGAGAAATGATGTGGAACAATGTGGAAAGATGAGAGTTCGTTAGAAACTGTAATTATGAAACCTGTTTTTAAAAGACTGTTTTATGTCAAGAATGCTGGGAAACATTTTGACTATCTTGTCGATTATAGTCATAAGGACCTAAGTGAAAGTTTTCAACATCTAACAGAGAGTCGATGGAGGATGTCTCACATGGCAAGGTTGGTCGAGGTCTTGACCATGGTGAGCTTCCGGTATGGTGGATGAGGGACCAATGAAGTGGCCTATGAGTGAAGTGCTAGGTGACCTGCAAAGGAGCCTAGAGGGTGCTGAGTGACCATACGATGCTCGGGCTCTGGGTCGCCGAAGATTCCCATACGTGCATCGAGGAAGAAAATGAAACAATGAGTTGGAGTTGTTTTCTGAACACAGGCATGGATCTGGTTGATTGGCCTTGCTGGTCTTCAACGGATGAGTCCATGGATCCTTTATATGGATATGTTGGTTGATCTTGCTGATCTTCAACAAGGGAGAGTCCATATGGATATGTTGGTTGATCTTGCTGATCTTCAACAAGGGAGAGTCCATATGGATTTTTCTTATGTGATTATATTTCCGGGTACTATGAGCTATAGAGACTATTGAAAAGACCCCTGAGTGAGCAGGTGGTGAGCGTTCTGGTCGCCAATGATGCCATAGGTACACCAATGAAGGACTGATTGAAAATTGGAATTCAAGCAAGATATTTTGGAGGATTATGATCACTGATACTATGGTTTCGTTAAAAGATTGTTTTAAAGACAACTAAATTTGTGAAAAAGGCAATTAAGTGGTGTGACTATCTTGAATTTTGCTTGAAGCGCCGACTAGGGGGCGTGGGAACTCTTTTCCCTAGTACCCGGGACAAAACATAACCAAATTTATAAATGGATCCTATCAATACAATGGTTGGGTGGTTGGCTAACCCATGGGATTGTATGGGGTTAGGCTAGACTGATGGATCCTTAAATTAAGACTAAATTCTGTTAAGTTACCATAGTTGAAGTAAAACACGGATAATCCTTGTTCTATAGAAAAGAATCAACAATTGTGCCTCTTGATGAGGAAAAAAGCGTTGGTTTCTATGATCTAAGTGCAAGTCTTTTCCTTGATCTGACCATGTGACTTACGGGTTTGGTCGGATCAGTTTGGTTAGTTAAGACCTTGACTCGTTATATTAATTCTTGCATTGAATGATTTTTCTTGGAGGAATTGCCTATGCCTTCTGGGCGAGAGAAGTTTTTTCGGGTTCGATTTTGGAAAAACCGAGGGATTAGTCTCTTTTCTAGATATTCGTGGGGGTGAGGCCCCAAGTGGGAGACTCTGCCTTGTGCAAGAAGTGCTATTTCTACTTCTAGCACCCCCGAATTCAATGCGCAGTGGGGACAGGGATCTTTCAGCTAGTATCAGAGTGAATTGGCTAAAGTTGATCAATCGAGAAGCAAGAAATGTCAAAAATTTATGAAGTACCAGTAAAAGATTGTAATTGTGTGATGGAATTCATACAAATTGATATTCAAAATAAAGATTCATAAATTGGAAATTGGGCCTTCTAATGGAAGTACCGCAATTGTGTGGAATCCCTGACTTGCTTAAGGCCTAGATACGATGGTATTCACCTTATAGTTCTAAGGACCGTGATTACCCATATATACCGTGGGTATAACTGTAGCTCTTTACTTGCAATATGTACGAGTAAATCTAAGACCTTGAAGTTAAAAGCAAAAATGCTATCTAGATGATGAATTTGAATGCTGGTTAATATGATTTTAGAATTCTGGTTGAGAATTGATGAATTGATTTGGATTTTGATTGAAAGATGATGATTTCTGAATTCAAGTTGAAAGAAGATAAGTTGAACAAAGCCACAATGAGGATGAATGGGGAGAATCTGAGTGATGATGTTAGAAATTGGAAAATGATGATGACTTTCAGCAGATCAATATGAGATTAGTGGATTGTGCTGATAGATTGTTGTTGTTTGACCTTTGACCCAGTGGATCTAATTAAGGAATGACAAATTGAGAATCTGCATAACTGAAATTCCCATGGTGGGGAATGTTTAGATGGAATTTTCGGTCTGATGGACCATTATTGTGTTAAGAATATGAATGAATTATTCTCTGGTAATGAGTTCTGTATGTTCTTCTTATAGAAGGGATATTTATCCCAGGATTCTGTGGGGGGCTGATCAAACTATAAAGAACCCCAGAATCAGTTGGATCTAAAGACGGATTGAATTATAAATAAAGTGGCCTTTTCACATGAGCGTCTTGGTTAATATGGAAAAAAAAGGAACCTAAACAAGAATTTTCGTATTGATAGGATTATGGATCGAGATCGTCGTGTAGGAATGTTAACTCCCAACTTGATGAGGAAGAGCTCGACCCGGATATTCGTGAAACTCTTCATAGATTGCAGCCTGGACCTTTCAAGGGTGAAGTGGAAAACTTGAGCGATGTAAGATCCCTGTTCCCACACCGAGCAACAGATTCGAGATACTAGCAGCGGAAGAAGCACTTCTCGCGCAGGACAGGGGTCCCACATTCGGGGCCTCACCCCACAGATATCCAGATAAGAGACTAATCCGTCGGTTGTTCCAAAACCGAACCCGGAAAAACTTCCTTTACTGGAAAGCACGGGCGATTCCACCAGGATAACTTTTTACTCTAACGTAGTCAAGATCATTTCTGATCGAGCTGATCCAATTACATCTATAAGATACTTGGTCAGATCAAGGAAGAAACTTGCACTTGGATCATTGGGATCAACGCTTTTTTTCCCATTCAAGAGGCACAGCCGTTGATCCCTATCCATAGAACAGTTACTGTCCGGGATTTATTTTATCTATCGTAAAAACAAAAGTTTGAGTCTCGATTTACGGATCCATCAGTCCAGCCTAACCCCATCCAGTCCCATGGGTTAGCCAACCGCCCAACCACTGTAGTGATGGGATCCAATTAAGAATTTGGTTAGGTTTTGTCCCGGGTACCAAGGAAAAGAGTTCCAAGGCCCCCTAACCGGATGTTCATGCAAAAATAAAACTAGTCACACCACTCACACACCCAATATGAAATTGCCTTTTCACAGATTCAACCAGTTTAAAACAATCCTTTAATAAAACCATAGTATCACTGATCACCATCTTCCAATTTATCCGGTTGATTCTTAATTTTCCCATCATTCCTTCATCAGAGTATCTATGGCATCATTGGCAACTAGAACGCTCAGGGGCCGTTTCGATAGTTCCTAGCCCATAATACTCGGTAATATAATCACTTATCAAGATGGACTCTTGTTGAAGATCAACAAGATCAACCAACAGATCCATATAAAGAGCCATGGACTCATCCATTGAAGACCAGCAAGGTCAATCAACCAGATCCATGCCCGATTTCAGAAAACAGCTCTTACTCCTTGTTCCAATATCTTCCTCGACGCACGCGTGGGTATCCTAGGCGACCCAGAGCCCGAGCACCGTATGGTCAGCACCCTCTAGGATCCTTCGCAGGTGACCTAGCACTTCACTCATAGGCCGCTTCCTTGGCCCCTCATCCACCGTACCGGAAGCTCACCATTTTAATCGCACCGAGGGGCTGGTCAAGACCTCGGCCGACCTTGCTATGCGAGACGTCCTCCATTGACTCTCCGTCAGCAGTTGCAACTTTATCAGTTAGGTCCACGACCTTAATCACAAGACGGTCAAAATGCTTCCCTAGCATTCTTGACATAAAACAGTCATTTACAAACAGCATTTACAAACAGTTTACAAATACAGTTTCTATATTAACTCTCATTTTTCCACATTATCCCTCATCCACCCACATTACTTATTCCGTATTCCATTTATATGTATACTCATCCAATCACATCATTTTCCATCTCCTCACTTTAGATTCCTTCACATCACATATCATATATTCACATCCATACATCTACGTCTACATGCATACACCCACCTCCACATTCTCATCCACATCTATACATCTACATCTACATGCATACATCCACATCTCCATTCACATCCACATCTATATATCTACATCTATATGCATACATCCACATCTCCATTCACATCCATATCTATACATCTACATCTACATGCATACATCCATCTCCATGCATACATCCACATCCACATTCACGCTCACATCCATACATCTACATCAACATGCATACATCTACATCTCCATGCATACATCCACATCCACATCTATACATCTACATCTACATGCATACATCCACATCCACATCTCCATTCACATCCACATCTATACATCTAAATGCATACATCCACATCTCCATTCACATCCACATCTATACATCTACATCTACATGCATACATCCACACCTCCATTCACATCCACATCTACATGCATACATCCACATCCACATCCACATCTACATGCATACATCCACATCCACATCTCCATTCACATGCACATCTATATCTACATGCATACATCCACATCCACATCTCCATTCACATCCACATCTATACATCTAAATGCATACATCCACATCTCCATTCACATCCACATCTATACATCTACATCTACATGCATACATCCACACCTCCATTCACATCCACATCTACATGCATACATCCACACCTCCATTCACATCCACATCTATACATCTACATCTACATGCATACATCCACATCTCCATTCACATCCATATCTATACATCTACATCTACATGCATACATCCATATCTCCATTCACATCCATATCTATACATCTACATCTACATGCATACATCCACATCTCCATGCATACATCCACATCCACATTCATACTCACATCCATACATCTACATCTACATGCATACATCCACATCTCCATGCATAATAAAATTCTTTTAATTAAACTAGGATGATAGTTCCTAGAATATGGTAGGAAATCCTCTTTTCATGCTTTGAATGAATTTATTTTATGTGTAAATTTTTATAAAATTTTACCATAGCTCTGCTACTATAACTGATAAATCTCAATTATTTTAAAAGATAGGTTATCTTTAAGGGAATGATTAGAATGATCCCTAATTGGATCATTAACCCTTAATGGATTAAATAAAAAAATAATCATAAACTAAAAGCATAGATAAAAAAAACTCTTAATTTATTCTCAAGCATAGATTAATCTTGGATTAAGAAAAAGCTTTATGAAAAGCTTCATTTGGATTGAGAAATGGGCAATGAGTATGACCATTTCTTAAGTGAGAGAGGGAAAAAACCATTAGAATTAAACATAAATGGAAATTTATGTAATTCTTTACTATCATTAATTAATTAACTTCAAAAGCATTTCAAAAACCATACCAATTAAGCTTCTCAAGCTTGAGAGGGGTTGAGAAGAGAGAATCATTGAGAAATTATAGAAAAGATCAAAATTCACTATACTTACCTTATAATTTGCTTGATTCTTTGTTCACGGTAGAGGTCCCCAACCAATCAATTGGTTTAGTATGTTGATGGAGCCACCAATGGGGATTTAAGAAAGAGAGAAGTGTCAAAAACTAGGGAATTATTAAAGAATTCATAGTTCTTGGCTTAGGTGGAGTAGAGATTCGGTTTGGTTCCATTTTGATTTGGTTTGGTTCAAGAGAGATAAGAGATAAAAATATCACATTATTTTTGAGTTTAAAACTCATTCAAGCATGTGAAATATGCACCTCCTTTAAAAAACTCCCCTTCCTTACATATGTGTCAAAATGGAATGATTATACCTAAAGTATCTCATATTTTTAATATTGCTCATAGTTTTTTACTAATAAACCTTGTACATTTTCAACTCTTCATCTTATGTGAGCATTTACTCATTTTTGGATACTCAATTTATCTCATTTTTTTGATATTACTCATAGTTTTTTACTAATAAACCTTGTACATTTTCAACTCTTCATCTTATGTGAGCATTTACTCATTTTTGGATACTCAATTTATCTCATTTTTTTGATATTACTCATAGTTTTTTACTAGTAAACCTTGTACATTTTCAACTCTTCATCTTATGTGAGCATTTACTCATTTTTGGGTATCTTCTTTTACAAATAGGATTTATCTCCTCCCTACACATGGATTGATGCTATTGGCCCATAGGAACCTTAATTGGACCATAATCCAAAAATTTCTGAAAATCTAGACCCTTAGACTAAGGTTCTTTATACCTATTTTCAATTAATTCCAATTGCACATTGGAAAATTCTTTCTGAATTTTTGTTATAGGGGAATTCATTTTAATAAGATGAGATATTTTTCTATCCAAAAATATTCAAAATCTGAATATTCTCTCTCTAGAATATTTTCTCTCTCTAGGTTAAAACAGTTAGAAACAAGGTCTTTATATTTCTGAAGAGGGATTGATTACAGGGGAAGATACTAGACATCAAAAAAAGGGGGAGGAATCTTACATTCTACCCCACTTAAAAAATGCGAGATGTCCTTATCTCGCAAACTGGGATAATTTCGCAAGATGCACGAATATGAGACTTAGAGAAAAATTTTAAGCAAGATTAACCACCAAGAAAAGTCTTAAAGAGAGCAAGATTCAAAATAAGAACAAGATTTAAACTTTATTCATTCTCGAAACTTATACAGTAAAGCTAGAAGAACTCTTTACACTTCCATAAGCCCGTCCATCATATGGTCACAAAAGCAGCACTCACAAGTTGCACAAGTATAGGGTAACTCATCTATGGGAATGATTCTGCTGGTTATTGCCACACCTATCTCAGTGGTATGAGGTGATCTAACAAAAGGACCTCTGAGAGGCAAGCCAAAAATGGGGTAAAGGCATATCTTCTCATGAGGAAGAAAGCACGCCAGTAAGAAGACCCGCTCAGAAAACCCAAGATGCCTTGATCTCATGACGCAGTAGTATCGGGGACCCAAACCTAAGGCTTCAATAACCATGGCCAAGCGGACATTGTTACGAAAGTGCTGCTGACCCCAGGGTGTTACCCTAGTTATGTCTTGATAGGTCCGCCATTTGGTTTGAGCTACAGAAGTTCCTAGGTGAGGAAAAAGTGAGCGCTCATACTGTTCTATAAAGTCTTTCTTCACAGACTCTCTTGCATCTTGAAGGTGAGAAATCATCATGGATAAAACTAATTCCTGTTACCAAGCCATGAAGGAGATTAAGAAAGAAAGGAGATTGATGGGAGTAAAATTACTGTGAGCGACAAGTAAAAGTTACGACTTATATAAAGGAAGGAGCTAGCGTAACCTAGAAGCCAACGGTAACTTGCCACTGAAGTGTTACCGTCTTTCCATGATTTGGGTTTGGCACATTTTTCTATAGAAGGCATTAAGAATTTTGAGATGAGGAGATAAAAGAAGCTTGTAGGCTAAGTCACCTACTTTCATTGAATTCAGATATAAGGGTCACAATATCTTGGGGATAACTTCTTATACTCCCCAAGAGATAAAGAACTCCTTTTGGGCCGTACTCGGATGAAAACCAAAACCTTGGTATCCAAAACACCGATTTTCACTTCTGAACTCATTGTTCTAAATCCTTAAAACAGGCGTGACTCCTGAGAAGTATTCTAGGGAAAGGGTCTTCCTTTTTTAAACAGAATCTTTCTTTTATTTTAGAGAGGGAATAATTATAAGATCAAAAAGGGAGATTCTTACTCCTGTATACCTCGAAGGCTGGGGAGAAATCTTACATTCTATCCCACTTAAAAAAATGCGAGATGTCCTCATCTCGCCAAGTAGAGGACAACTCTTTTTCTTATGATCCAATTTATTCTAGGGTTCCTTATATTCTGGTCAACCCAATAGAATACGGGGATAATTATCCCTTAAATAGAACTCATCATTAAATAACAATTCATTCAAATCATATCATTCATATCTTTAACACGATAATGGTCCATTAGACCGAAAAATTCCCTTCTGAACATTCCTCTACGGGAATTTCAGTTAAGCTAGTTCTCAATTTGTCATCCCTTAACTTGATCTATCAGTCAAGTGTTTACAGTAGCAATCTGACAGCACAATCCACTAATCTCATAGTGATTTGCTGAAATCATTATCATCATTCCAGTTATGAATATCATCACTGGGAGTCGTCCCATTCATCCTCATTGTGGTTTCGTTCCAATTATTATATTGCAACTAAATTTCAGAAATCATCATTTTTCAATCAGCATTTTCAATCAGAATCCAAATCAATTCATCAATTCTCAAACACAATTAAAAATCATATCAACCACATTCGAAATCATTATCTGGATAGCATTAACGCTTATAATTTTAAGTCTTAGATTTACTCGTATATACTGTCAGTAAAGAGCTGCAGTATACTCTCGGTATATACAGGTAGTCATGGCCCTTGGAATTATAAGGTAAATACTATCATGTCTAGGCCTCAAGCAAGTCAGGGATTCTATATAATTGCGGTACTTCCATCTAAAGACCCAATTACCAAATTACGAATTTCAGTTTGAATATCAAATTGTATGAATTATATCACACAATTATAACCTTTTTGTGTTTCTTGATAAATTTTTGACATATTTGTCTTCTCAGTTGATCTTTATTAACCAAATGCTCTGATACCAACTCTAAGATCCCTGTTCCCACACCGAGCAACAGATTCGGGATACTAGCAGAGCGGAAGAAGCACTTCTCGCGCGGGACAACAGTCCCACATTCGTCGGGGCCTCATCCACGGATATCCGGATAAGAGACTAATCCATCGGTTGTTCCAAAACCGAACCCGGAAAAACTTCCTTTACCGGAAAGCACGGGCGATTCCACCAGGATAACTTTTTACTCTAACGTAGTCAAGATCATTTACTGATCGAGCTGAACCAATTACATCTATAAGATACTTGGTCAGATCAAGGAAGAAACTTGCACTTGGATCATTGGGATCAACGCTTTTTTCCCTATTCAAGAGGCATAGTCGTTGATCCCTATCCATAGAATAGTTACTGTCCGAGATTTATTTTATCTATCGTAAAAATAAAAGTTTGAGTCTCGATTTACGGATCCATCAGTCCAGCCTAACCCCATCCAGTCCCATGGGTTAGCCAACCGCCCAACCACTGTAGTGATGGGATCCAATTAAGAATTTGGTTAGGTTTTGTCCCGGGTACCAAGGAAAAGAGTTCCAAGGCCCCCTAGCCGGATGTTCATGCAAAAATAAAACTAGTCACACCACTCACACACCCAATATGAAATTGCCTTTTCACAGATTCAACCAGTTTAAAACAATCCTTTAATAAAACCATAGTATCACTGATCACCATCTTCCAATTTATCCGGTTGATTCTTAATTTTCCCATCATTCCTTCATCAGAGTATCTATGGCATCATTGGCAACTAGAACGCTCAGGGCCGTTTCGATAGTTCCTAGCCCATAATACTCGGCAATATAATCACTTATCAAGATGGACTCTCGTTGAAGATCAGCAAGATCAACCAACAGATCCATATAAAGAGCCATGGACTCATCCATTGAAGACCAGTAAGGTCAATCAACCAGATCCATGCCCGATTTCAGAAAACAACTCTTACTCCTTGTTCCAATATCTTCCTCGACGCACGCGTGGGTATCCTAGGCGACCCAGAGCCCGAGCACCGTATGGTCAGCACCCTCTAGGATCCTTCGTAGGTGACCTAGCGCTTCACTCATAGGCCGCTTCCTTGGCCCCTCATCCACCGTACCGGAAGCTCACCATTTTAATCGCACCCAGGCTGGTCAAGACCTCGGTCGGCCTTGCTACGCGAGACATCCTCCATTGACTCTCCGTCAGCAGTTGCAACTTTATTAGTTAGGTCCACGACCTTAATCACAAGACGGTCAAAATGCTTCCCCAGCATTCTTGACATAAAACAGTCATTTACAAACAGCATTTACAAACAGTTTACAAATACAGTTTCTATATTAACTCTCATTTTTCCACATTATCCCTCATCCACCCACATTACTTATTCCGTATTCCATTTATATGTATACTCATCCAATCACATCATTTTCCATCTCCTCACTTTAGATTCCTTCACATCACATATCATATATTCACATCCATACATCTACGTCTACATGCATACACCCACCTCCACATTCTCATCCACATCTATACATCTACATCTACATGCATACATCCACATCTCCATTCACATCCACATCTCTACATCTACATCTATATGCATACATCCACATCTCCATTCACATCCACATCTATACATCTATATCTACATGCATACATCCACATCTCCATGCATACATCCACATCCAGATTCACGCTCACATCCATACATCTACATCTACATGCATACATCTACATCTCCATGCATACATCCACATCCACATCTATACATCTACATCTACATGCATACATCCACATCCACATCTATACATCTACATCTACATGCATACATCCACATCTCCATTCACATCCACATCTATACATCTAAATGCATACATCCACACCTCCATTCACATCCACATCTATACATCTACATCTACATGCATACATCCACATCTATACATCTAAATGCATACATCCACACCTCCATTCACATCCACATCTATACATCTACATCTACATGCATACATCCACATCTCCATTCACATCCATATCTATACATCTACATCTACATGCATACATCCATATCTCCATTCACATCCACATCTATACATCTACATCTACATGCATACATCCACATCTCCATGCATACATCCACATCCACATTCATACTCACATCCATACATCTACATCTACATGCATACATCCACATCTCCATGCATAATAAAATTCTTTTAATTAAACTAGGATGATAGTTCCTAGAATATGGTAGGAAATCCTCTTTTCATGCTTTGAATGAATTTATTTTATGTGTAAATTTTTATAAAATTTTACCATAGCTCTGCTACTATAACTGATAAATCTCAATTATTTTAAAAGATAGGTTATCTTTAAGGGAATGATTAGAATGATCCCTAATTGGATCATTAACCCTTAATGGATTAAATAAAAAAATAATCATAAACTAAAAGCATAGATAAAAAAAACTCTTAATTTATTCTCAAGCATAGATTAATCTTGGATTAAGAAAAAGCTTTATGAAAAGCTTCATTTGGATTGAGAAATGGGCAATGAGTATGACCATTTCTTAAGTGAGAGAGGGAAAAAACCATTAGAATTAAACATAAATGGAAATTTATGTAATTCTTTACTATCATTAATTAATTAACTTCAAAAGCATTTCAAAAACCATACCAATTAAGCTTCTCAAGCTTGAGAGGGGTTGAGAAGAGAGAATCATTGAGAAATTATAGAAAAGATCAAAATTCACTATACTTACCTTATAATTTGCTTGATTCTTTGTTCACGGTAGAGGTCCCCAACCAATCAATTGGTTTAGTATGTTGATGAAGCCACCCCAATGGGGATTTAAGAAAGAGAGAAGTGTCAAAAACTAGGGAATTATTAAAGAATTCATAGTTCTTGGCTTAGGTGGAGTAGAGTAACAATGCATAAGACACTATATTTTTTTCAACAAGGGGAGGCTTCTATTTAAAGGAAAAATTGAGCTCCTAAACAAACAAACTGATTCTAGAATTTTCCAAGTCAGTTTGGTTGAATTTGGACTAGATTTGGACCTAGTTTGGTTACTTTTTGATTCGGTTTGGTTCCATTTTGATTTGGTTTGGTTCAAGAGAGATGAGAGATAAAAATATCACATTATTTTTGAGTTTAAAACTCATTCAAGCATGTGAAATATGCACCTCCTTTAAAAAACTCCCCTTCCTTACATATGTGTCAAAATGGAATGATTATACCCAAAATATCTCATATTTTTAATATTGCTCATAGTTTTTTACTAATAAACCTTGTACATTTTCAACTCTTCATCTTATCATGTGAGCATTTACTCATTTTTGGATACTCAATTTATCTCATTTTTTTGATATTACTCATAGTTTTTTACTAATAAACCTTGTACATTTTCAACTCTTCATCTTATGTGAGCATTTACTCATTTTTGGATACTCAATTTATCTCATTTTTTTGATATTACTCATAGTTTTTTACTAGTAAACCTTGTACATTTTCAACTCTTCATCTTATGTGAGCATTTACTCATTTTTGGGTATCTTCTTTTACAAATAGGATTTATCTCCTCCCTACACATGGATTGATGCTATTGGCCCATAGGAACCTTAATTGGACCATAATCCAAAAATTTCTGAAAATCTAGACCCTTAGACTAAGGTTCTTTATACCTATTTCCAATTAATTCCAATTGCACATTGGATAATTCTTTCTGAATTTCTGTTTTAGGGGAATTCATTTTAATAAGATGAGATATTTTTCTATCTAAAAATATTCAAAATCTGAATATTATCTCTCTAGAATATTTTCTCTCTCTAGGTTAAAACAGTTAGAAACAAGGTCTTTATATTTCTGAAGAGGGATTGATTACAGGGGAAGATACTAGACATCAAAAAAAGGGGGTGGGGGAGGAATCTTACAAGCGAGGCTGTGGAGAAGTGGATCAAAGCAATGGAAGAATACTTCGATGTCACTGGGTATAACGAGAAGAGTAAAATGGCTCTTGCAAGGTTGAAGATAGTAGAAACAGTCAGAGTGGCATGGAAAAACCACTGCGAGACAAAAGTGATAAAACTTTATTAAAGTCTATCAAGAATAGAATTTATTGCAGGATAGGAGTGGTTATCTACAAGTAGGTAAGTAGTGGAGAAGGAGCCCTGCACTTTCTGCTATCCTTCTCTTGAAAAAAAGAAGTTGCCTTTGGCTTTAATAGTGGGGAGCATGTGGAAGTCTTTAGAAACTCGATACCAAAAGTGGCATTGTCCTCCTTACTTGTCTAATTGCTATCCTAGGAGGAAATAGTAGATTTTTATTATGTGTGTGTGTGTGTGTATAAAAGATAATTTTGTACGAGGTAATTTTTAGGATTGTGGAGCTAAGTTAATAATTTGGAGGAAAATGTTTTGGACTACATATAAGTGCAATATTTTGGAATGACTAGACTATAGTTAACAATAATTAACCCTTAAGGAATGTATCAGCCTAATACTTGGCTGGCTAGAACCCTATTTAGAGAGTTAATTAGGAATATAGTATTGATGGATCATTTATTGGTGCATCTAATAAGGGGTAGTTTAGTATGAGTGATTATAATGAGGATTTTCTAACCAAATACTTTCCACATCTTCCTAATGACCTATATTTAAAATACTCAATTTGAGTACGGAGAGTTGGTCCAACAGAAGCGTGTGGAGAAAATTTAGAAGTGACTTTAGAATATTTAGAGCATTGGAACCCTATGTAATATAGCCTAGCCAGGTTTATACTTTATTAGTGACATACTTTCAATTAGCAAAGAGAGTAATTTACAATGTCATACAAATATTGTATCATTATGGTCTATGAGGACCATATTACTCTTATATTTTGAAGACATTAGGTCATGGTTAGCTATATGCAATACATTACTAATTTTTATTTTTCAAGACGATAAGACTACAATTAAAGAGTTATTGGGAAAAGAAGAAAGAAATTATAGGTGGATATGATATTTAGAAAATAATTAGAAAGGGATGGATCTACCCATTACGTGGCTTGAGTTACATAGAGTCATAGATAGCGAGAAATTCATACTATAGAAGGTTTTATTAAAAAATTATAATATAGTGAGACCTTTGCAACAACTGTTAGTGAGACCTTTGCAACAACTGTTAGTGAGTGAATCCTCTATGTCCCTAGTAAACTACAAAAGAAGTGAATAGTTATTTAGATGAAAAGATAGAATGGAGGTGAGAGGGGAATTGTTTGAGTTAGATGGATGAGTAGAGAAAGTAGTAGGAAAGTTACGAGAAGAGAGAGAGATGAGTGACAAAGACATATAGACGAGAGGTGTAACGAGCACATAGCAAATGTTGAGAAATCATGGAGGCTCATAAACAACAGAGAGTTCATGGTTGAACATAATGAAAAGAGATTATGAGTAAATTAGGAGCACTAGTATTAGAATTAGGATAATCACAACATCAATGGAGGAATTTGATGTTCTTATTGATGAAAAACTTGTTCTTGGTGTAGGATGTTCCTTCATAGACATCAGTGGAGGAACTAGTCTTCTCTTGCTTCTTCTCCTCAAGGAGTTGAGATTCAATGTCCTCTAAAAAGGTTCTGGAAGATTTGTTAGAGTACAAACTAAATGTCCATACTCTTCATCGGGCATACTAAGATAGCTACTACATCTTAATCATCTATTGTTGGTGCTCCAGTAATTGTTGCTAGCTGTGCGACATTAGACTCTTCATGTGATTTAGACGAGTTGGAAATGAGTTAGATGCTTTCATTACAAGTTTGAAAATTTTGAATTTTAAAACTAATTTTTTAATGCTTCCCATTTGCCCCAAATAAATTTTCCATAGTCTCACATGAATCAAAAGAGGACTTTGCATTTGAGATGTGATGAATGTGATTAACACTGAGTCTTAAAGTAATGATAGCAAAATACTTCTCATCCTTAGCTTCCTATATAATCTCCACCTCCTTTGTCCTTGGTTTTTCCTCTTTCCCATTTGCAATGGCCCATAATCCCTTTTTCATGAGAATAAATACTTCTCATCCTTAGCTTCCTATATAATATCCACCTCCTTTGTCCTTGGTTTTTCCTCTTTCCCATTTGCAATGGCCCATAATCCCTTTTTCATGAGAATAAATTTTACCCTTACTTGCCATGTATGAAAGCCTACCCCATTGAACCTTTCAAGGTGTATTGAAGTAGCCATGATGATGAATAGAAATATCTTACTTATGAGAATCTTCTAAGATGTTTCTAATACTTGATACAAATATAAATGCAATGACCTTAATTTCCTTCACCATACAAGTGCATGTAAGTACATAGGAATTCAGACAAATAGTAATGAGGCTTGGAATGTGACTTGTGCATCTTCTTCTTGGTCCTAATCTTTTCCTTCTTTGATTGATTATCACAATCATTAATAATGGCCATTATGATTAGGTGATGGAAAAAGATTAATTCTTGGAGTAAGCAATTGATGCACCAAAACAAGGGACAGATACAATGTGAGTTGTTGGGAGGTTGTAGCAACTTCCTAATGGTAGGATTGAACCACTAATTGTACCAAAGTAATGATATTAGGGTTGATTAGGCCTAGATTAGTGAGATTCACTCACTATTCATAGTGCAAAGAAAAGACCCCACTTGGAGGATGCAAATGAGCACCTTGCACTTGGCCAATGTTAAAGTGCTTCAAGACTGGTGTTAGAGCTATGTGTTGACTTGATTGAATCCATAAAACATGTCATTAAACATAATGAGCATGAATTAAACACCATATTTCCAAAGGGTCTCTGTATATGAGGCGGCACACAGTCATGTATCTACTACTACAAGCTCTTATTTGCAAAACAAACAGTGCAACCGAATTTGCATGGCCAAAAAAACGTCAGGGCTAGTTGGAATAGTTACAATTTATCATGTACATTTTGGGATGTTCATTTCCCCTAAAAATGTAGGCATCTGTTATAATTTTCTCCCGCCCCCACAGTGATTGTTGGTGATTTTCTTTGATTCCTCCTAGCAGCGCACATGCACCTATAAGTTGTTGAGATGTCAAGCTCAACATGAGCTGACACTCACAAGGTGCCTGCATGACCATTCGACATTTACATCACTGGCGAGTTTGGTAGTTGGCACTGACATATCTTCACAAGGTGCCTGCATGACCATTCGACATTTACATCACTGGCGGGTTTGGTAGTTGGCACTGACATATCTTCGCCAGAGATTCTACAACTAGACTACACTGACTAGTCCACACCTACCCACTCCACTTAGCATGTTCACATTATGGACCGCTTGTATATACTCTATTATGTGTGTTAGTCACTTTATCTCCTTTGTAGACCTCTTGTTGTGTGAAGAAGAAGAAGAATTTTCAGCTTCTCACCTTGTGTGTTCTCTTCTAGGTTTTGTGTGAGTGTGTGTGTGCTTGCAAGAGCTCAAGCTCTCTCCTCCCCTACATCTTTTCATGGTATCAAAGCCTGGTTCATGCTAAGAGCTGAGTGGCAAGCAAGAGAAGCATAGGAAGCGATACAAGGGTAAGGGCTTCATCTACTCTTCCCCCTTTGAACCCTTGTCTGGGAGCTCTTCGAAAGGCACCGACAAACGAACTCTGATTGAGGAGCTTTTTTCGCGGGATCAGAGCTATAGAGCACTACATGTAAGTTTTGATTCTCTGTAAAACTCTGTTTTTGGAACTGCAAGAAGGGCGATTGGTTGTGCAGACACTCTGTGTACTACAAAGAGGTCTTAAAGTTACCATTGGGTGTATGTATGCAAATTGAGGTCACTGGTTGTGATCATTTGGGTGCAGTATAGTACTGCCTGCAGAGATTACAGTAGTTTGTAGGTCAAACAAGAGTGTTGTTTTTGGTAAATTTGTGTTACAGACAAGATGTCGAATGATGGAATAAACCATATTGTTGCAAAGAAGCTTGACAAGAACAACTTCCATGCTTGGAGGTTTAGATTGACAAATTTCTTGATGGAAAAAGGTTACTAGGACTACATTGAAGGTAAACATGAAGAGGCACCAGAGATTAATCCAACTGTAGATGTAAAAGAATTCAAGGACTAGAATCAAGGATCAAGGAAACTTATGTAATTGCAGATGTAAAATCATGAAGGAGAAGAGTGAAGTGTTCACTCATTTTTAGAATTTCAGAGTGATGAATGACTAAAAAACAAACAAGAAAGCATGTGAGGTGCCTAAGGTCAGATGGAGGGGGAGAATACTTCTCCAATGAGTTTTCTGAATTCTTGCGAAAGAATGGCATTGAGAGACAATTTACATGTAGATACACTCCGTAGCAAAATGGAGTTAATGAGCAAAAAAATAGGAACATTGTAGAGAGATAGCACAAGCATTAATTGCAAAGAAGAATATGCCGCATAGCTATTAGGCTGAGGCTATGTCTACAGCAGTTTATATCATGAATAGGACTCCTACTACAGCCATACATGATGTAACACCAGAGGAGAAGTTTACTAGAAAGAAACCTAATAAGATGTAAATGGGATGCGATATGATGTGAATGGATATGATAAGATGGAAATAGGATGCGATAAGATGTGAATGGGATGTGATAAGATGTAAATCGGCGGATGTGATAGGATGTGAATGGATATGATAAGACTGAAATAGGATGTGAATGGATGTGATAAGACAGAAATAGGATGCGATAAGATGTGAATGGAATGATGTGATAGGATGTGGTGTGTTGAAAATGAATGGGGATGAGATGTGAAGTAAAAGGATATGGATGTGAATGATGAGATGGAAATGAGATGAGAGAATATGTGAAAGGATGAGATGGGAAGTAAATGGATATGGATGTGTATGTGAAAGAATGGATATGGATGTCTATGTGAAAGAATGAATGTGGATGTAGATGTGGATGTGTATGGATAGATGTGGGTAGTCGTACATGTGAACGATTGGATGGATGTGGATGAATGAGATGAGATGTGTATGAATGAGACATGATGTGGATAGATGTGATGTGATGTGATGTGGATAGAATGTATGGGATGGGATGGTGATGAGAATGAATGTGCTGGATATGAATGAATGTGATGTGATAAATGTAAATAGATGTGATGTAAATGAATGTGATGGACAAGAATTGATGTGATGTGATGTGAATGAATGAGATGTGATGTAAATTGGGATAGATGTTAATGAATGATATGTGATATGAATGAATGTGATGTGATGTGATGTGAAATGAGATAGATGTGAATGAATATGATGTGGTGAGATGTGGATATGGGTATATGCGAGTGGATGAGATGTGATGAGATGTGGATATGGGTAGATGCGAGTGGATGAGATCTGATGAGGATCTGATGAGGAAAGATGTGATGAGATGGAAAATGATGTGATGAAAATGGGAATACATATGAAATGAAAGTGGATTAAGTAATGTGGATTGATGTGGAACAATGTGAAAGACGAGAGTTTGATATAGAAATTGTATTTATGACCTATTTTTAAATGATTATTTTATATCAAGAATACTGGGGAAGCATTTTGACCATCTTGTGAATGAGGTCGTAGTGGAGACCTAACTGATAAAGTTAGGTCTTGTGAATGAGGTCATGGAGACCTATTTTTAAATGACTGTTTTATGTCAAGAATGCTGGGGAAGCATTTTAACCGTCTTGTGAATGAGGTCGTGGAGACCTAACTGATAAAGTTGCAACAGCTGATGGAGAGTCAACGGAGGACGTCTCGCGTAGCAATTTGCAGGCTTGGTATTATGACGCAGCCTGCCCCTCCATGGTCTATCAACTGAACCACTAAATGAGGACTCTCCTGGTCCACTCAAAGATTGTGATTGCTGAAATTAAAATAATGATATTTTCTATTATCCCTTAAAAATCCTCTACATTTTGGAGAGATTGGAGCTTCTCTCTATCTTCAACCATCCTTGGAGCTTTCCTCTCAACATACTAACCAATTGATTGGTTGGGGGCTTCCTTCTAAGAGAAAGAAGCAAGCAAAATCAAGAGGTAAGACATAATTTCATGGTTTTTCTCTAATATTCTCAATGTTTTCACTTCTCAACCTCTCTCAAGCTTGAGAAGTTTCAAATGGATTGTTTTTTCAATGCAAATTAAGATTTCTTAAGAATTCTAATGATTAATCACAAAAAGTTTATCTTTATGCTTAATTTAGGATGTTTTTATGTATATCTCTCTCTCCCCAAAAGAATGGTCATTTCTATGCCCAATTCTCTATTCAAATGATGCTTCTCATTGATAAATTCTCAATTCAAAAATCAAACTCTATGCTAGTGAAGCTAGAGGTTAGAAAATGGCTTTTTTATGCTCTTATGCTAATGAAATTATAGTAAACTTATTTTAGATAAATTTATTTTATGATAAAAGAGAAATTCCCATGACATTTGGAATTCAATCATTTAAATGGTAAAAGTGGAATTCTTGGTAAAATTGAAATAATGGATATTTTATTAAAGAAAAGAGGAATTTTATATAAATTTATTTTATGATAAAAGAGGAATTTCCATGACATTTGGAATTCAATCATTTAAATGCAAAAAGAGGAATTCCCATGATATTTGAGATCCAAGAAATTAAATGAAAAAAAGAGGAATTTTTAGCACAATTCAAATTATGAGTATTTATCAAAAGTGGAATTTTGAGCATTATTGAAAAATATGGGTAGAATTGATTTTTGTAAATCCCATGAATCTTTTACTCAAAAGAAGAATATTGAATATATTTCACTTGAGAAATTTGAGAAAGAATATGAAAATATTTGTCGAGAAAAAGTACCTTTAACCACACCAAACAATTGGTAGAAATTTAGAAAAGTCCCATCGGTATCAAAAATAGAAAATGTTACTAAATGTGAATGCAGAGATGAGAATGAGATGTGAGGATATGTAAGATGGATGTGATATAAATGGATGTGGATGTGGATGTGGATGTGAATGAAAAGATGAGAATGAGATGTGAGGATAGGTGATAGGAGGTGATGTGATGTAAATGAATGTGGATATGGATGTGATAAGATGTGGTGTGATGCAAATGAATGTGGATATGGATGTGATAAGATGTGGATATGGATGTGATAAGATGTGGTGTGATGCAAATGAATGTGGATATGGATGTGATAAGATGTGGTGTGATGCAAATGAATGTGGATGTGGATGTGATAAGATGTGATGTGATGTAGATGGATGTGGATGTGAATGTGATGAGATGTGGATGAAATGTGATGTGATGAGAATATATGTGGACGTGAATGTGAATGTGAATGTATGGATGGATGTGGATAGACGTGCATGTGAATGACTAGATGGATGTGGATGAATGAGATGAAATGTGTATGGATGTGAAGAGATATGGATGGATGTGGATGTGATGTAATGTGGATGGAATAAATGAGATATGATGTGGATAGATGTGGATGTGATATAAATAGATGTGAATAGATGAGATGTGATGTGAATGGATGTGATGTGATGTGAAATAGATGTGATGTGATGTGAGATGGATGTGATGTGGTGTGATGTGTTGTGATGTGAATTGGGATAGATGTGAATGAATGAGATGTGATGTGAATCGGGATAGATGTGAATGGATGAGATGTGATTTGAATGGATGTGATGTAATGTGATGTGGATATGGGTAGATATTGATGAGATGTGATGAGGATAGATGTGATGGGATGTAATATAATGTGATTGGATGAGAATGGATGAAGGACGATGGGAATACATATGATTGAATGTGGATTAAGCAATGTGAATTGATATAGAAGAATGTGGAATAACGAGAAATGATGTGGAACAATGTGGAAAGATGAGAGAAACTGTATTTATGACCTGTTTTTAAGGATTGTTTTATGTCAAGAATGTTGGGGATTGTTTTATGTCAAGAATGTTGGGGACGCATTTTGACCATCTTGTGAATGAGGTCGTGGAGACCTAAGTGATAAAGTTGCAACAGCTGACGGAGAGTCAATGGAGGACATCTTGCGTAGCAAGGTCGATCGAGGTCTTGATGACCAGCCTCAGTCCGATTTAAATGGTCAGCTTCCGATACAGTGGATGAGGGACCAAGGAAGCAGCCTATGAGTGAAGCGCTAGGTGAGCGAAGGATCCTAGAGGGTGCTGACCATACGGTGCTCAGGCTTTGGGGTGCCAAAGATACCCACGTGTGCATCGAGGACGAAAATGGAACAAGGTGTTAGAGTTGTTTTCTGAACTCGAGCATGGATTTGGTTGATTGAGTCCATGGCTCTTTTATATGGATCTGTTAGTTGATCTTGCTAATCTTCAACGGAGAGTCCATCTGGATTTTTATAAGTGAATATATTTCCGGGTACTATGAGCTAGGAACTATTGAAAAGGCCCCTGAGTGGACAGGTGGTGAGCGTTCTGGTTTTGCCAAAGATGCCATAGGTACACCAATGAAAGAATGAGTGGAAATTAGAATTCAATCGGATATTTTGGAGGATTATGATCAGTGATACTATGGTTTCATTAAAAGATTATTTTAAAGATAGCCGAATCTATGAAACAGGCAATTTCATATTGGGTGTAAGTGGTGTGACTATCTTGAAGTTTGCATGAAGCGCCGGCTAGGCAGCTTGGGAACTCTTTTCCCTGGTACTCGGTACCAAACAAAACCAAATTCCTAAATGGATCCTATCACTACAGTGATTGGGCGGTTAGCTAACCCATGGGACTGGATGGGGTTAGGGTGGACTGATGGATCCCTAAAATGAGACTCAATTCTGTTATGTTACAGATAGATGAAGTAAATCCCAGATAATCCTTGTTCTATGGAAAAAAATCAACGGCTATGCCTCTTGACGAGGAAAAAAGTGTTGATCTCTATGATCCAAGTGCAAGTCTCTTTCTTGATCTGACCATGTGACTTACGGGTTTAGTCAGGTCAGTTTGGTTAGTTAAGGCTCTTGACTATGTTAGAATAAAAATATCTTGGAGGAACCGCCTCTGCTTTTTGGGCGAGGGAAGTTTTTTCGGGTTCGGTTTTGGAAGAACCGCGAGGGATTAGTCTCTTGTCCGGATATCCATGGGCGAGGCCCTGAGTGAGAGGCTCTACCTTGCATATAAGAAGTGCTACTTGCACTGCTACTAGCACCCCCAAATTTGTTGCACGGAGGGGGCAGGGATCTTTCAATAATGGGATCCCTATTGCTCAAAAGGTAGACACATAGATATGGGGATGATGTTCTGGTGATTGATGTCATCATTGATGGTGGTTTCTAATGCATACATTTATGGAGGTGTATCAATAAATATCATGAGTGAAAAACAATGAAAGATGCTGATTTGAAGTTGTCTTTTGTTAACTCTCCCTATCGCATCAAACTTGCTAATAATACTAGGGTGAAAATGCTAGGAGTGGTAAAGAATCTGGCAATAGATGTATGTGGTATCTCTGTGCCTACAACTTTTCAGGTCATTCCTACAAAGCCAGATGCTAAGGCTTACCCATTGATCTTGGGAAGGCCATGGCTTCGCCATGTGAAGGTAGTTTAGAAGTGGGAGACAGGTGATCTCATTCTTAAAGGAGAGAGTAAGAAGGTTTGCCAGCATCAAGAGTCACCACAAGAAAGTGTTAAGAGATGAATCTTCAACTTCCAAGAGTTTAGAGTCAAAGTCATCCCGATGATGAGACAAGTGGCAACTTCGAGGCATCCATCTCAGAAGGAGAGGTGGAAGGACTTCTTTTTTGGCCTTTTCCTAGGCATCGATCGGGGAGACACTGAAGGAGAGGGAACCTTGGTGGTGGAAGAATCTTCTTCAATCATGCCCGAGAAAGAGAAACTCGCCAATCTTTGCCAACAAAATGAGTTTCTTCTTGATGAGTCCATAACAAGTACTGAGAGGGAGAATTACTCAAAAATGTAAGATGGTTTCCCTAACCTTTTTGCAAACAGCTACTCACAGGTATGCCAAGTTACCTTAGTAGAGCACAAAATTGACCTCAAACCCCAAAGCAAGCTAGTGGTAAAATGGCTAAGGCGATTGGTGTTGAGATATTGAGCTCATCTAGTGAGGCGGTGGAAATTAATGACCCGACTGGGGGATAGGCTCCACACTTACACCACTGGCATGGTTGGTGAGATCATGGGTGATATGCGGCTAGTAGGATGACAGGCTGTGTGACAGCCATTCTAGAGACTGGCATAGTTATAGTGCCAGCTCATTTAGTTGGGTTCACACTATAGAGAACCCTAGTATGTATTTGGTTGAGTGCCTTTTCATATTGTGTGTACTCTTATCTTTGTATATGGTGTGTTGAGTGTTGTGTGAAGAAGAAGAAGATTTTTAGCCTCTCAACTTGTGTGTTCTCTTTTAGGGTTTTGTGAGTGTGTGTGTGCTTACAAGAGCTCAAGCTCTATTCTCCCCTGCATCTTTTCATGGTATCAGAGCTTGGTTCATGCTAAGGGCTGAGCTGCAAGCAAGAGAATCACAGGAAGCGGTATGAGGGTAAGAGCTTCATCTACTCTTCCCTATTTGTGTTGGCGACTACACCTTATCGGGAGCTCTACGAGAGGCACCGGCAAAAGATCTCTGATTGAGGAGCTTTCTTTGCTGGAGTAAAGCTATAGGGCAACTATAATGTCCTATTGGAAAAAAAAAAATTGGGCTGAAAATGCGTTTTGTGCGCATTAGGACCTCCATTTTTTAGAAAGCAGGCGATTTCGAGCACTGCGGGTAAGTCATCGATTCTATGCAAAACTCTGTTTTAAGAACTGCAGGAAGACAGATTGGTTGTGCAAACATTGTGTGTGCTGCAAGGAGGTCAACAGTTGCCAGTGGGTGTATGTATCCACATTGAGGTCACTAGTTGTGACATTTGAGTGTAGTACAATACCGCTGCAGAAAATACAGCAGTTTGTGCACAGGACAAACCAGAGTATTGTTTCTGGTAAATTTGTGTGTGGCAAGATGTCAAATGATGGCATAAACTAGATTGTTTCTGAGAAGCTTGACAAGAACAACTTCCATGCTTTGAGGTTCAGGTTAACAAATTTCATGATGGGAAAGGGTTACTGGGACTACATATAGAAGGTGAGCATGTAGAGATACTGGAGATCAATCCAACTGGTGCAGATTTGAAAGAGTTCAAGGATTGGAACTAAGGAGCCAGAAAAGTTATGCATTGGCTCTCTATCAGTATACAAGACACCATGATTGGGCACATACAGGATTCCCCAAAGGAGGCGTGGGACACCTTGGTAAAACTCTATGAAACGAATACTAAGGCACGAAAGATACAGTTGAAGAATGAACTTCATACTATGGAGAAAAAGAGTATGTTTGTGAATGCATTGAAGATCAAGGGTATTGTGGAATCCCTTGCATCTATTGGTGTTTCAGTAGATGATGATGATAAGGTGGAAGTCTGTCTATGTGGTCTCTCGAGCCACAATATACAAGGCATTCAAGACGTCTATTCAAACTCAAGAAAACATTCCCAATTTCATATATTTGGTATCTATGTTGATTATAGAAGAGAAGAGCTTGGGTGAAGACCAACAGTCTTCACAAAACAAAAACAGTTCAGAGCAACAGGCCTTCTACACAAGTTCAAGAAGAGGACAAGGTAGAGGAGGCCGTGGACGCAGCCAAGGAGGTGGCCGAATAGGTAATCAAAATTATGGCCAATAGCAGCAACAGCAACAGCAACAGAATTCACAACAACATTAACATGCAGGTGGAAGAGGCCAATTCAGAGGCAGGGGGAGTCAAAGAGGTTGTGGAAATTGGCAAAGGTAGTATAATGATACACGTGGATGCTTTTATTGTGGCAAGTCTGGACATGTGCAGGCAGATTGTCATAGAAGAAGCAGGCTAACATGCAAAATGGAAAATTGCAGCAAAACAACTATGCATCCTCAAGCACAAACAATGAGGAGAATGAAAGGTTGTTTGTTATGCAGCATGTCGTTAATGCCATGTCTGAAAATGTTGAAGTAGCACATAAAGATGATGTATGGTACATTGATTCAGGTGCTTTGAACCACATGACAAGTTATGGGGAGTGGTTCAAGGAGATGAAAAACCTTGAAAGACCAGGTTTTGGGGAAACAGGGGATGACACTGCTCATCCAATTGCCCATGTTGGAGATGTGCCATTGTCTATGCAGGGTGACAAAGTGAAGTACCTTGCAGATGTACTTCATGTTTCAAACATAACAAAGAATCTGGTTTCAATTGGCCAGATGATTGAGCAGGTTTTGCAGGTTTGGTTTAACCCTGCTGGTTGTTATGTTGAAGACTTTAAAGACAAGTGCAGGTTGGTTGCAAAAGGCAATAGAGTGGACAGAATATTAACATTGAATGTAAACATGCCTACTAAAGTGAGTGCTCCGATGTTTGCAAATGGTTTAGGAATTATTGCAGACAGACATTTGGCATAAAAGAATTGGACATGTGAATGTGCAGAGAATGAAGTCTATGCAGACTAAAGTAATTGTGACAGGGCTGCCAAAGTTTAAAGTTGAAGGTATGCAGAAAATATGTGAAGTATGCCAATTTGGAAAGCAAACAAAGCATGTATTTCCACGTGAGAGAAATGTGAGCAGAAATGCACTAGATGTTGTGCATTTAGATGTATGGGGTCCTACGAAGACCATGTCTATGGGAGGCTACAGGTATTATGTGACATTTATTGATGACCACACAAGGAAAGTGTGGGTATACTTCATGAAGGAGAAGATTGAGTTGTTCACTTATTTTTAAAATTTCAGAGTTATGGTTGAAAAGAAAACAGGGAAACATGTAAAGTGCCTAAGGTCAGATGGAGGGGAAGAGTACTTCTCCAATGAGCTCTCTCAATTTTTTAAGAAGAATGGTATTCAGAGACAGTATTCAGAGACAGTTTACATGCAAATACACTCTGTAGAAAAATGGAATTGCTGAGCAAAAAAACAAGCACATTGCTGAGATTGCGCGAGCATTGATGGGAGAGAAGAATATGCCGCATAGCTATTGGGCTGAGGCTGTTTCTACAGCAGTTTACATCATGAACATGACTCCAACTATAGCCATACATGATGTAACTCCAGAGGAGAGGTTTACTAGCAAAAAACTTGATTTGTCTCATCTGAAAGTCTTTGGATGCATTGCATGTTGAGATATTGAGCTCGTCTAGTGAGGTGGGACACTGATGACCCACCTGGGGGATAGGCCCCACACTTATACCACTAGCATGGTTGGTGAGATCTTGGGTGATATGCGGCCAGTGGGATGACAGGCTGTGTGATAGCCATTCTAGAGACTGGCATAGTTATAGTGCCAGCTTATTTAGTCGGGTTCACACTATAGAGAACCCGTGTATGTATTTGGTTGAGTACCTTTCATATTGTGTGTACTCTTATTCTTGTATATGGTGTGTTGAATGTTGAGTGAAGAAGAAGAAGATTTTTAGTCTCTCACCTTGTGTGTTCTCTATTAGGGTTTTGTGAGTGTGTGTGTGTGCTTGCAAGAGCTCAAGCTCTCTTCCCCCCTGCATCTTTTCATGGTATCAGAGCTTGGTTCGTGCTAAGGACTGAGCTGCAAGCAAGAGAACCACATGAAGCGGTACGAGGGTAAGAGCTTCAACTACTCTTCCCTATTTGTGTTGGTGACTACACCCTTGTCGGGAGCTCTACGGGAGGCACCGGCAAACGATCTCTGATTGAGGAGCTTTCTTCGCGGGAGAGAATTTTCTGGGTCGAAAACGCATTGCGGGCGCGTCTGGACCTCCGTTTTTCAGAAAGCAGGCGATTTCGAGCACTGCGGGTAAGTCATCGATTCTCTGCAGAACTGTCTTTTAAGAACTGCAGGAAGACAGATTGACTATGCAGACACTGTAGGTGTTGCAAAGAGGTCTACAGTTGCCATTGGGTGTATGTATGCACATTGAAGTCACTGGTTGTGACATTTGAGAGTACTATAGTACCGCTCTGCAGAAAATACAGCAGTTTGTGCAGAAAAACCAGAGTGCTGTTTCTGGTAAAATTGTGTGTTTGGTAAGATGTCAAATGATGGGATAACCCAGATTGTGGCTGAGAAGCTTGATAAGAATAACTTCCATGCTTGGAGGTTCAGGTTGATGAATTTCCTGATGGGAAACGGCTATTGGGACTACATAGAAGGTGAGCATGAAGAGGCACCGGAGATACCGGATATAAATCCGACTGCTGCAGATGTGAAAGAGTTTAAAGACTGGAACCAAGGAGCCAGGAAGGTTATGTATTGTCTCTCCATTAGTATACAGGACACCATGATTGGGCACATTCAGGATGCCAAGTCCCCCAAGGAGGCATGGGACACCTTGGTAAAGCTCTATGAAACAAATACCAAGGCACGTAAGATATAGTTGAAGAATGAACTTCATACTGTGGAGAAAAAGAGCATGTCTGTGAATGACTATGCGCTGAAGATAAAGGGTATTGTGGAATCCCTTGCATCTATTGGTGTGTCAGTAGATGATGATGACAAGGTGGAAGTCTATCTACGTGGTCTCGGGCCACAATACAAGGCGTTCAAGACATCCATTCAGACTCGAGAAAACATTCCCAACTTTACAGATTTGGTTTCTATGCTGATTATCGAAGAGAAGAGCTTGGGTGAAGACCAACAGTCTTCACAAAGCAAAAACAGTTCAAAGCAACACTGAGGCCTTCTACATGAGTTCAGGAAGAGGACGAGGTAGAGGAGGCCGTGGACGTGGTCAAGGAGGTGGCTGAACAGGTAATCAGAATTATGGCCAGCAGGGCAGCAGCAACAACAACAGTCCCAGAATCAACAACAACAACACGCAGGTGGAAGAGGCAAATTCAGAGGCAGGGGGAGTCAAAGAGGCCGTGGAAATTGGCAAAGGCAATATAATGATGCACGTGAATGCTATTATTATGGTAAGCGTGGACATGTGCAGGCAGAATGTTATAAGAAGTAGGCTGACATGCAAAATGGGAAAGTGCAGCAAAACAACTATGCATCCTCAAGCAGAAATAATGAGGATAATGAAAGGTTGTTTGTTATGTATCATGTCGTGAATGCCATGTCTGAAAATGTTGATGCAGCACAAAAAGATAATGTATGGTATGTGGATTCAGGCGCTTCGAACCATATGACGAGTCATGGGGAGTGGTTCAAGGAGATGAAAAACCCGGAAAGACCAGGTTTTGTGGAAATAGGGGATGACACTGCTCATCCAATTGCCCATGTTGGAGATGTGCCATTGTCTATGCAGGATGGCAAAGTGAAGTACCTTGCAAATGTACTTCATGTACTGAACATAACAAAGAATCTGGTTTCAGTTGGCCAGATGATTGAGTAGGGTTTGCAGGTTTGGTTTAACCCTGATGGTTGTTATGTTGAAGACTTTAAAGACAAGTGCAGGTTGGTTGCAAAAGACAACAAAGTGGGCAGAATGTTTACATTGAATGTAGACATGCCTGAAATGAGTGCTACGATGTTTGCAAATGGTTCAGGAATTGTTGCAGACATAGACATTTGGCATAAAAGGATTGGACATGTAAATGTACAGAGATTGAAGTCTATGTAGAAAAATGGAATTGTGACAAGGCTGCCAAAATTTAAAGTGGAAGGTATGCAAAAAATATGTGAAGCATGCCAATTTGGGAAGAAAACAAAGCATGTGTTTCCACATAACAGATATGTGAGCAGAAATGCACTAGATGTTGTGCATTCAGATGTATGGGGTCCTACGAAGACCATATCTATAGGAGGCTGCAAGTATTATGTGACTTGCATTGATGACCACACAAGGAAAGTGTGGGTATATTTCATGAAGGAGAAGAGTGAGGTGTTCACTCACTTTTAGAATTTCAGAGTTTTGGTTGAAAAGCAAACAGGGAAATATGTAAAGTGCCTAAGGTTAGATGGAGGGGGAGAGTACTTCTCCAATGAGTTCTCTGAATTTTTGAAGAAGAATGGTATTCGGAGATAGTTTACATGCAGATACACTCCGTAGCAAAATGGAGTTGCTGAGCGAAAAAATAGGCACATTGCTGAGATTGCACGAGCATTGATGGAAGAGAAGAATATGCCGCATAGCTATTGGGCTGAGGCTGTTTCTAGAGCAGTATACATCATGAACGGCACTCCAACTGCAGCCATACATGATGTAACTCCAGAGGAGAGGTTTACTGGTAGAAAACCTGATTTGTCTCATCTGAAAGTCTTTGGATGCATTACATATGTGCATGTGCCAGATGAGCTGAGAACTAAGCTGGATCCAAAAGCTGAAAAATGTGTGTTTATTGGATACTCCCTTGAGCAAAAGGGATACAGGTGTTATAACCCTGCTACACGTGAGTTGAAGGTAAGCAGGGATGTTGTCTTTGATGAGATGAGTAGCTGGTATGCTGCTGAAAAAGAAGCTGTTGGGGCTGATGTGAGTGGAAGTGTGGTTGCATAGAATGCAAGTCAGTAATCACAGTCTTTGAGTGGACCAGGAGAGTCCTCATCTAGTGGGTCTATTGATAGACCATGGAGTGGCAAGCTGCGTCATAATACCAGTCCTGCAAATGTGATCAGTACATCACGTAAAGGAAAAGAGAAAGTGGTTGAGCCCCTTGGTATGCCTGACATTTCTGCAGGGCATTCTCATGTTGATGGAGAGTCTAGTGGCTCAGATATGAGCCTTGATGAGGAGCTTGGGATCCCAGCTATGAGAACACCTGGTGTAAAGAAGGCTATGGAAGCCATGAATGAAAAGCTGTGAAGATCAGGGAGAGTGAAGAACCCTCTGCAGAGATTTACATATGATGGTTATGTTGCACATCACTATGCATATATGGCAAAGGTTGTGCAGGTTGTAGAGCCCACATGCATTGATGAGGCTGTTGGAAATGTGTGTTGGGAGAAAGCTATGGATGAGGAGATGGATGCACTATATGGAAATGAAACTTGGGATTTAGTGCAATTGCCTGAAGGCGAGAAAGCCATTGGATGCAAGTGGGTGTACAAAGTTAAACATAACAGTGATGGAAGCATAAACAGGTACAAGGCTAGATTGGTAGTGCAACCGGAATCTTATTCTAGGAATTGATTGTGGAAAAGTAGAGAATTAATTCAATCATAAAAACCATTGCTTGTGTAAGCTTCAACTAAATCAAATCAATTGAAAAATTAAACACTTAAGCAAAAATACTTAGCTCCAAAAAGACCATATTGGGTGCAATCTTCCCCCCTCTTGTGCGTGGCCTCTCCCCACACAAGAGTATTTCTTTATTAGCTTTCTTTTTCACCAAAATTAGGCCATAGCCCCCAAAATACAAGATGTGCTTTTTAGAGAGCACGGCACTCTTCTTTAACAAAAATAGAGTGTCAAATTGGGACTAGGGTAAAGCCATAGGCTTTAATAAATTCCACAAAAATAAATGTATCTTTCCTAAAGTTCAAAATGAAAAAATCATTTAATAAGGTTACAAGCTACTATGCTTGCCAAAAATGAAATGTGATGATCCAAGACATTTCTTCCAAAGTAAACTCTTCAATTCCCATAGTCTTCATCACCTGAAAATATAAGCCCAATTAATTATTAAATTAATCCCACAAATATTAAACAGGCACAAATCATCACCAACTCATGACTACCAGGCGTAATAACCCCAGGAATCACCCTGCCATACAAACCTAACTGAAATAATCATAGGTGGCCTCAAACATACGTCATATACCGCACGTATTAATATTTATAGTGGTGTCACCCACGATATTAACCTAGCCGGCATGACGCAAGAGTAATCTAGGCGTCCCCAAATTACTCAAGAGGGGATAAATAATATTTTTCTAGAGGACTTAAAATATATTCTCATGACATCCCTCTTGCTTGAGTTTGCAATTGTCCTCAATTGCGGATTTGCTGGGTTTGAAAAGAATGAAGAATTTCAGGGTAAACTCGAAAAAATTTCTCAGGCATCCATTTAGCATCTTCTTGTGGATGATTCTTAAAAGTCAAAAGATACTTGAAGTATTGGGGTGGTTGCAAGATCAGGGTGCCCAGTTTTGTCCACTCAGGCACCCTGTAAAAACAGTAAAAAAATAGGCATTTTGTTTACCTTTAGTGGCTAATCTCTCCTAGTAAATGAAGGAATTTCGTTTCAAGTTCTTTTGTTGGAACATCATATTCAAAGTTGGAAATATAATTGCATAATTTGATTAAGTATTAGATAGTCAAAAGTCCTCATTTTCTTAGGTACAAAGTCAATGTATACACCTTGTCCCAAATTTGAACTGATTCCATAAAATGCTAATATCTTTTACATATAAACTCATATGAGATTCCCACTTTGTACCTTAGATCTTCACATAATATGGAGTTTAACTTGATTTTTCGAGAAAATTTTAAGATATTTGTCTATTTTCTTTAAATATTTCAAGGTCTTTAAAGTGTTATAATATACGCCACTTTTTGTACCCACAATAGCTACCACTTAAAATCCTCAATCTCGTAGATCAAAAGAGTGGGTAGATACTGAGACATTAGTAGAATGTGGTGGTTAGTAAAAATTACAAATCTAATGGTTGGATTTTTAATGATCTCTTTTTCAAAATTTTTCCAGACTATCAGAAGGCCTACAAATATTAATAATCTAATTAGTAAAATTACATTTTTGATGTGAATCATATAAAACCTATAGGGACTAGTGTGCTTGTAATGGTGCATCTATGGAAAAATAAATTGTATCACTCTAAGTATGGAAAGATCATTTTTTATCATTTCATCATATTTTTGATTAATTTTGATTAATTAGACTAATTTATATTAATTTAAGTTATATTGGATTAATTTAAGGGCAAGCGTATTTTCTATTCTTTGCTTGATCTCCTTTTAAGTACCTTGCCCCCTAAAACTTGCTCTCCAAACATTGTCCCAGTCCGGATAAAACTGGACACCCTGATCTTGCAACAACCCATTGATTACCTGTTCTTGTTGTTGTTATCTCTTGGTCAATGATAGCATCAGGAACTACTACTTCTTCCTCTCCTTCAATAAGAGGTGGTTCCTCATATGTTGGGTGAGTAGGAAGTGTTCCTCGAAAAGGTTTCAAGAGATGGATATGAAAAGAATTGTGGATATTCCAATTAGATGGAAGCTCTAGTCTATAGGCCACATCATTAATCTTTTGAAGGATTTTAAATGGCCCATAATATGTAGGCGCTAGCTTCACTGCAGGGAATTTTTCCACACTCTTTAATCGACGCTTTTCAATTCTCAAGAGTACATAATCACCTTCTTGAAATGAAAAATCTTTGCGCTTCCTATTTGCTTGAGATGTATACTTCTCTTGAGCTCTTTGAATACAATCACGCACTTCAGATAAAATGCGATCAAAGTCTCTAACATATTGGTCGGCAGCTTCAATCTTATGAGAGAGTCTAGTAGCCGGAATAGGCAATGCTCTTCCATAGATAATCTCAAATGGTGCTCGACCAGTAGCAGTATGAGGAGTATTATTATAAGCAAATTGGAGTAGGTGTATGTGCTTATCCCATGCACTAGGTTGCTGGGAAACATAGGCTCTAAGCATATCTAAGATAGTGCTATTTGTAACTTCAGTTTGTCCATTCGATTCCGGATGGAATGCCGTGGAAAAATCTAACTTAGTACCTAAGTTTGAGAAAAGAGCAACCCAAAAGTGACTACAAAATTTAGAATCTCTATCAGAAACTATCACTTTGGGTAGACCATGATGAACAAAAATTTGCTTAACAAATATGTTCGTGGCTTGCTGAGAAGTTAGTGTCTTTTTACATGGAATGAAATAGGCTTGCTTACTAAATCTGTCCACTATTGTCCAAATCATGTCATGGTGACTGGAAGTAGTAGGGAAGCCAGTAATGATGTCCATAAACAGTTGTTCCCATGGTCCATCAGGAATAGGTAGAGGCATAAGCATTCCTAAAGCTTTGCCTTTATAGCTTTTAATTGTTTGACAAATGTTACATTCAGCTACAAACTTAGCTACATCATTCTTCAAATGAGGCCAATAGAATTCTCGAGAAACTACTTGAAGTGTTGCGGAAACTCCTCTATGTCCCACAAATGGTGGTTGGTGCATCTCTTCCAAGACATGCTGTCTGTAAGGTTGAGTAACACACAATCTTTTCTCAAAGAATCATTATGAGAATAACTTCCTTGAGGTGTCCAATTGTTTTCACGCAATTTAATCCATATTTGAGAAAAATCTGGATGAACTTCATAAGTTTCTTTCATGAGTACAAATGGTTCAGTTTCAATTATAGAAATGTTGTTGATATTTGGTCTTCAACTCAAAGCATCGGCAACAACATTTTCTTTTCCAGGTTGATATTGAATCATAGGTTGGAAACTTTGAATGAAAGCTGTCCATTTGATATGCCTATCTGAAATGAGAGGTTGCGTAAGCAAATGCCTAATGCTTTGTTGGTCTGTCTTGATAAGAAATTCAGAGCCCATTAGGTAATGCTTCCAGATTTTTAAAGCATGCACTACTGCTGCTAATTCTTTGTCATAAGTGCTATAATTTTGCTCTGCAGGCTTAAGCTTTCTACTTTGATAAGCAATAGGATGGTTGTCTTGCATAAGAACAGCTCCAAATCCTTTGCCACTAGCATCAGTCACCACTATAAAGAATGGTCTTTGAAAATCAGGTAGTGTAAGAACTGGTGCTTGTGTTAAAGCATTCTTGAGTGTTGCAAAAGATTTATCTTGCTTATTAGTCCAATTGAAATTTGTAGCTTTCTTAAGGAGTTCAGTCAAAGGATGGGCAATACAAGCAAAATTCTTGACGAACTTCCTATAATAACTACATAAGCCAAGAAAAGATCTAAGATCATGTATGTTTCTAGGCGTAGGCCAAGAAGCAATACACTCAATTTTCTTAGGATCTACACGAATCCCTTCGGCCGACACTATATGACCTAAGTATTCAATCTCTTCTTGAAAGAAAGAACTCTTTTCAGGATTGACATACAATTCATTTTCTCTCAAAAGATTGAACACTTGCTCCAAGTGTTGTTCATGCTCTTGTCGATCCTTGCTAAAAGCAAGAATGTCATCAAAGAACACTATAACAAAACTTTGAAACTTAAGGAATATACGATTCATCATACGACTGAAAGTAGCTGGAGCATTGGTCAAACCAAATGGCATAACCAAAAACTCATAATGACCAGTTTGGGTTCTAAAAGCTATCTTGAAAATGTCAGATTGAGTCATACGGACTTGATGATACCCAGACTTTAGGTCAATCTTGCTAAAGACCTTTGATCCTCTAAGCTTATCAAGAAGATCATCTACCCTAGGAATAGGATATCTGTTCTTGACAGTAATCTTATTCAATGCACGATAGTCTACACACATTTGGTAAGTTCCGTTCTTCTTCTTAACAAGAAGTACTGGAGCTCCAAAAGGTGAACTACTAGGTCGAATAAGGCCTCTCTCTAGAAAGTCTTCTATTTGGCTTTGGATTTCTCTTTGCTCTAAATTGTTGACTCTATAGGGAGCTTTACAAGGCGGGGAATTTCCAGGCAATAAGTCAATACTATGATCCTCAGGCCTAGACTTAGGTAATCCTGGAGGCAGATCTTCCATGAAACAGTCACTAAATTTGGAGATAAAAGAATCAAACTTTGGTCTTTTGGATGTGTCCAACTCAGCATCAAGCTGGTTAACCCATACCATATAAGTCTTGTCTCTTTTTCTTAGAGCTCTCTTTGCTTGAGTGTGACTCAACAAAGGACTCATTTCTCCTTTGACTTGACACTGGAGGATAATATTTTCATTGTCCTTCCTTAGAGAAATGCTATGAGTGTCATAGTCAATAATAGGATTGTATTTGTGTCTCCAAGGCATACCCAAAATTATATCTACCCCTTGTAAAGGTGAAACTAAGAAATCCCTCTTTTCTGTTAAAGGTTTGATGCATAAATCCAAATCTTTCAGCACTTGCATGCAATTATACTTTGTTCCAGTAAATGCTGCTTTGACTTTATAGTGCATAGGTAAAGAATGAAGATTTAGTGCTCTAAGTACCTTTTCAGAAATGAAATCATGTGTACTACCATCATCATGAAAAATAAGAACTTTATGTCCATTTATCGTTCCTTTTATTTTAAGCAAAGAATGAACATGAGGTTTACCTTCTTGTTCTGAGTAATCTAGATCGGAATTACCCTCTTGCTTGAATGATTCTTCTTCATTGTCATCTTCTTCAATCATGTTGACTCGAGTTGCTGCTGCTGGTGTTGAATTCTTGGTACGCTCCGGACAATTCGGTGCTATGTGACCTTCTTTGTGGCACTTGAAACATTTGATAGGAGATGTCTTCGGTTTGCCATCATTGACTTTCTTATTGGTACTCATGTTGCCTTTAGCGTCGTCCTTGCCTTTGTCATAACTTGGTTTATACATCTTCTTTGAAGCATAAAAAGATTTAGTAAATGGTTTAGAAGAAGTACCCTCATGTGCTTTAATCTCTTTAGGAAAACCATTTTTACGTTCTGAATTAGTTGCCAAAGATATTGCAGAAGATAGTGAATGAGGTCGAAACATATTCACATCGGCCCTAAGGCCCGATATGAACTTCCTTTTTTGATCCTTCTCACTAACTCTATCCACAACCTGCACCTGTAATAAAGTATTCCAGAACTTTTCTACATACTGTGACATAGTCTCCTTTTCCAATTGATGCAAAGTGTCCCATTGGTGCCTAACTTTGGACTTGAATTGTGAGGGTAAAAAGTGATTTTTAACGAGTCGTTGAAATATTTTCCAAGAGTCTGGCTTGTCAGGACCTTGCTTAATTACACTCCACCATAAATCTGCATTGTCTAGACTGCACATTTAATCTTATCATTCTCTGAAAATTTTTCTCCAGAAAAATAGTCATCTAGTTGACTAAGCCAAGCTAAAATGACCCTAGCATCCTTCTTTCCATCATAATTTTGAAATGTGAAAGCTTTCCGACTAATCTTGGATTCTCTTTGTGACCTTTGTGCTTGCAATGTAGCATTTACAGCCCTTTGACTAGTGTCATCTTCGTCATCAAAAGATAGCGAAGAGTCACGCTTGCGTCTACAATTCGAGAGCTGTCTCTCCAATTCAATACACTTCTCTCTTTCTTCTACAATTTGATGTTGTAAAGAAAGGAGTTGCTCTTGAATTGATGGTGAGATAGGCAAATCTGCCATAGTGCTTGTGCAAATGATGTAGATAAATAAAATTTTACTTTATTTGATGTAAATAAATAAAGCAAAAATGAGTACTTATCTTGTTTTTCTCCCGCAATTTGATCTTGGTTGAAGCTGAAAAAGACATTGTTCAATGGCTGAATTGAATTCTCGTCGCCTCAAACAAATCCCAACCGATTCCGCGTGATTCAAGAGTCTTGGGCTAGTCGAATTGTTGATGAAATAATTTTTTTGCACTTTGAAACCTGCTGAAACAGTCCTATAAACCTTGCCCAAACTCTGTAATATTTTTCTGAAATTTTTAGAATTTTTCAGAAGCAATTTCGGAATTTTCTAGCCTTTTCTAGGCAATTTTCAAGCTTTTTAAAACCTGTAAATCACTTTTCTGCACCCAGAAATTTTCAGAATTGGAAACCTTTGAATTTCTCCTCAAATTTGAAAATAGGGAAAAGTAGAGGTTGAAAAAGTGATGTGACTTGCATAGGGATTGGGAAAAGTGAGCTTAGGATTAAGAAAGAGATTAAGATTATGGAGATTAGAGCTTATGAGCTTAAGCTCTTTTTTTTTATAAATTTCTCCTCTCCATGCGTTTTGCGCCGGCAGGCTACCGCCGTGCACCTCCCTCTTGAAATTCTTTTGGAGATTTATTTAATAGCTTTTTACATGCTTAATCTGCTCCATCCATTATAGGTTTGCTCATCCTTGAAGCTTTTTGATTTCTGAGAGATACCCGTGAGGTTTTTGGCTATGAGGATTTCATCCATACGGTCAGATTTTGATTTCACTGAGTATTTGGGAAAACCACTTTTTGATAGAGAGGGATGGTTTTGTAGGGTGGTGAGTGGGTTTGAGAGTAGATCTAGTTTTGAATCTTTGACCTTTGGGTAAAGACCTGCAAAACACCCTTCTGTCCACTGGATAAATTCCTGCACTTTCTTGATTTTTGAGAAGTTGAAGCCCTTTCCTACCTTCTGCACAAATCTCCTAGCCCAAGCTCTGATACCACTGCAACCGGAATCTTATTCTAGGAATTGATTGTGGAAAAGTAGAGAATTAATTCAATCATAAAAACCATTGCTTGTGTAAGCTTCAACTAAATCAAATCAATTGAAAAATTAAACACTTAAGCAAAAATACTTAGCTCCAAAAAGACCATATTGGGTGCAATCTTCCCCCCTCTTGTGCGTGGCCTCTCCCCACACAAGAGTATTTCTTTATTAGCTTTCTTTTTCACCAAAATTAGGCCATAGCCCCCAAAATACAAGATGTGCTTTTTAGAGAGCACGGCACTCTTCTTTAACAAAAATAGAGTGTCAAATTGGGACTAGGGTAAAGCCATAGGCTTTAATAAATTCCACAAAAATAAATGTATCTTTCCTAAAGTTCAAAATGAAAAAATCATTTAATAAGGTTACAAGCTACTATGCTTGCCAAAAATGAAATGTGATGATCCAAGACATTTCTTCCAAAGTAAACTCTTCAATTCCCATAGTCTTCATCACCTGAAAATATAAGCCCAATTAATTATTAAATTAATCCCACAAATATTAAACAGGCACAAATCATCACCAACTCATGACTACCAGGCGTAATAACCCCAGGAATCACCCTGCCATACAAACCTAACTGAAATAATCATAGGTGGCCTCAAACATACGTCATATACCGCACGTATTAATATTTATAGTGGTGTCACCCACGATATTAACCTAGCCGGCATGACGCAAGAGTAATCTAGGCGTCCCCAAATTACTCAAGAGGGGATAAATAATACTTTTCTAGAGGACTTAAAATATATTCTCATGACAGGTAGCCAAAGGATATGCACAGATATATGGGATTGATTATGAGAAAACTTTCAGCCCAGTTGCCAAGATGGCAACGGTGAGAGTTGTGATAGCAGTTGGCTGCGTCAAAGCAATGGTCTTTACATCAGATGGATGTAAAGAATGCATTCTTGCATGGGGATTTGCAAGAAGAGGTGTATATGTTGTAGCCACCTGGTTATGAGGATGTGGGTCACCCCGAGCATGTTTGTAGGTTGAAGAAAGCCTTGTATGGCTTAAAGCAAGCACCAAGAGCATGGTCTGACAAGATTTTTGAATATCTTGTCACTATTGGCTTTCATGTAGCCAATGCAAATTTCTCGCTGTATGTGAGACATGGTGATAGAGGAGTTGTGCTTGTTGTCATCTATGTAGATGACTTGATCATTACGGGGGACCATGATGCAGAGATCTTTGATGTAAAGATCTTACTTAGATAGAAGTTCAAGATGAAGGATCTGGGGGAGCTCAGATATTTCTTGGGCATTGAGGTGATTAGGTCACCACATGGTATTGGATTACTACAGAGACAGTATGGCTTAGACATGTTGTCCAAGTATGGTATGACAGGCTGTAAGCCTATTTCTGTGCCATTGGATCAGAATGGCAAGTTGAGTGCAGATTCAGGAGAGATCTTGGAGGATCCTACTATGTACAGGCGCATAGTAGGAAGTTTGATCTACATGACGATCACCAGACTAGATTTGAGCTATGCTGTTGGGTTGGTGAGTCAGTTTATGCAGGTTCCATGGAAACCGCATTTGGATGCAGTGAGACGCATACTGAGGTATGTGAAGTCTACTTTGCATTGTGGACTATTCTATCAGATTGGGACAGA
Source organism: Cibotium barometz (assembly GCF_041138505.1). NCBI lineage: Eukaryota > Viridiplantae > Streptophyta > Polypodiopsida > Cyatheales > Cibotiaceae > Cibotium > Cibotium barometz. Next base: position 38,035,522 of record NC_141104.1, on the reverse strand, counting down.
GATCTGTGTACATGGGTACACAGATGTTGATTGGGCTAGTAGTATCTCAGATAGAAGATCTACCAGTGGATTCATGTTTTCTTTAGGGAGTGCTGCTGTGACTTGGAGCAGCAAGAAGCAGCCTACAGTTGCTCTATCCAGTACAGAGGCCGCAGCTCCTCTCTACCAGTGGATTCATGTTTTCTTTGGGGAGTGCTGCTGTGACTTGGAGCAGCAAGAAGCAGCCTACAGTTGCTCTATCCAGTACAGAGGCCGAGTAACAGGCAGCATGTGAGGTAGCTTGGTTGAGAAAGCTACTTGCAAATTTGGGTCTATCAGGATAGACAAGTTGTCATTTTTTGTGACAACATTAGCAGTATACGGTTGGCTAGGAACCCAGTCTTTCATGCTCGTACGAAGCACATAGAGGTCCACTACCACTTCGTTAGAGAGAAGGTCTTGGCGGCAGGAGATCTTGACCTTGTTTATGTCAGCACAGAGGATCAGGTAGCTGACATCTTCACCAAAGCATTGGGTACAGAGAAGCTCCGCAGATTCAGGGCTTCGGTTGGTGTACATGAGATGGAGTTGAGCTCGAGGGGGAGTGTTGAGATATCGAGCTCATCTAGTGAGGCGGTGGACACTAATGACCTGCCTGGGGGATAGGCCCCACACTTACACCCCCACTAGCATGGTTGGTGAGATCTTGGGTGATATGCGGCCAGTGGGATGACAGGCTATGTGACAGCCATTCTAGAGACTGGCATAGTTATAGCTTCAGCTCATTTAGTCGGGTTCACACTATAGAGAACCCGTGTATGTATTTGGTTGAGTACCTTTCATATTGTGTGTACTCTTATTCTTGTATATGGTGTGTTGAGTGTTGAGTGAAGAAGAAGATTTTCAGCCTCTCACCTTGTGTGTTCTCTATTAGGGTTTTGTGAGTGTGTGTGTGTGCTTGCAAGAGCTCAAGCTCTCTTCCCCCTTGCATCTTTTTATTGCATATGTGCATGTGCCAGATGAGCTGAGAACTAAGCTGGATCCAAAAGCTGAAAAATGTGTGTTTATTGGGTATTCCCTTGAGCAAAAGGGACACAGGTGTTATAACCCTGCTACACGTGAGTTGAGGGTAAGCAGGGATGTTGTTTTTGATGAGCTGATCAGCTGCTTCTAGTATGCTGCTGAAAAAGAAGCTGTTGGGGCTGATGTGAGTGGAAATGTGGTTGCAGCACAGAACCTTAGTGTATGGACAGACCAACTATCCAAGAGTAAGATTCTACCTCTACCACACATTCACAGAGAAGCCTTGCTTCGAGGCTCTGCAACTTTATCCTGGGAAACACACAGTCAGAAGAGCTGCAAAACCCACAAGGCGAGAGGTATGGAACATCAACAAGAAAGCGAGCCCACTCCATCTCTAGATCCTAGATTAGATATAGTGCACAGTGAAAGCCATCAACAACCCCGTCAGTCTAGAGAGCCATGCCTATCTCAAGAGTGGTTGATTCATATAGGACCCACCCAAAGACCCATACAAAACCTAGGGCTAGGTCCATCTTTTCAAGGACTGGAAACATCATACTAGAGAGAAAGGGCCTACTCGGGCCCATCACATCAACCCAGTCCACCCATATACCAATAGTACCTACCACAAGGGACACAGGGTACCACATGGTACCACAAGGGGCACAACCTAATCCACCCATAAGACAAGGGCCTCCAATGGTGTATTATCCTCTTGGCCTCGCTCCTCCTCTAATCATTCCTCAAGCAACACCCGCTCCAGCCATGGCAAGGGCTAACACCAAAAATGTTAAGATTAGCCATGGAAATAGGGAGGGGGTGGCTTTGGGCATCACACCCCCAGATCCAACGCAACCCACACCAAGACCCAGATTAGAGCATAACAAACCCGCAAACATCTCAAATCAAATCACTAAATTTGATGGGACTGGAGACCCCATCCCCACATTTGGAGATGTTCAACCAAATTTATGAAGCCTTTGGCCACGTGGAAGATCAAGTTAAGGTGAGTGCCTTTGGCCTCACCCTAGATGGTAAAGCAGGACAATGGTTTAGGTCTAGGGTGAGCGCCTTTGGCCTCACCCTAGATGGTAAAGCAGGACAATGGTTTAGGTCCTTGAAAGTTAAGGACAAGGCCACCTTTGAAGCCTTGAAAGAGGCCTTCAAGGTAGGATATTCTTGCCAAGGTACCAGATGGAGTCTAGTGGAGCAGCTACACAGACAAAGGGATGGTGAAACCATCCGAGACTTTATCAACAGATTCAGATGCTATAGTGCCAGAGACAAGTTCTCTGATGAGAGACTAATAGGTAGATTTATGGGAGATCTAGATGACATACCCTTAAACAATTCATTGTATGCCTTGGCCCATACCTCCTTCAAGCAATGTTGTAGGAGTGCTATGGACTTTGAGGACAACTTCAAGGAAACACGTTCTTGAGAAGTCCATGAGGGTATATCAAAAGCCTCATTCAAGACCACCAAGACAAAATCCGACAAAAAGATCGAGGATTCCGCATTTGGATAGCAAGTTGAGTAGTTAACAACATTAATGCAGTAGATGACCCAACATTGGTGGAGAACCGCAAGATTGGGTCGGCCAACCCTATCTCTATCCAAAGAGGAGCTTGTATGGTGCCTGATCTGTCGATTTACCCATACCAGCGAAGTGGAGTGAGCATTATTACAAAACAATGCTAGGAAAAATGGAAAGCACCCCCATGGATGACACAACATTGCTAGTCAAACTTGCTGATGGAGCCACGGCTAGATCCATTGGTCTATTGAAGGATTTAAAAATAAAGATCCTTGGAACTACTGACAGCCACACCTTTGTGGTGAATGAACTTTGGACTCGTTTCTTATGAGACTGCATCCTTGGGTGACCATTCATGAGGGAAACCAAAATGATCCACAATTGGGACACTAACCACATCTACATTCGATGGAAAGATCAAATAGTGAAGATCAACCTAAGCACATGGAAGGTACATCCCCAATGAGTGGCAGACCCTTTGAGGACTTAGTAACAATAGCTAGATCCTTTGCAGTCCATCTGTGTCAAACATGACACAAGACACTAGATGATGAAAAGGATAGTGAGGAATGTGCACCTCTTCCGGAGCCAAAAGACTCTGAGAATCGGATGCATATTCTTGCCACCTTGGACATACTTCCTCGAAGCACCAACACAAGGTTTTCTACAGCCCAGACGCGTAGGAGATCACATCTCTATACATGCTTAGCACCTCATACCCACCTAACGTTGCCACTCAAGAACTTGAACAGGCCATTAAAGCGGAACCATCAAGGGAAACATGCTTCCACACAGGTTTCACAAGCCCGATGGATTCCCTAGGCCAAAACGATATGTCTTCCCTAACGATTCAGACACCCACCACGAGCTAAAGTATATTGGGTTGGTTGAAGCACATAACCACTTCAACCAAATATGGCAAAAGGAGTTCACCAATATCTCCCTTTTGGTTCACACGACCACCCCAAAGCCAATGGAACCTGTTGATTGTTGAGATTCAAGCTCGATGTCAGTGTGAGCCAGCTATTCTATGTGCTGGCATGTTAGGTAGGAACATGTGTGAGACATAAATTACCGCGTCCAGCTGGTCATAGTGTGTGGACATTAGCCAGGGTTAGATGTGTGTGGACACAACTCATAGTGTGTTGTGTGTATTATGGATTATGGCTTTATGCATTGTGTGAGAAGGGAGATGGCTTCCCTCTATGGTTAGGGTTTGCAATATACATTAGGTTTTGCTCTTGTGTGTGTGTCTCCTCTCCCTCTACCGCTTTTTCAACATGGTATCAGAGCCTTGTGCTGTCTATTAGGGTTTATGAGTGAGTGAGTGAAGAGGGAGAAGAAGCTGTGAAGAAAAGCTGTGAAGCTTGCCATTGAAGCTGTGAAGCTTGGAGCACACCGATTACTATCAGATCTGAGAGCTTGGCCTATCGGGTAAGGTCTTCTAAACATCCTTGAGCGTTCAGGCAAAAACAAAGCAAATTAGAGCAAATCAAAGCAAAGAAAAATTCTGGTTTTTTGGAAGCTTTCCATTAAAGCTTGGAAGCACTGATGTATGGTGGAAATACATGAAAATCTGGCAAAACACACATGTATCTGACAAGGAGGAATGTATTGGCAACTCCTATGCAAGCCCTACTGTGATTTTGGAGCAATTTACATGCATTTGAATGAGTGAAAAATTTTGGTTTTGAGCTCTCACAAAGCAGAGAAAAGCAACTCAAATTTTGATGTATTTGGAGCATGTTTTTGGCAAAAATCAAGGCATTGACTGGTTGCACACATACCTAAGTGTGTTGGGAACTTATTTAACTCATCAATTAGCAACTCAAGCACTCCCAAAACCCTCAGGAGTAGGTGGCGCATTCTGGACAGTAGAAACAGGGTAGTTTTTGACTATTTTGCAAAGTGGAGGATCAAAATCAACTCCGGTGCTTGATATATTTCAAAATTGGTTTAGAAATTGGTTGCTACACACATAGAGAAGAATGCTACATGATTGGATTGAACAATTATGCCTAATTGAGCTGGAAATGAGCTGATTAAAAAGCCTGTCCACTGGTTTGGAGAGAAACAGAGTGAGTTTAATCGAGCAATTAATCTTTGGTCTTAAACAATTGGAAAAATTCCTCTTACATGGAGTTAGTGGACATCATTGCTAAGATAATGAATGCCTGGTTGCTCAATTTGGACAAATATTGAAGATTTTAGAGCAAAATTACTACTAGTTTTTTTGGTTTTTCTGGTTTTTTCCAAAACAGAGAAAGGGGTTTTCAAAAATTGATATGTACACATGTCAGATGGTGTTGATACTCTACATTGAGGTTGTTTAGGTGTCAATGCAAGTTACCCATACTTGATTGAACCACTACATTGTGATTTGGAGCCTTGGAAGGCGCATCAAAATAGGGTATCTCGGACTGCATGAGCCAGTATGCATACAGGTTGATTTTCTACATCAAATCTGAAGATTGGTGGTTACTTTGGAGTATTTGGAACACTCATTGGAGTGTGGTTGAGCTGAGGAAGGCTCGTTTACAGATTTGGAAGTGTACGCAAGGTGTTTTGCATTGAGCAAACATGTCGGATAATCCAGTACAGATTGTTGGTGAAAAGCTGGATAGGAAGAACTTCCAGGCATGGAAGTACAGGATCAAAAGTTTCTTGAAAGGAAAAGGTTTTTGGAATCTCATTACAGGTGCTGAGCCAAAGCCTGAACTACTCGGACAACCTACATAGCAGGCAGGTTATTGCTCATAAGCAATGGTCAGAAAGAGCATTCAAAGACCATTGCTCATAAGCAATGGTCAGAAAGAGCATTCAAAGTGTTGCATTATCTCTCTATATGTATTTCTGATGCTATGCTCATACACATACAGGATGCTGAGAATCCCAAAGATGCATGGGATACTTTGGTAAAGATGTTTGATACAGACACGAGTGCTCGCAAGTCTCACTTACGACAGCAGATACATAATGTTAAGCGGAATAAAAGGAGCATCCATGATTATGTGCAAGAAATAAAGAAGTTTGCAGATGCATTGGCAACAATAAATGCCCCCATGCCTGATGATGATTTGGTGGATATTACCTTGCGTGGTCTTGGCAAGGAATATAAATCTTTTGATACATCCATCTCGGTTCGGAGTATAGGTTTACCAGACTTTGATGAGTTGGTTTCACTCTTACTTGTTGAGGAAATCAAACTCAGTGATTCATTTTTGGATGCATCTACTAGCCATGATGATAATGGTAGAAATCAGGCTTTCTATTCGCAGAGAGGTTTTAGAGGCAGGGGGAGATTCGCATCACGTGGACGTGGTGGTAATGGTCGTGGATGGCAGGACAGGTCATCACAATAGAATTTTCAGCCCTCATATGGTGTTAGAGGTGGTCGTGGATATGCACCTCAGAGAGGCAGAGGTAATCCTCGTGGTAGAGGACGTTGGCAAGGCCAACAAACATCTATGCAAGATGTGGAATGCCATTACTATGGGAAGTTTGGACATATGGCAAGAGATTGTTTCCGTAAACAGAATGATTTGAGAGGGGGTAGAGCACAACATCGTGGAAATTATGCACAACATGGTGGTGGAAAATGCATCAAGCAGTAATGATGGCACTACAAATCACTTGTTTGCCATGAAACATGTTGTTGGATCTACGATGACAAATGCTGAGAATGATGATACTTGGTATATGGATTCTGGAGCATCAAACCATATGACTTGTCATGGTGAATGGTTTGAGCATATGAAGCCTATGGATGTGAAAGGCTATGTGGAAACAGGAGATGATACCCAGCATGCCATTACACATGTTGGAAGTGTACCATTGGTTATGCACAATGGTCAAACAAAATCTATGTCAGATGTATTGTACGTGCCTTCTATCACAAAAAGCTTGGCCTCAGTTGGTCAAATGGTGGAACAGGGATTACAGGTTCGTTTCAACGAGCATGGTTGCTTCGTTGAAGATTTCAAACATGGATGTAGAGTCATTGCTAAAGGCAAGAAAGAAGGCAGGTTGTTTAAGTTGGATGCTGGAGTTCCTGAGTTAAAATCAGCCATGTTCTCTAAAAGCAAAAATGTGGTATAGGACATTGATATGTGGCATAAGAGGATTGGACATGTCAATATACAAAGATTGAAGAACATGCAGGCAAGAGGCATTGTTGGTGGGCTGCCTAGATTCAAATATGATGGGAATATGCATGTTTGTGAAGCCTGTCAGTTTGGAAAGCAGGCAAGGTTGCGGTTTCCTAGAGAAGGAAATATGAGTAGCAGCCACTTGAGATAGTACATAGTGATGTATGGGGTCCTGCACAAAACCCATCTATGAAAGGCAGTTTATACTATGTTACATTCATTGATGATTTCAGTAGGATGACATGGATATACTTTCTCAGAGAGAAGTGAAGTATTGGAAAAGTTTATGGATTTCAAAGCTTTTGCAGAAAAGTAATATGGCTGTTGGATTAAATGTTTGAGGACAGATGGAGGTGGTGAATACACCTCAAATGCTTTTGAGCATTTCTTGAGGAAGCATGGAATAAGAAGGCAATTGACTTGCAGGTATACACCTCAGCAAAATGGTGTGGCTGAGAGAAAGAATAGAGTCATATGTGAAGTGGCCAGGGCAATGCTTAATGAAAAGAGCATGCCAGATTACTATTGGGTAGAAGCTTGTGCTACCGCGGTGTATATACTGAATAAAACACCTACAGCAACCATACATGGAAGTACGCCAGAGATGCGGCTTACAGGTTATAGGCCAGACATTGGACACCTCAAAGTATTTGGATGCATAGCTTATGTACATGTGCCTGACGAGAGAAGGAGGAAGTTGGATCCTAAGGCAAAAAAATGTGTATTTGTTGGATATGCACAGGATCGAAAGGCATACAAATGTTACAATCCACAAACTAGACAAGTGGTCATCTCACGAGATGTGGTGTTTGATGAGCTTGCTAGTTGGTACAAAGCAAAGGATGAGGGTGTCATTGAGTCACTTGATGCTGATGTGCATGTGAAATTGCCACAAGCAAGTTTTAGTTCTACTTCTATGTCTGGGCTAGCAGCAGAGGCTGAGAGTAGTACTGTACGTCTATGGTCAGGACGTTTGAGGCATGAGAGTGTAAGCACTGGGAGTAGTGCTATGGATAAAGGAAAGAAGAAGGTTGAAGGCATTGGAACTACAGGTTATGAGTCATTGAGTTCAGAGAGTTTGGATGAGGAACTTGGCATACCTGTTTTACGCACACCTGGTGCAAGACATGATAGATATGTGCCACCACATGCTAGAGTGACAGGTGTTTAGAGTGATCTGCATGCATTGTGGAGATCCCAAAGAGTCAGATATCTAGTTGATAGATTGACATATCAAGATTTTGCTATGCATTATGCATATATGACATCTATGGTGAAGCATGTGGAACCTACATGCTATACAGAAGCTGTTGGAAGCATGTATGGGAGAAAGCAATGGATGTTGAGATGGACGCATTGGTTCATAATGACACATGGGACTTGGTTGCACTACCATAGGACAAAAATGTCATTGGTTATAAATGGGTTTACAAAGTGAAGTGCAAGTTTGATGGTTCCGTTGAGCAACATAAAGCAAGATTGGTAGCTAAGGGTTATGCACAAACCCAAGGTTTTGACTATGATGAAACATTCAGTCCAGTGGCAAAGATGGGAACAGTGAGAGCAGTCATTGCTATGGCTGCAGCTAATGGTTGGGAAATGCATCAAATGGATGTCAAAAATGCATTTCTAAATGGTGATCTACAAGAGGAAGTGTATATGGCACAGCCAGAAGGTTATGTACACCCAAGATATCCCACTCATGTATGCAGATTGAAAAAGGCATTATATGGTTTGAAACAAGCACCTCGTGCTTGGAGTGATAAGATGAGTAGATATCTTATCTCACTTGGATTTCAGATTTCTACAGCAGATTCTTCACTCTATGTGAAGAAGACAGATCATGGGATTGTTTTACTCGTCATCTATGTGGATGACTTGATTATCACAGGTGATCATGGTGCAGATGTGATGCATGTCAAGAAAGCATTGAGTGGGCAATTTGACATGAAAGACCTTGGTGAGTTGAGATACTTTCTTGGAATTGAAGTGATCAAAGACCATGCAGGTATATGTTTAGTGCAACGCCAATATGCATTGGATATGTTGGCAAAGTATGGCATGACAGGGTGTAAGCCTATGAGTACACCTTTGGAGCAAAATGTGAAGTTGCGGGCTGATTTTGGTGAGGAGTTGGATGATCCATCTATGTACAAAAAGATGGTTGGTAGTCTCATTTACATTACTATCACATGCCTGGATTTGAGTTATGCTGTGGGGCTAGTAAGCCAGTTTATACGGAGCCCCAGGAAACCTCATTTGGATGTAGTGAGACGCATCATGAGATATGTTAAGACCACTGCACATTATGGTCTACTTTATGAGAGTGGTAAAAGCTTGGATATACATGGCTACACAGATGCTAATTGGGTAGGTAGCTCATATGACAGGAGGTCTACTAGTGGTTATGCTTTTACACTTGGAAGTGTCGTGGTGAGTTGGAGTAGCAAAAAGCAACCTACAGTTGCTTTATCTAGTACAGAGGCTGAATACAGGGGTGCAGCCATTGCTACTTGTGAGGCAGTATGGTTAAAGAGTCTCTTGGCAGATTTGGGTGAGCCTATTGATGGCAACGTTGTCATTCATTGTGACAACATGAGCAGTATACAGTTGGCAAAGAATCTAGTATTTCATGCAAGGACCAAACACATAGAGGTCCATTATCACTTTGTCAGAGAGAAGGTGCTGGATGGTACAGTTGATCTATAGTATGTGAAGACTGATGACATCTTTACAAAGCCACCTAGTAGGGAGAAGTTTGAGTACTTTCGTACTATGTTGGGAGTACATGGGATGAGCTTGAGGGGGAGTGTTGAGATCCTTGATATCCCAAGCTCATCTACATCTTCATCTATCCCCACCTTGCTATCACACCTAATTGGAAACTGACTCCTCACTTTGGTGAATTGGGCATGCAGTCAGTATAAAAGCCGCAATGGGGTGCTGGCAGCACAGCCCAAGGGTACAAAACCTGACTCACGGTGCCCCAAAAAAAAGGGAAAAAAGAAAAGTGCCATGACTATACCATTCACATCCCCCTTTGCCACAGCCACACCATTCAAGACTTCAAATATTCCACAACCATACCAACATCCAATTACATTGCCACAGCCATACCAACATCCAATTACATTGCCACGGCCATCCCATTTAGCATTCAAGATGCCACGCCCATTCCAAAATCCAACTAAGTTGTCTGGCCATTCCAAATATGCCACAATCATTCCAACTTTTGTTCAACTTGCCACGGCCGTACCATTCCCCTTCTGAGTTGCCACACCCGTACCAAACACAAACCCAGTCTACCATACTCATTCCATCCTCAACAAAAATTGGTACACACATTGCAACCGATGCCATGCCCGTACCAAACACACCCAACTGCCACACCTGTACCATTCAAGTTGCCACGGTCGTGTCCTTCTAGAAAACTATATATATGGGCCCCACCCCCTCATTTCCTCACTTTCAGCTTTCAGTGTAACCAAACTCTTGTAAATTTTTCTCTCAGGCCTTCCTTTCCTCCCATCCTCTATCACCATGGCTGACACCTTGGACTTCTCCATGGAGGTCCTCCACCACCCTACTCTCAAGAACAAGCAATGGGCGGGGGGACGTTTCGAGAGGAATATGCCTGCCACCCCACATAGCTTTCACATTTGGAGGAGCCGTTTAATAAAGCAGGTTAGCGCCCATACCATGCACTCTCTGATGAAGAACAACCATAAAGTAGAGCACAAGCTCCTTTATTTCACAGGGCCATGCTACAAGGAGTTGCAGTGGACCCTACAGTCATAACACATCTGGAGCAACTAGGGCTACAAGGTCTGCCAACAATGGAGACATGGGGACCGGATCAATATAACTGCGTGTATTTTACTAAAACCTATGATGCCAACTTGCACACATGTAAGGTGCTTGACAGTGAGGGGCAGCCCAGAGAGAGTACACTTGAGCGTGGATTTCCTCTAGCTCCCCCGACTTGATGAGCCGTACGTGCATCTAACCAACACCTCAAAATTAGCCAAAGGCACTTACAAAGGTACAACAAACAAAGACAGAGTTGAATGGGCCAACATCACATAGGAGGACCTGGTAATGCCAGAGCAAGGGCACTACAGTTTCTTTTGACCACCCGATGGACATACAAATTCAGTCTCGCCTATTATAGCATGTCTACATTGGCTAGGGTGCACCAAGGGCAGCTCATGAATTGGGCCGAATATCTACACAAAGAGCTCCATGTAGTTTGCTCAAACCCACAGGGAAAGCTCACAAAAGCCACACGCCTAACTAAAGTTCTCTACCATGTTGTCGGGTGCGAGGAGCTTCCCAGGGCCATCCGGCTCAGTGTGGGCAAGACGTCATATCAATTTCTATGCCTCTCTTCTTCTTCCAAGGGCTTATTTCCTTCACCCACCCCTAGATCTTCTATGAGATCCCTACCCACTCTCTCCAAGTCACCCTCATCAATTGGTGCCACCTACTCCGCTTCGGCCCGAACCAACAAAACTAGCTGACTTCATCAACCTCTAAGTCCCCCTGATGGCTTGTGTCCATACCCCTACTCCTCACAAAGGACAGCGACGACAGCTACTACTCTTCAACATCTCCGTTAACCCTCATTAGGGTTGGCTAAGTCCACATCTCCAAACTCGACCTTTGCATGTTGTTTCTCTTCTTTTCTCCCTCTCTCTTGTGTGCAATAGTATGATAGGATTAAGCAATTAGAGTCAGAGCATATGGATGAGGGAGACTCCATGGAAAGTTACCTTACAAAAATCAAGGATTTTAAGGAGCATTTGTCCAGTGCTGATGAAATATATCTTGACAATTCATTGGTACCTACCGTCTTAAAGGCATTGCCATACTCATATCAAGGTTTTACTTCTACCATCAGACTCATGGATGAAATAAGCAGCTGTTTGATTTTTTGGGGAGGGACCAGGAGTATATTCATTGAGATGTAAATATTATTTAACATATGCTGCTTACAGCTTGGCATGTGGAATCACAGATCCTAATCTGTTGAGTGATTGCGGGAAGAAGCATCTTCTTAGAACAGCAAGGCCAATGGTCCTTGTTGTGCAATTGATAGAGGAAGAAGAAGATGTTGTAGAAACTTCATCAAAAAGGGCTCGGCTAGGGGATGTCTCTACTCCACAACAATAGATTTAGATTGTTCCAATTGTTAAGAAGTTTCTTCAAATTTCTCGATACTCTTCTTGCTTACCATTAAAAACTATGAAATGTATATATATTGAAAACATTTGTATGGGACATAGATGAAAGCTCTTGTTCTTTTAAAATCTTTTGAAGTTACATCATTGTTTTATAATATGTATTTCAATGATCGATTTTCTTCCACACTCTGCCCTGTCTTTGTCGTTGTCTTAGCCATTCATCACTCATGATTCTGCCTCCCCTATATATTGATCGTCTCCGTTCAGCCTGCATCTCTCTTATTGCACATGACACAGCTGATTTAGATTGTTTGATCTTCACACGAGCCCTCACTTGAATCTGCCTATACCACCACTGACATAGTTGCTTCATGTGATTACTTTTCTTCACTCCTCCTCCATGTTGAGTGGCCATTTGATAGGCACAACGTGCTTGCCAATGAGATCTTTCCATGCCTTGGGTAGACCAAATCCCAAGGCTTCCACACTCTTCCACAAAAAAGGGTCCATGTGCATGCAAAATGTGCTGCAAATGCTCAACAACAACAAGACATTTAGTATCATACAATATATTTTGAACAACAATAAAAACTCAAAGTTGTAGGTATTCAAGTAATAACCATGTATTGTGTCAAGCTAGTGTAGAACTCTGTCACAACTGCCTCAAAGTTCTCAACATCCCCATCTTCAAACCTGGCTTTTTGCAACAAAGGTGCTAGGCGATCAACCATGCTTTGGCCTTTGCCACCCTTACTTGTCTTGAAGAGCCTCGATCAGGTACAGCTGCATGAAGCTTTCTGTACCCAGGTGACCTCTCTGGGTATGATTAGATAAGAACTTTATAGCTTTTGCACCTCCAAAACATGGTTTGCCACCCATGAACATTTCCTGTCTTCCCTGATCTTTTCAAGTCCTTCTCAATCTTCACTTGACCACAATGTAAACCTGCATCATCTGAAAGCACTTGCTCTATTTTTTAATAGTTCTTTCACTCTCTAATGTTGGTTTCATAATCCATGCAAATTTGATGTACATGTAGACTAGTTTCTCAATTATTCTAACCAGCGCATGCAAAACACAAATATGAACTCTGATCAAAGGGATAGCAAGAATTGGATCCCAATTAGGATCCACTCCTGGAGCATCACGATTTGGGGCTTGACGCCTATTACTGTTTGCATTTAGGCATTTCCATTCTCTCTCTTTTCCTCCTTTGGAGACACCTCGTTCGGCCATGCAATACAGGCAAGGATACTTGGCCATTGCTCCTTGGGAAATACCAAACATGCATTTCAAAGTTTTAAGATCTGCAGCCAGGTGTGCCATTCAACCTCATATTCACCATATGATAGTGGAAGGAAGCTCAGTCTGGTTAAAGTACCACTTTAGAATTTCATGGGTCTCTGTTGAAACCTGTTAACAAGAGGCCAGTTAAATTGTCTACAACATGTAATGGATAGCAACATAATATACTTTTTTTAAAAATGGATAGCACCTCACCTCAAATGCAGCCAGCCACCAAATCTCATTTTCGGATTGTACACTAAAGCTAAAAATCCCCCCTGGGAGTGATGATGTGAACAAGAGGTGAGCTAGCACTAGACGTAAAGAGATGTGCGAGGCTCTTTGGACTATGATAGGGAGTCCAGATTAGTCCCCAAAGGGAAGTAAGTTTAAAGCTTTGCGAAAAGCTTCAAACTTCTCTCGTGGTGGGAGAGCCTTCATCATGGTGAAAGGCATAGATTAAGCAACATAATTAAGGTGGATTAAACCACACTAGAAACTCCATGAGAGAGAGAGAGAGATTGCACACTCAACAATAGCTCTATTCTATTGCATATCACAATGATTCATACAATGATATAGGCCCTCTAGCCTTATCCCACTTTACACATCATCATCCATGTGGCACTCCCTTTTCCACTCTTTTGGTCAACACTCACACACCATTCACTATTACATGTGGCATTCCCTTTTCCACTCTTTTGGTCAACACTCACACACCATTCAATATTACATGTGGCATTCTTATCTTACCACAATATCTTGCACCTCTAGGGTGCTTTCTTACATACACACAACACCACGATTACATCTCTCAACACCCCCTCTTAATCGAGGTGTTCCACAACTCACCCATCATCCATCACCCATATCAATATAGCATTGCACAACCGCAATCGCTACCTCTCAACACTCCCCCTCAATGATACATTGGAGTGTGTTCACCATCAAACAAACATGTCTACCATCTTAGACACCAAGTCCGTTTTGAGAGCCAACTCGCTCACAGAAGCGGAACCACTGAATCCGATTTGAACGTAGAAGTTCGGGTGGGAACCAACCCATGTGCATCCACCTCACACGTGCATCGCTCATGCACACATCACAATAACCATTTTGAGCTTCTTGGTGAGCTCAGGTAGGGCAACCCTCATACCTTTGGGTGATTACAAAAAAAAATCCTCGTTTTGAGCTTCAAGCTCGGGTACGATTACCCCTCATTCATGGGTGAAAAAAAAAGTTTCAAAATTATCCCAAAAGACTGCATGTGAATACAGCCTGGGGCTTAAATTTGGCCCCTTTACACCACACTATAAATCCTTTTCTAAGGGTTTTTTTTAAATTAACCCCTTATCCTTTTGAAGCATATACTAAAAAAGGAAAACTGTATCATGTGGTCCAACATTGCTCTGCGCCTCTTGTCTTTTATCACTTTTCTCACTTCAGCACGGCCACCATTACCTAGCTCATAGTGACTTCTCTCACTTCAATGTGGCCAGGAGTGTGCTACAAGTATTGTCTCTTTAGGTTGGTAGCCTTTACTAAGATCATCACCTCTCTTCTCTAGGCGCGAGGGCTTTGGAGTCTTTGCTATCGTCTGACATGCTGCACCCCTGTATGCGCTGCCAGCTCAAGGCCTACTCACGCATTCTGTGCAATGGGCTCTACATCACGTGGTTTTCTTACTCCACGCTTTTCTCTCAAAACGATCTACTGCTTCCAAGATTTCATGGTGGCGACCTTGACTATCCACAAGCAGCTTGTAGTTGACGGCTTCCTCTCATCCTATTTTACAGGTGCTAACCTCTGGCTTGGAGTGCCTACTGATGCTGGTGATTGTTATGGCAGCTTCTGGCATTGCCTCTTTGTTCACAGACCTCTCTCTAGTCGTGGATTTTGACACCATGCTGCTCTATTGTAGTTGAGGTTGAGGTCTTGTTATACTTCATCGTTCTCTCGTTTATACTTTGGGATACTTGAGTGACATCTATAACATGTGGTAGGGCCTAAGACACCTGTAAAACACACACAGGCTAACTATATGTTTGTTGGTGTTGGATGGATGTAGGTAATAGGTTCTACCTCTCAGATATCTTGCAGTCTAAGCTTTTGGACACATAATTCTGATAACATGATTATTGTAACGATACTCTTGTTTTATAATCATGTTAAACATTTTATTTATCAAGACTGTTGTGGTTCCTGAAATCTTTGGATTCGGTTGTAGATATGTTATATATTTCACACACACACACACACACACACACACACATAGAGTGGAGAAGCTCAAGGCAGTACACAACAATGAGATGATAGATAGATAATGAATGTGTGATGTACAAAGAAGATAATTATACCCCAAGATGGATGTATACTAGCATGAGGAGGAAAAAACCTCCTAAAAAGGAAACAAATGGCTGGCTAGTCCTAGTATATTCACACATATCACTACCAAATATGCCAGCTAAAAATCCCCCCTGCTGGGAGTGATGATGTGAACAAGAGGTGAGCTAGCACTAGAAGTAAAGAGATGTGCGAGGCTCTTTGGACTATGATAGGGAGCCCAGATTAGTCCCCAAAGGGAAGTAAGTTTAAAGCTTTGCGAAAAGCTTCAAACTTCTCTCGTGGTGGGAAAGCCTTCATCATGGTGAAAGGCATAGATTAAGCAACATAATTAAGGTGGATTAAACCACACTAGAAACTCCATGAGAGAGAGAGAGAGAGATTGCACACTCAACAATAGCTCTATTCTATTGCATATCACAATGATTCATACAATGATATAGGCCCTCTAGCCTTATCCCACTTTACACATCATCATCCATGTGGCACTCCCTTTTCCACTCTTTTGGTCAACACTCACACACCATTCACTATTACATGTGGCATTCCCTTTTCCACTCTTTTGGTCAACACTCACACACCATTCAATATTACATGTGGCATTCTTATCTTACCACAATATCTTGCACCTCTAGGGTGCTTTCTTACATACACACAACACCACGATTACATCTCTCAACAAACCCTCTTAATCGAGGTGTTCCACAACTCACCCATCATCCATCACCCATATCAATATAGCATTGCACAACCGCAATCGCTACCTCTCAACACTCCCCCTCAATGATACATTGGAGTGTGTCCACCATCAAACAAACATGTCTACCATCTTAGACACCAAGTCCGTTTTGAGAGCCAACTCGCTCACAGCAGCGGAACCACTGAATCCGATTTGAACGTAGAAGTTCGGGTGGGAACCAACCCATGTGCATCCACCTCACACGTGCATCGCTCATGCACACATCACAATAACCATTTTGAGCTTCTTGGTGAGCTCAGGTAGGGAAACCCTCATACCATTGGGTGATTACAAAAAAAAATCCTCGTTTTGAGCTTCAAGCTCGGGTACGATTACCCCTCATTCATGGGTGAAAAAAAAAGTTTCAAAATTATCCCAAAAGACTGCATGTGAATACAGCCTGGGGCTTAAATTTGGCCCCTTTACACCACACTATAAATCCTTTTCTAAGGGTTTTTTTTTAAATTAACCCCTTATCCTTTGAAGCATATACTAAAAAAGGAAAACTGTATCATGTGGTCCAACATTGCTCTGCGCCTCTTGTCTTTTATCACTTTTCTCACTTCAGCACGGCCACCATTACCTAGCTCATAGTGACTTCTCTCACTTCAATGTGGCCAGGAGTGTGCTACAAGTATTGTCTCTTTTGGTTGGTAGCCTTTACTAAGATCACTGCCTCTCTTCTCTAGGCGCGAGGGCTTTGGAGTCTTTGCTATCGTCTGACATGCTGCACCCCTGTATGCGCTGCCAGCTCAAGGCCTACTCACGCATTCTGTGCAATGGGCTCTACATCACGTGGTTTTCTTACTCCACGCTTTGCTCTCACGCTTTGCTCTCAAAATGATCTAGTGCTTCCAAGATTTCATGGTGGCGACCTTGACTATCCACAAGCAGCTTGTAGTTGACGGCTTCCTCTCATCCTATTTTACAGGTGCTAACCTCTGGCTTGGAGTGCCTACTGATGCTGGTGATTGTGATGGCAGCTTTTGGCATTGCCTCTTTGTTCACAGACCTCTCTCTAGTCGTGGATTTTGACACCATGCTGCTCTATTGTAGTTGAGGTTGAGGCCTTGTTATACTTCATCGTTCTCTCGTTGCTTTTGCATGCACTTCAGCTTTGCATGCTCCAAACCATGTTTTACAGAGTCTCTTGGAATTGACAATGACTATAGTAGGGTCCAACAAGTGAGACTTCTTTTCCTTGATTCCCTCTTGCTACAACTCACATCTCTGATTTTCCTTGTTCGGATAGCCATGCTTTGGCATCGTCTTCCATCATCTGATGTTTCCATAGCCATGTGCATGGCTATCACAAGATCCCAATCTAGATTCTAACTTGCAGGCTTCTCATAGATAGAAGCCCCTATGCAGCTTCTCCATGTTACAATCATGTCTTCAATTTGCCTCAACAAACCTCCCATTTGAGGTTTATACATAGCCATCATTATGGTTATAGTAAGCTTCTCATTGAGCGTAAAAAACCGCATGCTTCTTCCTTGCATGCACCACTCAAGGGTGCTTCTCCATTTTGGTTTCTCTCAAGAAACCAAGCTGCAAACCAATGTGAAAGCTCCAAAGGCTTCCACAAAACATTGCCCATCTTCCATGAGCAAAACCATAAGCACTACTCTTTCCAATGTGCTCAACCATGGACTTCTTCCAAGCCCATAACTGCTTGTCCCTTCTTAGACAAGCATTGCACCTCTTACACTCTTTGCCCAAATGCAAAGAACCATGGGATCCACAAATCCCAACAACAACCAGCAACCCTTCAACATTGAGCATTTTTCCATGCTCAAAACCAAAACTTCGAGGCAAAACTTCACAAAACCAACCTTCTTGAGACACCTCTGCCTCCTTGGCAGCTTCCTTGTTGACACCGAAGACTCCATAGTCTTCATACTTGTAGAAATTCTCCATTTTCAGCTTCTTTGATGATGAGAAGGCTCTTCATGTTGCAAAACTCCCATTTCCAATTCTCTTGGTGGGTAGCTTCTTTGATGTTTGATGAAGACTCCATAGTCTTCATAATGCTGAAATCTTGATTTTCAGCTTCATAGTAGGCACTTTGAACTCCTCTCTCAAATGCAAATAGATAACAATAATAGAGTGTGCATAATTTTAAAAAAAATTAAAAATAATGCTTAATCAAACAAACACACAAACAAGCTAATATACATAATAATCACCACCATGACCAAGAGCCCAAGTTGGCTCTAATACCATGTTAACAATCTAAAAATGGGATTGATCATGGTGAAGGACATAGATTAGGCAACATTATTAAGGTGGATTAAACCACACTAGAAACTCCATGAGAGAGAGAGAGAGAGAGAGAGAGAGAGAGAGAGAGAGAGAGAGAGAGAGAGAGAGATTGCACACTCAACAATAGCTCTATTCTATTGCATATCACAATGAACCATACAATGATATAGGCCCTCTAGCTTTATCCCACTTTACACATCATCATCCATGTGTGTGGCACTCCCTTTTCCACTCTTTTGGTCAACACACACACCATTCAATATTACATGTGGCATTCTTATCTTGCCACAATATCTTGCACCTCTAGGGTGCTTTCTTACATACACACAACACCACGATTACATCTCTCAACAATATCCAGCCTAGTTTGAGTTTGTAAATGCATGCAACTATGATTTTACCTCCCTTGGGATAAAATAACCCAAAGTTCTTTGTGAGATTCCTCCCCAGCCTTCGAGGTATACAGGAGTAAGAATCTCCCTTTTTGATCTTATAATTATTCCCTCTCTAAAATAAAAGAAAGATTCTGTTTAAAAAAGGAAGACCCTTTTCCTAGAATACTTCTCAGGAGTTCCACCTGTTTTAAGGATTCAGAACAATGAGTTCAGAAGTAAAAATCGGTGTTTTGGATACCAAGGTTTTGGTCTTCATTCGAGTACGGCCCAAAGAAGTTCTTTATCTATTGGGGAGTTTAAGAAGTTATCCCCCAGATATTGTGAGCCTTATCTGAATTCAAAGAAAGTAAGTGACTTAGCTTACGAGCTTCTTTTATCTCCTCATCTCAAAGTTCTTAATGCCTTCTATAGAAAATTGTGCCAAACCCAAATCATGGAAAGACGGTAAAACTTCAGTGGCATTGGCTTCTAAGTTACGCTAGCTCCTTCCTTTATATAAGTCGTAACTTTTACTTGTCGCTCACAATAATCTTACTCCCATCAATCTCCTTCTTTCTTAATCTCCTTCATGGCTTGGCAACAAGAATTAGTTTTATCCATGATGATTTCTCACCTTCAAGATGCAAGCGAGTCTGTGAAGAAGGATTTTATAGAACAGTATGAGCGCTCACTTTTTCCTCACCTAGGAACTTCTGTAGCTCAGACCAAATGGCAGACCTATCAAAACATAACTAGGGTAACACCCTGGGGTCAGCAGCACTTTCGTAACAATGTCCGCTTGGCCATGGTTATTGAAGCTTTGGGTTTGGGTCCCCGATACTACTGCGTCATGAGATCAAGGCATCTTGGGTTTTCTGAGCGGGTCTTCTTACTGGCATGTTTTCTTCCTCATGAGAAGATATGTCTTTACCCCATTTTTGGCTTGCCTCTCAGAGGTCCTTTTGTTAGATCACCTCATACCATTGAGATAGGTGCGGCAATAATAACCAGCAGAATCATTCCCATAGATGAGTTACCCTATACTTGTGCAGCTTGTGAGTGCTGCTTTTGTGACCATATGATGGACGGGCTTATGGAAGTGTAAAGAGTTTTTCTATCTTTACTGTATAAGTTCCGAGAATGAATAAAGTTTAAATCTTGTTCTTATTTTGAATCTTGCTCTCTTTAAGACTTTTCTTAGTGGTTAATCTTGATTAAAATTTTTCTCTAAGACTCATATTCGTGCATCTTGCGAAATTATCCCAGTTTTGCGAGATGAGGATATCTCGCATTTTTTAAGTGGAGTAGAATGTAAGATTCCTCCCCCAACCCCTTTTTGATGTCTAGTATCTTCCCTTGTAATCAATCCCTCTTCAAAAATATAAAGACCTTGTTTCTAACTGTTTTAGCCTAGAGAGAGAAAATTATTCTAGAGAGAGAATATTCAGATTATGAATATTTTTGGATAGAAAAATAACTCATCTTATTAAAATAAGTTCCCCTGAAACAGAAATTCAAAAAGAATTTTTCCAATGTGCAATTGGAATTAATTGGAAATGGGTATAAAGGACCTTAGTCTAAGGGTCTAGATTTTCAGAAATTTTTGGATTATGGTCCAATTAAGGTTGATTTTCAGAAATTTTTGGATTATGGTCCAATTAAGGTTCCTATGGGCCAATAGCATCAATCCATGTGTAGGGAGGAGATAAATCCAATTTGTAAAAGAAGATACCCAAAAATGAGTAAATGCTCACATAAGATGAAGAGTTGAAAATGTACAAGGTTTATTAGTAAAAACTATGAGCAATATTAAAAATATGAGATATTTTGGGTATAATGATTCCATTTTGACACATATGTAAGGAAGGGGAGTTCTTTAAAGGAGGTGCATATTTCACATAAGATGAAGAGTTGGAAATGTACAAGGTTTATTAGTAAAAAACTATGAGTAATATTAAAAATATGAGATATTTTGGGTATAATCATTCCATTTTGACACATATGTAAGGAAGGGAAGTTCTTTAAAGGAGATACATATTTCACATGCTTGAATGAGTTTTAAACTCAAAAATAATGTGATATTTTTATCTCTCCTCTCTCTTGAACCAAACCAAATCAAAATGGAACCAAACCGGATCAAAAAGTAACCAAACTAGGTCTAAATCTAGTCCAAATTCAACCAAACTGACTTGGAAAATTCTAGAATCAGTTTGTTTGGTTAGGATGTCAATTTTTACTATAAATAGAAGCCTCCTCTTGTTGAAAAAAATATAGTGTCTTATGCATTGTTACTCTACTCCACCTAACCCAAGAGCTGTGAATTCTTTAATAATTCACTAGTTTTTGACACTTCTCTCTTTCTTCAATTCCCATTGGTGGCTCCATCAACATACTAAACCAATTGATTGGTTGGGGGCCTCTACCGTGAACAAAGAATCAAGCAATTTGTAAGGTAAGTATGGTGAATTTTGATCTTTTCTATAAATTCTCAATGTTTCTCTCTTCTCAACCCCTCTCAAGCTTGAGAAGCTTAATTGGTATGGTTTTTGAATGCTATTAAAGTTAATTGATTAATGATAGTAAGAAAATTACATAAATTTCCATTTATGTTTAATTCTAATGGTTTTTTTTCTCTCTCACTTAAGAAATAGTCATACTCATGACCCATTCTTAATCCAAATGAAGCTTTTCATAAAGCTTTTCCTTAATCCAAGATTAACCTATACTTGAGAACAAATTAATAGTTTTTTTTATCTATGCTTTTAGTTTATGATTATTTTTGATTTAATCCATTAAGGGTTAATGATCCAATTAGGGATCATTCTAATCATTCCCTTAAAGATAACCTATCTTTTAAAATAATTGAGATTTATTAGCTATAGTAGCGGAGCTATGGCAAAATTTTATAAAAATTTACACATAAAATAATTTCATTCAAAGTATGAAAAGAGGATTTCCTACCATATTCTAGGAATTATCATCCTAGATTAATTGAAAGATATACATTGTAATCCTAGAGAAATTGATTTTTATATTATGCATAATTGAAATTCATGCATAGAGGTATGCATAAGAGATGAATATTTTATTATAAAAGAGTTACTTTTAGCATAATTGAAATTCATGCATAGAGGTATGCATAAGAGATGAATATTTTATTATAAAAGAGTTACTTTTAGCATAATTGAAATTCATGCATAGAGGTATGCATAAGAGATGCATATTTTATTATAAAAGAGTTACTTTTAGCATAATTGAAATTCATGCATAGAGGTATGCATAAGAGATGAATATTTTATTATAAAAGAGTTACTTTTAGCATAATTGAAATTCATGCATAGAGGTATGCATAAGAGATAAATATTTTATTATAAAAGAGTTACTTTTAGCATAATTGAATTTCATGCATAGAGGTATGCATAAGAGATGAGTTAGGATGTGATAAGATGAGTTAAGAAAAGATAGGATGTGTATGGGATGAGGTAAGAAGTGTATGTGATGGGATAAGATGTATATGGGTTGTGATAGGGTGAGAATATGGATGTAAATGTGGATGTGTATGTATGGATGTATGCATGTAGATGTGAGTGTGAATGTGGATGTATGGATGTAAATGAGGATGTCGATGTAGATACATGGATGGGATGTGGATGTATGCATGTAGATGTGAATGTAAGCATATAGATGTGGATGTATGGATGTGAATGTGCATGTAGATGTGGATGTGGATGTATGGATGAGGATGCATGAATGTGCATGTAGATGTGGATGTGAAAATAGATGCATGGATGTAGATGTGGATGTATGGATGTGGATGTGGATATATGTATGGATGTGAATATATGATATGTGATGTGAAGGAATCTGAAGTTATGAGATGGAAAAATGATGTGATGGGATGAGTACACATATAACAGGAATGTGGAATAACCAATGTGGATTAATGAGGGATAATGTGGAAAAATGAGAGTTAATATAGAAACTGTATTTTGTGACTGTTTGTAAATGCTGTTTGTAAATGACTGTTTTATGTCAAGAATGCTGGGAAAGCATTTTGACCATCTTGTGATCAAGATCGTGGAGACCTAACTGATAAAGTTGCAACTGCTGAGACGGAGAGTCAATGGAGGACGTCTCGCGTAGCAAGGTCGGCCGAGGTCTTGACCAGCCTCGGTGCGATTAAAATGGTGAGCTTCCGGTACGGTGGATGAGGGGCCAAGGAAGCGGCCTATGAGTGAAGCGCTAGGTCACCTGCGAAGGATCCTAGAGGGTGCTGACCATACGGTGCTCGGGCTCTGGGGGGTCGCCTAGGATACCCACGCGTGCGTTGAGGAAGATATTGGAACAAGGAGTAAGAGTTGTCTTTTAAATTGGGCATGGATCTGGTTGACTGACCTTGCTGGTCGGATGAGTCCATGGCTCTTTTATATGGATCTGTTGGTTGATGTTGCTGATCTTCAACGAGAGTCCATCTTGATAAGTGATTATATTGCCAAGTATTATGGGCTAGGAACTATTGAAACGGCCCCTGAGTGGATAGGTGTTGAGCGTTCTAGTTGCCAATGATGCCATAGATACTCTGATGATGGGAAATTTGAGAATCAACCAGATAATTTGGAAGACTGTGATTAGTGGTACTATGGTTTCATTAAAGGATTGTTTTAAAGTTAGCTAATGCTAAGAAAAAGGCAATTTCATATTGGCTGTGTAAGTGGTGTGCCTAATTTTATGTTTGCTGATGCTAAGAAAAAAGGCAATTTCATATTGGCTGATGCTAAGAAAAAGGCAATTTCATATTGGCTGTGTAAGTGGTGTGCCTAATTTTATGTTTGCATGAACTTCTGGCTAGGGGGCCTTGGAACTCTTTTCCTTGGGACCCGGGACAAAACCTAACCAAATTCCAAATTGGATCCCATCACTACAGTGGTTGGGCGGTTGGCTAACCCATGGGATCGGATGGGGTTAGGCTGGACTGATGGATCCGTAAATCGAGACTCAAATTCTGTTACTACGATAGATAAAGCAAATCCCGGATAGTAATTGTTCTATGGATAGGAATCAACGGCTGTGCCTCTTGATGGGGAAAAAAGCGTTGATCACAATGATCCAAGTGCAAGTTTCTTCCTTGATCTGACCAAGTATCTTTATAGATGCAGTCGGATCTGTTTGATTAGTAAGGGTTTGACTACGTTAGAGTAAAAGTTTTCCTGGTGGAATCACCCGTGCTTTCCGATAAAGGAAGTTTTTTCGGGTTCGGTTTTGGAACAACCCCTGTCCCACATTCGGGGTCTCACCCACCGATATCCGGATAAGAGACTAATCCGTCGGTTGTTCCAAAACCTAACCCGAAAAAACTTCCTTTATCGGAAAGCACGGGTGATTCCACCAGGAAAACTTTTACTCTAACGTAGTCAAACCCTTACTGATCAAACAGATCCGACTGCATCTATAAAGATACTTGGTCAGATCAAGGAAGAAACTTGCACTTGGATCATTGTGATCAACGCTTTTTTCCCCATCAAGAGGCACAGCCGTTGATTCCTATCCATAGAACAATTACTATCCGGGATTTGCTTTATCTATCGTAGTAACAGAATTTGAGTCTCGATTTACGGATCCATCAGTCCAGCCTAACCCCATCCGATCCCATGGGTTAGCCAACCACCCAACCACTATAGTGATGGGATCCAATTTGGAATTTGGTTAGGTTTTGTCCCGGGTACCAAGGAAAAGAGTTCCAAGGCCCCCTAGTCGAAAGTTCATGCAAACATAAAATTAAGCACACCACTTACACACCCAATATGAAATTGCCTTTTTCTTAGCATCAGCTAACTTTAAAACAATCCTTTAATGAAACCATAGTACCACTGATCACAGTCTTCCAAATTATCTGGTTGATTCTCAAATTTCCCATCATTCCTTCATCAGAGTATCTATCAGGGGCCGTTTCAATAGTTCCTAGCCCATAATACTTGGCAATATAATCACTTATCAAGATGGACTCTCGTTGAAGATCAGCAAGATCAACCAACAAATCCATATAAAAGAGCCATGGACTCATCCGTTGAGGACCAGCAAGGTCAGTCAACCAGATCCATGCCCGGATTCAGAAAACAACTCTTACTCCTTGTTCCAATATCTTCCTGGACGCACGCGTGGGTATCCTAGGCGACCCAGAGCCCGAGCACCGTATGGTGAGCACCCTCTAGGATCCTTCGCAGGTGACCTAGCGCTTCACTCATAGGCCGCTTCCTTGGCCCCTCATCCACCGTACCGGAAGCTCACCATTTTAATCGCACCGAGGCTGGTCAAGACCTCGGCCGACCTTGCTACGCGAGATGTCCTCCATTGACTCTCCGTCAGCAGTTGCAACTTTATCAGTTAGGTCTCCACGATCTTGATCACAAGATGGTCAAAATGCTTTCCCAGCATTCTTGACATAAAACAGTCATTTACAAACAGCATTTACAAACAGTCACAAAATACAGTTTCTATATTAACTCTCATTTTTCCACATTATCCCTCATTAATCCACATTGCTTATTCCACATTCCAGTTATATGTGTACTCATCCCATCACATCATTTTTCCATCTCATCACTTCAGATTCCTTCACATCACATATCATATATTCACATCCATACATATATCCACATCCACATCCATACATCCACATCTACATCCATGCATCTATTTTCACATCCACATCTACATGCACATTCATGCATCCTCATCCATACATCCACATCCACATCTACATGCACATTCACATCCATACATCCACATCTATATGCTTACATTCACATCTACATGCATACATCCACATCCCATCCATGCATCTACATCGACATCCTCATTTACATCCATACATCCACATTCACACTCACATCTACATGCATACATCCATACATACACATCCACATTTACATCCATATTCTCACCCTATCACAACCCATATACATCTTATCCCATCACATACACTTCTTACCTCATCCCATACACATTCTATCTTTTCTTAACTCATCTTATCACATCCTAACTCATCTCTTATGCATACCTCTATGCATGAAATTCAATTATGCTAAAAGTAACTCTTTTATAATAAAATATTTATCTCTTATGCATACCTCTATGCATGAATTTCAATTATGCTAAAAGTAACTCTTTTATAATAAAATATTCATCTCTTATGCATACCTCTATGCATGAATTTCAATTATGCTAAAAGTAACTCTTTTATAATAAAAATTCATCTCTTATGCATACCTTTATGCATGAATTTCAATTATGCTAAAAGTAACTCTTTTATAATAAAATATTCATCTCTTATGCATACCTCTATGCATGAATTTCAATTATGCTAAAAGTAACTCTTTTATAATAAAATATTCATCTCTTATGCATACCTCTATGCATGAATTTCAATTATGCATAATATAAAAATCAATTTCTCTAGGATTACAATGTATATCTTTCAATTAATCTAGGATGATAATTCCTAGAATATGGTAGGAAATCCTCTTTTCATGCTTTGAATGAAATTATTTTATATGTAAATTTTTATAAAATTTTACCATACCTCCGCTACTATAACTAATAAATCTCAATTATTTTAAATGATAGGTTATCTTTAAGGGAATGATTAGAATGATCCCTAATTGGATCATTAACCCTTAATGGATTAAATCAAAAATAATCATAAACTAAAAGCATAGATAAAAAAACTATTAATTTGTTCTCAAGTATAGATTAATCTTGGATTAAGGAAAAGCTTTATGAAAAGCTTCATTTGGATTAAGAATGGGTCATGAGTATGACTATTTCTTAAGTGAGAGAGAAAAAAAACCATTAGAATTAAACATAAATGAAAATTTATGTAATTTTCTTACTATAATTAATCAATTAACTTTAATAGCATTCAAAAACCATACCAATTAAGCTTCTCAAGCTTGAGAGGGGTTGAGAAGAGAGAAACATTGAGAATTTATAGAAAAGATCAAAATTCACCATACTTACCTTACAAATTGCTTGATTCTTTGTTCACGGTAGAGGCCCCCAACCAATCAATTGGTTTAGTATGTTGATGGAGCCACCAATGGGAATTGAAGAAAGAGAGAAGTGTCAGAAACTAGTGAATTATTAAAGAATTCACAGCTCTTGGGTTAGGTGGAGTAGAGTAACAATGCATAAGACACTATATTTTTTTCAACAAAGGGAGGCTTCTATTTATAGGAAAAATTGAGCTCCTAACCAAACAAATTGAATCTAGAATTTTTCGAGTCAGTTTGGTTGAATTTGGACTAGATTTGGACCTAGTTTGGTTACTTTTTGATCCGGTTTGGTTCCATTTTGATTTGGTTTGGTTCAAGAGAGAGGAGAGATAAAAATATCACATTATTTTTGAGTTTAAAACTCATTCAAGCATGTGAAATACGCACCTCCTTTAAAGAACTCCCCTTCCTTACATATGTGTCAAAATGGAATGATTATACCCAAAATATCTCATATTTTTAATATTGCTCATAGGTTTTTACTAATAAACCTTGTACATTTTCAACTCTTCATCTTATGTGAAATATGCACCTCCTTTAAAGAACTCCCCTTCCTTACATATGTGTCAAAATAGAATCATTATACCCAAAATATCTCATATTTTTAATATTGCTCATAGTTTTTTACTAATAAACCTTGTACATTTTCAACTCTTCATCTTATGTGAGCATTTACTCATTTTTGGATACCTAAAATATCTCATATTTTTAATATTGCTCATAGGTTTTTACTAATAAACCTTGTACATTTTCAACTCTTCATCTTATGTGAGCATTTACTCATTTTTGGGTATCTTCTTTTACAAATTGGATTTATCTCCTCCCTACACATGGATTGATGCTATTGGCCCATAGGAACCTTAATTGGACCATAATCCAAAAATTTCTGAAAATCTAGACCCTTAGACTAAGGTCCTTTATACCCATTTCCAATTAATTCCAATTGCACATTGGAAAATTCTTTTTGAATTTCTGTTTCAGGGGAACTTATTTTAATAAGATGAGTTATTTTTCTATCCAAAAATATTCATAATCTGAATATTCTCTCTCTAGAATAATTTTCTCTCTCTAGGCTAAAACAGTTAGAAACAAGGTCTTTATATTTCTGAAGAGGGATTGATTACAGGGGAAGATACTAGACATCAAAAAGGGGTTGGGAGAGGAATCTTACATTCTTAGTGCCCTTTAGGTAACAGAACACCTGTTTGATAGACTGCCAATGCTTTGTGCCTAGGCTATGCATAAATCTACTCAAATATTGAGACCACATTCTAAATGTCAAGCCTAGTTTGCACAAAAAGATAAGGCATCCAACAGCTTCTTAATACAAGCTAGTATCAAAAGAGTCACCTACATCTTCAAGACTTGGTCGTAAACCTGGCTTCATAGGTGTAGCCACACGTTTATAGTCTTTAAGATTAAACCTCTTCAACAATGCATCTATGCATTTCCCATGTAGAATAATAATACCATCATTACGTTGCCAAAACTCAATGCCCAAATAATGTTGAGATATCGAGCTCGTCTAGTGAGGCGGTGGCCTGATGACCCGCCTGGGGGATAGGCCCCACACTTACACCACTGGCATGGTTGGTGAGATCTTGGGTGATATGCGGCCAGTGGGATGACAGGCTGTGTGACAGCCACTCTAGAGACTGGCATAGTTATAGCGCCAGCTCATTTAGTCGGGTTCACACTATAGAGAACCCGTGTATGAATTTGGTTGAGTACCTTTCATATTGTGTGCACTCTTATTCTTGCATATGGTGTGTTGAGTGTTGAGTAGAGAAGAAGAAGATTTTCAGCCTCTCACCTTGTGTGTTCTCTATTAGGGTTTTGTGAGTGTGTGTGTGTGCTTGCAAGAGCTCAAGCTCTCTTCCCCCCTGCATCGTTTCATGGTATCAGAGCCTGGTTCGTGCTAAGGGCTGAGCTGCAAGCAAGAGAACCACAAGAAGCGGTACGAGGGTAAGAGCTTCAACTACTCTTCCCTATTGTGTTGGTGACTACACCCTTGTCGGGAGCTCTACGGGAGGCACCGGCAAACGATCTCTGATTGAGGAGCTTTCTTCGCGAGAGTAAAGCTATAGGGCAACTATTTAGTCCTTTGGACTCAGATTTTCGGGCCGAAAACGCGTTTCGGGCGCGTCTGGACCTCCGTTTTTCAGAAAGCAGGCGATTTCGAGCACTGCGGGTAAGTCATCGATTCTCTGCAGAACTCTGTTTTACGAACTGCAGGAAGACAAATTGACTGTGCAGACACTGTGGGTGCTGCAAAGAGGCCTACAGTTGCCATTGGGTGTATGTATGCACATTGACGTCACTGGTTGTGACATTTGAGAGTACGACAGTACCGCTGTGCAGAAAATACAGCAGTTGTGCAGAAAAACCAGAGAGCAGTTCTGGTAAATTTGTGTGTTTTGGCAAGATGTCAAATGATGGGATAACTCAGATTGTGGCTGAGAAGCTGGATAAGAATAACTTCCATGCTTGGAGGTTCAGGTTGACAAATTTCCTGATGGGAAAAGGTTATTGGGACTACATAGAAGGTGAGCATGAAGAGGCACCGGAGATACTGGATATAAATCCGACTGCTGCAGATGTGAAAGAGTTTAAAGACTGGAACCAAGGAGCCAGGAAAGTAATGTATTGGCTTTCCATTAGTATACAGGACACCATGATTGGGCACATTCAGGATGCCAAGTCCCCCAAGGAGGCGTGGGACACCTTGGTAAAGCTTTATGAAACAAATACCAAGGCACGTAAGATACAGTTGAAGAATGAACTTCATACTGTGGAGAAAAAGAGCATGTCTGTGAATGACTATGCGTTGAAGATAAAGGGTATTGTGGAATCCCTTGCATCTATTGGTGTGTCAGTAGATGATGATGACAAGGTGGAAGTCTGTCTACGTGGTCTCGGGCCACAATACAAGGCGTTTAAGACGTCTATTCAGACTCGGGAAAACATTCCCAACTTTACAGATTTGGTGTCTATGCTAATTATCGAAGAGAAGAACTTGGGTGAAGACCAACAGTCTTCACAAAGCAAAAACAGTTCAGAGCAATAGGCCTTCTACACGAGTTCAGGAAGAGGATGAGGTAGAGGAGGCCGTGGACGCGGTCAAGGAGGTGGCCGAACAGGTAATCAGAATTATAGCCAGCAGAGCAGCAACAACAACAGTCCCAGAATCAACAACAACAACAACACACAGGTGGAAGAGGCAGATTCAGAGGCAGGGGGAGTCAAAGAGGACGTGGAAATTGGCAAAGGCAATATAATGATGCACGTGAATGCTATTATTGTAGAAAGCCTGGACATGTGCAGTCAGAATGTTATAAGAAGCAGGCTGACATGCAAAATGGGAAAGTGCAGCAAAACAACTATGCATCCTCAAGCAGAAATAATGAGGATAATGAAAGGTTGTTTGTTATGCAGCATGTCATGAATGCCATGTCTGAAAATGTTGATGCAGCATGTCATGAATGCCATGTCTGAAAATGTTGATGCAGCACAAAAAGATAATGTATGGTATGTGGATTCAGGCGCTTCGAACCACATGACGAGTCATGGGGAGTGGTTCAAGGAGATGAAAAACCCAGAAAGACCAGGTTTTGTGGAAACAGGGGATGACACTGCTCATCCAATTGCCCACATTGGAGATGTGCCATTGTCTATGCAGGATGGCAAAGTGAAGTACCTTGCAGATGTACTTCATGTACCGAACATAATAAAGAATCTGGTTTTAGTTGGCCAGATGATTGAGCAAGGGTTGCAGGTTCGGTTTAACCCTGATGGATGTTATGTTGAAGATTTTAAAGACAAGTGTAGGTTGGTTGCAAAAGGCAACAGAGTGGGCAGAATGTTTACGTTGGATGTAGACATGCCTGAGATGAGTGCTGCGATGTTTGCAAATGGTTCAGGAATTGTTGCAGACACAGACATATGGCATAAAAGAATTGGACATGTGAATGTGCAGAGATTGAAGTCTATGCAGACAAAAGGAATTGTGACAGGGCTGCCAAAATTTAAAGTGGAAGGTATGCATAAAATCTGTGAAGCATGCCAATTTGGGAAGCAAACAAAGCATGTGTTTCCACGTAACAGATATGTGAGCAGAAATGCACTAGATCTTGTGCATTTAGATGTATGGGGTCCTACGAAGACCATATCTATGGGAGGCTGCAGGTATTATGTGACCTTCATTGATGACCACACAAGGAAAGTGGGTATATTTCATGAAAGAGAAGAGTGAGGTGTTCACTCACTTTCAGAATTTCATTTTTTTGGTTGAAAAGCAAACAGGGAAATATGTAAAGTGCCTAAGGTCAGATGGAGGGGGAGATTACTTCTCCAATGAGTTCTCTGAATATTTGAAGAAGAATGGTATTCGGAGACAGTATACATGCAGATACACTCCGCAGCAAAATGGAGTTGCTGAGCGGAAAAACAGGCACATTGCTGAGATTGCGCGAGCATTGATGGAAGAGAAGAATATGCCGCATTGCTATTGGGCTGAGGCTGTTTCTACAGCAATATATATCATGAACAGGACTCCAACGGCAGCCATACATGATGTAACTCCAGAGGAGAGGTTTACTGGTAGAAAACCAGATTTGTCTCATCTGAAAGTTTTTGGATGCATTGCATATGTGCATGTGCCAGATGAGCTGAGAACTAAGCTGGATCCGAAAGCTGAAAAATGTGTGTTTATTGGATATTCCCTTGAGCAAAAGGGATACAGGTGTTATA
Source organism: Cibotium barometz (assembly GCF_041138505.1). Classification (NCBI taxonomy): domain Eukaryota; kingdom Viridiplantae; phylum Streptophyta; class Polypodiopsida; order Cyatheales; family Cibotiaceae; genus Cibotium; species Cibotium barometz. The sequence goes on along the minus strand of NC_141104.1, from coordinate 38,003,847 downwards.
ATCCTGCTACACGTGAGTTGAGGGTAAGCAGGGATGTTGTCTTTGATGAGATGAGCAGCTGGTATGCTGCTGAAAAAGAAGCTGTTGGGGCTGATGTGAGTGGAAGTGTGGTTGCACAGAATGCAGGTCAGCAATCACAGTCTTTGAGTGGACCAGGAGAGTCCTCATCTAGTGGGTCTGTTTTGATAGACCATGGAGTGGCAGGCTACGTCATAATACCAGCCCTGCAAATGTGATTAGTACATCACGTAAAGGAAAAGAGAAAGTGGTTGAGCCCCTTGGTATGCCTGACATTTTTGTAGGGCATTCTCATGTTGATGGAGAGTCTAGTGGCTCAGATATGAGCCTTGATGAGGAGCTTGGGATCCCAGCTATGAGAACACCTGGTGTAAAGAAGGCTATGGAAGCCATGAATGAAAAGCTGCGAAGATCTGGGAGAGTGAAAAATCCTATGCAGAGATTTACCTATGATGGTTATGTGGCACATCACTATGCATATATGGCAAAGGTTGTGCAGGTTGTTGAGCCCACATGCATTGATGAGGCTGTTGGAAATGTGTGTTGGGAGAAAGCTATGGATGAGGAGATGGATGCACTATATGGAAATGAAACTTGGGACTTAGTGCAATTGCCTGAAGGCAAGAAAGCCATTGGATGCAAGTGGGTGTACAAAGTTAAACATAACAGTGATGGAAGCATAAACAGGTACAAGGCTAGATTGGTAGCCAAAGGATATGCCCAGACATATGGGATTGATTATGAGGAAACTTTCAGCCCAGTTGCCAAGATGGCAACGGTGAGAGTTGTGATAGCAGTGGCTGCGTCAAAGCAATGGTCTTTACATCAGATGGATGTAAAGAATGCATTCTTGCATGGGGATTTGCAAGAAGAGGTGTATATGTTGCAGCCACCTGGTTATGAGGATGTAGGTCACCCCGAGCATGTTTGCAGGTTGAAGAAAGCCTTGTATGGCTTAAAACAAGCACCAAGAGCATGGTCTGACAAGATTTCTGAATATCTTGTCACTATTGGCTTTCATGTAGCCAATGCAGATTTCTCATTGTATGTGAGACATGGTGATAGAGGGATTGTGCTTGTTGTCATCTATGTAGATGACTTGATCATTACGGGGGACCATGATGCAGAGATCTTTGATGTAAAGATCTTGCTTAGACAGAAGTTTGAGATGAAGGATCTGGGGGAGCTCAGATATTTCTTGGGCATTGAGGTGATTAGGTCACCACATGGTATTGGATTACTGCAGAGACAGTATGGCTTGGACATGTTGTCCAAGTATGGTATGATAGGCTGTAAGCCTATTTCTGTGCCATTGGATCAGAATGGCAAGTTGAGTGCAGATTCAGGAGAGATCTTGGAGGATCCTACTATGTACAGATGCATAGTAGGAAGTTTGATCTACATGACGATCACCTGACCAGATTTGAGCTATGCTGTTGGGTTGGTGAGTCAGTTTATGCAGGTTCCACGGAAACCGCATTTAGATGCAGTGAGACACATACTGAGGTATGTGAAGTCTACTTTGCATTGTGGACTATTCTATGAGACTGGGACAGAGATATGTGTACATGGGTACACAGATGCTGATTGGGCTGGTAGTATCTCAGACAGAAGATCTACCAGTGGATTCATGTTTTCTTTGGGGAGTGCTGCTGTGACTTGGAGCAGCAAGAAGCAGCCTACAGTTGCTCTATCGAGTACAGAGGCCGAGTACAGAGGAGCTGCTATGGCAGCATGTGAGGTAGCTTGGTTGAGGAAGCTACTTGCAGATTTGGGTCTATCAGTGGATAGACAAATTGTCATTTTCTGTGACAACATTAGCAGTATACAGTTGGCCAGGAACCCAGTCTTTCATGCTCGTACGAAGCACATAGAGGTCCACTACCACTTCGTCAGAGAGAGGGTCTTGGCAGGAGACCTTGACCTTGTTTATGTCAGCACAGAGGATCAGGTAGCTGACATCTTCACCAAAGCATTGGGTACAGAGAAGCTCCACAGATTCAGGGCTTCGCTTGGTGTACATGAGATGGAGTTGAGCTCGAGGGGGAGTGTTGAGATATCGAGCTCGTCTAGTGAGGCGGTGGCCACTGATGACCCGCCTGGGGGATAGGCCCCACACTTACACCACTGGCATGGTTGGTGAGATCTTGGGTGATATGCGGCCAGTGGGATGACAGGCTGTGTGACAGCCACTCTAGAGACTGGCATAGTTATAGCGCCAGCTCATTTAGTCGGGTTCACACTATAGAGAACCCGTGTATGTATTTGGTTGAGTACCTTTCATATTGTGTGTACTCTTATTCTTGTATATGGTGTGTTGAGTGTTGAGTAGAGAAGAAGAAGATTTTCAGCCTCTCACCTTGTGTGTTCTCTATTAGGGTTTTGTGAGTGTGTGTGTGTGCTTGCAAGAGCTCAAGCTCTCTTCCCCCCTGCATCTTTTCAAATAATAGTGCAACGGTCTAAGATCTGACATCTCAAAAGACTTCTCTAAAACAGCTACTATAAAAGCTAAAATATGATCATCATTAGGGCCTTTGAACAACATGTCATCAACATATAACACGATGACCAATAAAACATCCTTAGTTCCCTTAATATAAAGGCTACTATCATTTGGTCTGTTGCAAAAACCATGTGCAACCAAGTATGCACGTATTTTTTCATACCATGCTCTTGGAGTTTACTTAAGACCATATAAAGCTTTCTTCAATCTACATACTTTTGATTCCTAACTTTTTTGAACAAAACCACGAGACTAAGATACAGACCTCCTCATGCAGATCTCCATTCAAGAAAGTAGTTTTGATATCCAACTAACGTACATTCCAACCTTTATGTCCTACAAATGCAATGATAGTCCACATTGTAGTCATATGACATGTGGGTGCAAAGGTTTCACTATAATCAATGCATTTCTCTTGTGCATAACCCTTTGCACACAACGAGCCTAGATTTGTATCGCTCAACATTGCCATCTACTTTACGTTTGAGCTTGTAAACCATTTTGTACCAATGGCCTTCTTGTTAAGAGGCAAGTCTACCAAATCCCATGTATCATTTTTGAGTATCGAATCATACTCAGATTGCATAGCAATGATCCATTTTTTAGATTCCTTTGCTTTATCAAAGAAGACAGGTTCCTCTTCAGCAGATAAATTAGCAATAAGAGCATTTCTTGCATTAATAAGAGATACATGATGAGATCCTACATGCATTCTCTTCTAGGCAAAGGAGTGGTCAATTTTCTGTTACATAGTGTTTGCACTAGCCCTTTTGGCATACTTTTAGACTCTTCAATTTCTCTTCTTTCCTCATCAATTGCATCATCAACATTTGCCTCATCAATAGCTTATTTGTGGGTTGAAAAACATGCTAATTTGTAACCTGTGTGTGCTGATTTTCAGCATTTCTTTGATTACATCCAAATGCTCTACATCAATGTATCCAGCATTGAACATCAATTTCCCTTCTTTCCTCATCAACTGCATCATCCACATTTGTCTCATCAATAGGCTAATTTGTGGACTGAAAAACATGCTGATTTGTAACTTGTGTGGCTTGATTTTTAGCATTTCTTTGATTACCCAAATGCTCTACATCAATGTGTCCTGCATTGAACAATGGAAGGAGAGTGTCAAATATGTCTTGCGAACATGCAGTTTGCTGTTTTTTACATGAAAGCAAGGGCTGAATTGCATCTTCCACAAATAAAACATCTCTACTCATCACAAGAATTCGCTTGGTAGCAGGATGATAGAGATGGTAAGCTTTACTTTCCGAGCTGTATCCCACAAAAATACATTTAACAATCTTATTATAGGCACAAGTGTATGAGCAAGACAACAAAAAATGCGTAAATGAGTCACAGAGGGCTTTTTCCCATTCCAAGCTTCAAAAGGTATAATTGTATGTAAAGCCTTTGTAGGACACCTATTCAAAACATATGTTGTACATATGACTGCTTCTAGCTAGAAACCATGAGATAACTCTTGACTTTTGACCATACAACGTGCCATCTCCATGAGAGACCTGTTTTTATGTTTAGATACACCATTTTATTGAGGTGTATAGGGCACAATACAATGGTGTTTTATCCCATGAACAGCTATGTATGCATGAAACTCCTTAGACATATACTCCTCTCCCCTCGATCAGTATGCAGGGTACCAATCTTACATGTAGAAACATTTTGAACCATAGCAACAAATTACCTACAGCACATAAAAACCTTTGATTTCTATTTTAATGGATATACCTAGGTATGTCTGGAATAATCATCAATGAATGTGATAGAATAGAGGTAGCCCCCAATAGATGGTGTTCTCATATAGGACTACATATATCAATGTGTATAAGCTGTAATTTTTGGACAGCTCTAACTGAACCTTGCTGCATTTTCCCAAGAATATAGCCCTCACAAACATGTTTGATAATAGGGACTTCAAGATGTGGTAGCTCAGACACCATGTCATATTTATGTAAACGCAAATGGGAAAAAGAGGGACTTTAAGTTTATTCAAAAAAATAGGTATTGGTATTTAGCTAAAAGAAGAATTTTTATGATATTTAAGAAAAGATGGATTTGAATTAAAGCTTAGTGTCAAAAGATGAATTTCCACCATAATTCTACCTAATGAATTAAGGTCGAGAAATTATGTGGCATAAGGAATATCTTTGGATATTTTAATTGGAAAAATCACTAAATTGATATTTACCCAAAATTAGATGTTTATCTGAAGGGAATCCTTGTTAAAACTAAACCGAATGAATTTGGTTAGACTACGAGAGGGATGGACAATAACCCTACTTGTCCATCTCTCGATCTCAAACTTAGTGACCAATTCCAGTTCCTAAATACAATGAATAGACTATCGAAACTAAACTAGTTTTTCCTTTGACCGAACTCACCAAGAATCTAGTTGGATAAACAGACAAAATGATGGGTCGATTACCCTCATGAGAGATCAAGGATCCTCATTATAAAACTGGGAATTATGGAGAAAAGGGTTTTGTGGAACCCATCTCAAATTGGGGAATTTACTTGCATTGGAACCTCTGTTTTTCATTCAAAGGACTGTTTTACGCAAGAATGATGGAGGAAGCATTTGGCATATGTTTTACTAAGAGGAGGTTCATTGGAACAGCAGGCAGGGAGTCGTCAAGGGACGTCGCTCGCGGCGGCGAAGCCTGCCGAGATCTTGACCACCCTCGGTACAGTTAAAATGGTGCACTTCCCGTACGATGGGTGAGGACCGACAAAGCGGTCCCTGAGTGAAGTGCTAGGACACCTAAGGAGGATCCTAGAGGGTTCTAACTAGGTAAAGCATGGGCTCGCGGTTGCTAGGACACCCATGCATACATCGAGAAAGATTTGGATGGACTAAAAGGAAAGCTTTTTGGGAACCAAATTTGATACTGGATCTCGTTGGTTGGCCAGCTGGTCTTCAACGGAGAGTCCAGAGGACACATTTTGTAACACAATGGACTCAGAATATCGGAGAATGATGATCAGTAACATTATGATTTCTATTGAAGGATTGTTTTAAAGTCAGCTGAATCTGTTAAATGGCAATTTCATATTGGGTGTGTATGTGGAATACCTTAATTTTTGCATGAAACGTCAACTAGGGGATGTGGGAACTCTTTTCCTTGGTACTCGGGCAAAATACAACCAAATCTTTCTAAAGGAATCCCACCAATATAGTGGTCGGGTGGTTGGCTAGGCTGGATTGGAGGATTGCTGCAAAACAACTAGATGCCATTAGTTACGATAGTTAGATTAAGTCCTAAGAAGACCTTGTTCTATGGGAGGGGATCAGTGGCTATGCAAAACAACTAGATGCCATTAGTTACGATAGTTAGATTAAGTCCTAAGAAGACCTTGTTCTGTGGGAGGGGATCAGTGGCTATGCCTCGTTAAAGGAGAAAAAAAGCGGTGATTCCATGGACCAAGTGCAAGTCTCTTCTTGATCTGACCATGTGACTTCAAGTTTGGTCAGATTAGTTTAACTAGTTAAGACTTCGACTCGTTAGAATAATTCCCCCATTACAGAAGATTTTTCCCATGGCAGAATCGCCTCTGCCTTTCGGGGGCGAGGGGAGATTTTTCGGGCGGCTCAGGTTCAGAGGAAGCGGCCGGCGGGCTAGCCTCTCGTCCGGACATCTACGGGCGAGGCCCTGAGTGTGGATCCCCGCCCCTTGTGTGGGAGGCCGACGCCGCTTCCGCCGCTGGAACCCCAAAGGGGGGATCTCACACTCCATGCCACATGCATGCAAGAGGGACCTTGGTAGAGAGCAAAGAGAGGGGAGAAGCTAGATCATCACCATCCCTACAAGCACACACAACAAAAATCAAGCATGCAAGCAAAATAAATAAGCAAGCATACATCCACAATATAAGCAAGCATACATCCACAAGCTCATAAGGGTGAGAGAGAGAGAGAGAGAGAGAGAGAGAGAGAGAGAGAGAGAGGAAAACCTCAAATGAGACTAATGGGATTGTCCATTTTCATATTTCATAAAATGTTATATATGCAAGAGCTCTTAGTTTACAATGGTCGGCCGACCATTTACAATTGGGGGCTCAAAACTAGTCTTCCTAGCTCTATGTATAACTATTTCCTATGACTGGTAGCATTACACAAGTCGTAAGCTCGGTCATCCCATGTCTCTTTTACCTTGCACAGTTACAAAAGATAAGTTACAATGAGCGTAGCCATGCTTGAAAAGTAATGTTAATGAGAGTGGTTATGTAAGATTCCTCCCCAGCCTTTGAGGTATACAGGAGTAAGAATCTCCCTTTTTGATCTCTAAAATAAAAGAACGATTCTGTTTAAGAAAGAAAGACCCTTTCCCTAGAATACTTCTCAGGAGTTCCACCTGTTTTAAGGATTCAGAACAATGAGTTCAGAAGTAAAAATCGGTGTTTTGGATACCAAGGTTTTGGTCTTCATTCGAGTACGGCCCAAAAGAAGTTCTTTATCTATTGGGGAGTTTAAGAAGTTATCCCCCAGATATTGTGAGCCTTATCTGAATTCAAAGAAAGTAAGCGACTTAGCTTACGAGCTTCTTTTATCTCCTCATCTCAAAGTTCTTAATGTATTTCATAGAAATATGTGCCAAACCCAAATCTTGGAAAGACGGTAAAACTTCAGTGGCAAGATACCGTTGGCTTCTAAGTTACGGTAGCTCCTTCCTTTATATAAGTCGTAACTTTTACTTGTCGCTCACAGTAATCTTACTTCCATCGATCTCCCTTCTTCTTAATCTCCTTCATGGCTTGGCAACAAGAACTAGTTTTATCCATAATGATTCCTCACCTTCAAGACGCAAGTGAATCTGTGAAGAAGGATTTTATAGAGCAGTATGAGCGCTCACTTTTCCCTCACTTGGGAACTTCTGTAGCGCAAACCAAATGGCGGACCTATCAAGACATAACTAGGGTAACACCCTGGGGTCAGCAGCACTTTCGTAACAATGTCCGCTTGGCCATGGTTATCGAAGCCTTGGGTTTGGGTCCCCGATACTACTGTGTCATGAGATCAAGACATCTTGGGTTTTCTGAGCGGGTCTTCTTACTGGCGTGTTTTCTTCCTCATGAGAAGATATGCCTTTACCCCGTTTTTGGCTTGCCTCTCAAAGGTCCTTTTGTTAGATCACCTCATACCACTGAGATAGGTGCAGCAATAACCAACAGAATTATTCCCATAGATGAGTTACCTTATACTTGTGCAGCTTGTGAGGACTGCTTTTGTGATCATATGATGGACGGGCTTATGGAAGTGTAAAGAGTTCTTCTATCTTTACTGTATAAGTTCCGAGAATGAATAAAGTTTAAATCTTGTTCTTATTTTGAATCTTGCTCTCTTTAAGACGTTTCTTGGTGGTTAATCTTGATTAAAATTTTTCTCTAAGTCTCATATTCGTGAATCTTGCGAAATTATCACAAGTTGCGAGATGAGGACATCTCGCGTTTTTTAAGTGGGGTAGAATGTAAGATTCCTCCCCCAACCCCTTTTTGATGTCTAGTATCTTCCCCTGTAATCAACCCTCTTCAGAAATATAAAGACCTTGTTTCTATCTGTTTTAGCCTAGAGAGAGAAAAATATTCTAGAGAGAGAATATTCAGATTTTGAATATTTTTGGATAGAAAAATATCTCTTATAATTCAGATGAGTTCCCCTGAAATAGAAATTCAAAAAGAATTTTCCAATGTGCAATTGGAATTAATTGGAAATAGGTATAAAGAACCTTAGTCTAAGGGTCTAGATTTTCAGAAATCTTTAGACTATGGTCCAATTAAGGTTCCTATGGGCCAATAGCATCAATCCATGTGTAGGGAAGAGATAAATCCAAATTTGTAAAAAAGAAGATACCCAAAAATGAGTAAATGCTCACATAAGGTGAAGAGTTGAAAATGTACAAGGTTTATTAGTAAAAAACTATGAGCAATATTAAAAATATGAGATATTTTGGGTATCCAAAAATGAGTAAATGCTCACATAAGATGAAGAGTTGAAAATGTACAAGGTTTATTAGTAAAAAACTATGAGCAATATTAAAATGATTCCATTATGACACATATGTAAGGAAGGGGAATTCTTTAAAGGAGGTGCATATTTCACATAAGATGAAGAGTTGAAAATGTACAAGGTTTATTAGTAAAAAAAAAACTATGAGCAATATTAAAATGATTCCATTATGACACATATGTAAGGAAGGGGAATTCTTTAAAGGAGGTGCATATTTCACATAAGATGAAGAGTTGAAAATGTACAAGGTTTATTAGTTAAAAAAAAACTATGAGCAATATTAAAATGATTCCATTATGACACATATGTAAGGAAGGGGAGTTCTTTAAAGGAGGTGCATATTTCACATGCTTGAATGAGTTTTAAACTCATAAAAATTGAGATATTTCATCTCTCCTCTCTCCTCATTCAAGTCTAGTTCCAAAAAGTTAGCTTAACTGACCTAAAAATGGTCAAATATTGACCAAACTGATTTAGAAAATTCTAGAATCAGTTTGTTTGGTTAGGAGCTCAATTTTTCCTATAAATAGAAGCCTCCCCCTTGTTGAAAAATAGTTAGTGTTTATGCATCGTTACTCTACTCCACCTAAGCCAAGAACTGTGAATTCATTTAATAATTCACTAGTTTTTGGAGCTTCCCTCTTTCTTCAATCCCCATTAGTGGCTCCATCAACATACATAACCAATTGATTGGTTGGGGGCCTCTACCGTGAATAAAGAATCAAGCAAGTTGTAAGGTAATTAGTGAATATTGATCTTTCTATAATTTCTCAATGTTTCTCTCTTCTCAACCCCTCTCAAGCTTGAGAAGTTTAATTGGTATGGTTTTTTTTAAATACTATTGAAGTTTGAATAGTAGTGAAGAGTTACATAAGTTAATAAATGCTATTGAAGTTAATTTTCATTTATGTTTAAATTCTAATGATTTTTATGTAAATTCTCTCTCTCACTCAAGAAATGGTCATACTCATGACCGTTCTCAATCCAAATCAAGCTTTTCATAAAGCTTTTCCTTAACCCAAGATTAAGCTATGCTTGAGGCCAATTTAATGGCTTTTTTCTATGCTTTTAGTTTATGCATATTGATGATTCAATCCACTATAGATTAATGATCCAATTAGAGATCATTTTAATTATTTCCTTAATGATAAGCTTTATCCCTTAGAAAAAATTGAGATTTATCAGTCATAGCAGCGGAGCTATGGCAAAATTTTTATAAAAATTATGCATAAAATAATTTCATTCAAAGCATAAAAAGAGGACTTCCTACCATATTCTAGGAATTATCATCCTAGATTAATTGAAAGAATTTCATTATAATCATGGAGAAATTGAATTTTAATATCATGCATAAAGGATAATTTTTTTTATATCAAGTGTTACTTTTATCATTTTTAATTTTCATGCATAGAAGTATGCATAAAGGATAATTTTTTTATATTAAAAGTGTTATTTTTATCATTTTTAATTTTCATGCATAGAAGGATGCATAAAGGAAAATTTTTTATATCAAAAGTGTTACTTTTATCATTTTTAATTTTCATGCATAGAAGTATGCATAAAGGATAATTTTTTTATATCAAAAGTGTTACTTTTATCATATTGGATTTCATGCATAGAGGTATGCATAAAAGTTGAATATTTTATTATAAAAATGTTACTTTTAGCATAATTGAATTCATAGAGGTATGCATAAAAGATATGGGAAGTGATAAGATATGATAAGATGCATGTGGATGTGGATGTGGATGTATGGATGTGAATGTGGATGTGGATGTGGATGTATGAATGTGGATGTATGGATGTATGAATGTGGATGTATGGATGTGAATGAGGATGTAGATGTGGATGCATGGATGTAAATGTGGATGTGGATGTATGCATGTATGCATGTAGATGTGGATGCATGAATGTGGATGTATGGATGTGAATGAGGATATAGATGTGGATGTATGGATGTGAATGTACATGTAGATAAAGATGTATATATGTGAATGGGAATGTGGATGTGGATGTATGTATGCATGTGGATGTGGATATGGATGTGTATGTATGAATGTGGATATGGGATGTGGATGTATAAATGAGGATGTGAAAATGGAGATAAGCATGTAGATGTGGATGCATGAATGTGGATGTATGGATGTGAATGAGGATATAGATGTGGATGTATGGATGTGAATGTGCATGTAGATATGGATGTATATATGTGAATGGGAATGTGGATATGGATGTGTATGTATGAATGTGGATATGGGATGTGGATGTATAAATGAGGATGTGAAAATGGAGATAAGCATGTAGATGTGGATGCATGAATGTGGATGTATGGATGTGAATGAGGATATAGATGTGGATGTATGGATGTGAATATGCATGTAGATATGGATGTATATATGTGAATGGGAATGTGGATGTGGATGTGGATGTGGATGTATGTATGCATGTGGATGTGGATATGGATGTGTATGTATGAATGTGGATATGGGATGTGGATGTATAAATGAGGATGTGAAAATGGAGATAAGCATGTAGATGTGGATGTATGGATGTGAATGTGTATGTGGATGTGGATGTATGAATGTGGATGTATGGATGTGAATGAGGATGTGGATGTGGATGCATGGATGTAAATGTGGATGTGTATGTATGGATGTAGGCATGTAGATGTGGATGCATGAATGTGGATGTATGGATGTGAATGAGGATATAGATGTGGATGTATGGATGTGAATGTGCATGTATAGATGTGAATGAGAATGTGGATGTATGTATGTATGTATGTGGATGTGGATGTATGAATGAGGACGTGATAATGAATGTATACATGTGGATGTGGATATGGATGTGTATGTATGAATGCGGATATGGATGTGGATATGGATGTGTATGTATGAATGTGGATATGGGATGTGGATGTATAAATGAGGATGTGAAAATGGAGATAAGCATGTAGATGTGGATGTATGGATGTGAATGTGGATGTGGATGTGGATGTATGGATGTGGATATGGATGTGAATATATGATATGTGATGTGAAGGAATCTGAAGTGAAGAGATGGAAAATGATATGATTGGATGAGTACACATATAAATGAAATGTGGAATAAGTAATGTGGATTGCATGAGGGATAATGTGGAAAAATGAGAGTTAATATAGAAATTGTATTTGTAAACTGTTTGTAAATGGCTGTTTTATGTCAAGAATGCTGGGAAAGCATTTTGACCGTCTTGTGATTAAGGTCGTGGAGACCTAACTGATAAAGTTGCAACTGCTGACGGAGAGTCAATGGAGGACGTCTCGCGTAGCAAGGTCGGCCGAGGTCTTGACCAGCCTCGGTTCGATTAAAATGGTGAGCTTCCGGTACGGTGGATGAGGGACCAAGGAAGCGGCCTATGAGTGAAGCGCTAGGTCACCTGCGAAGGATCCTAGAGGGTGCTGACCATACGGTGCTCGGGCTCTGGGTCGCCCAGGATACCCACGCGTGCGTCGAGGAAGATATTGGAACAAGGAGTAAGAGTTGTTTTCTGGAACCGGGCATGGATCTGGTTGACTGACCTTGCTGGTCCTCAACGGATGAGTCCATGGCTCTTTTATATGGATCTGTTGGTTGATCTTGCTGATCTTCAACGAGAGTCCATCTTGATAAGTGATTATATTGTTGAGTATTATGGGCTAGGAACTATTGAAACGGCCCCTGTGTGGACAGGTGGTGAGCGTTCTAGTTGCCAATGATGCCATAGATACTCTGATGAAGGAATGATGGGAAATTATGAATCAACTGGATAATTTGGGAGATTGTGATCAGTGGTACTATGGTTTCATTAAAGGATTGTTTTAAAGTTAGCTGATGCTAAGAAAAAGGCAATTTTCATATTGGGTGTGTAAGTGGTGTGGCTAGTTTTATGTTTGCATGAAATTCCGGCTAGGGGGCCTTGGAACTCTTTTCCTTGGTACCCGAGACAAAACCTAACCAAATTCCAAATTGGATCCCTTCACTACAGTGGTTGGGCGGTTGGCTAACCCATGGGATCGGATGGGGTTAGGCTGGACTGATGGATCCGTAAATCGAGACTCAATTTCTGTTATTACGATAGATAAAGTAAATCCCGGATAGTAATTGTTCTATGGATAGGAATCAACGGCTGTGCCTCCTTGGTGGGGAAAAAAGTGTTGATCCCAATGATCCAAGTGCAAGTCTCTTCCTTGATCTGACCAAGTATCTTTATAGATGCAGTCGGATCTGTTTGATCAGTAAGAGTTTTGACTACGTTAGAGTAAAAATTATCCTGGTGGAATCGCCCGTGCTTTCCGGATAAGGGAAGTTTTTCCGGGTCTGGTTTTGGAAAAACCGACGGATTAGTCTTTTGTCCGGATATCCGTGGACGAGGCCCCGAGTGTGGGACCCTGCCTCGCGCAAGAAGTGCTACTTCCGCTGCTAGTACCCCGAATCCGTTGCGCGGTGGGAACAGGGATCTCACAGTTGGTATCAGAGCATTTGGTTAATAAAGATCAACTGAGAAGACAAATATGTCAAAAATTTATCAAGAAGCACAAAAAGGTTGTAATTGTGTGATATAATTCATACAATTTGATATTCAAACTGAAATTCGTAATTTGGTAATTGGGTCTTCAGATGGAAGTACCGCAATTATATAGAATCCCTGACTTGCTTGAGGCCTAGACATGATGGTATTTACCTTATAATTCCAAGAGCCACGACTACCCGTATATACCGAGAGTATACTGCAGCTCTTTACTGACAGTATATACGAGGAAATCTAAGACTTGAAATTATAAGCGTTAATGCTATCCAGATGATGAATTCGAATGTGGTTGATATGATTTTTAATTCTGTTTGAGAACTGATGAAATTGATTTGGATTCTGATTGAAAAATGATGATTTCTGAAATTTAGTTGAAATGTAATAAGCTGAGCGAAACCACATGAGGATGAATGGGACGAGTCCCTGTGATGATATTCATAACTGGAATGATGATAATGATTTCAGCAAATCACTATGAGATTAGTGGATTGTGCTGTCAAAGTGCTACTGTTAACACTTGACTCGGTATATTAAGTTAAGGGATGACAAATTGAAAACTTGCTTGACTGAAATTCCCGTGGGTGGAGGAATGTTGAGAAAGAAAAAAAATTTCGATCTGATGGACCATTATCGTGTTGAATATTTGAATGATATGATCTAAAATGAATTGTTATTTAATGATGAGTTCTATATAAGGGATATTTATCCCCGTATTCTGTTGGGTTGACCAGAATATAAGGAACCCTAGAATAAATTGGATCTTAAGAAAAAGAGTTGTCCTCTACTTGGCGAGATGAGGACATCTCGCACTTTTTTAAGTGGGGTAGAATGTAAGATTCCTCCCCAGCCTTTGAGGTATACAGGAGTAAGAATCTCCCTTTTTGATCTCTAAAATAAAAGAACGATTCTGTTTAAGAAAGAAAGACCCTTTCCCTAGAATACTTCTCAGGAGTTCCACCTGTTTTAAGGATTCAGAACAATGAGTTCAGAAGTAAAAATCGGTGTTTTGGATACCAAGGTTTTGGTCTTCATTCGAGTACGGCCCAAAAGAAGTTCTTTATCTATTGGGGAGTTTAAGAAGTTATCCCCCAGATATTGTGAGCCTTATCTGAATTCAAAGAAAGTAAGCGACTTAGCTTACGAGCTTCTTTTATCTCCTCATCTCAAAGTTCTTAATGTATTTCATAGAAATATGTGCCAAACCCAAATCTTGGAAAGACGGTAAAACTTCAGTGGCAAGATACCGTTGGCTTCTAAGTTACGGTAGCTCCTTCCTTTATATAAGTCGTAACTTTTACTTGTCGCTCACAGTAATCTTACTTCCATCGATCTCCCTTCTTCTTAATCTCCTTCATGGCTTGGCAACAAGAACTAGTTTTATCCATAATGATTCCTCACCTTCAAGACGCAAGTGAATCTGTGAAGAAGGATTTTATAGAGCAGTATGAGCGCTCACTTTTCCCTCACTTGGGAACTTCTGTAGCGCAAACCAAATGGCGGACCTATCAAGACATAACTAGGGTAACACCCTGGGGTCAGCAGCACTTTCGTAACAATGTCCGCTTGGCCATGGTTATCGAAGCCTTGGGTTTGGGTCCCCGATACTACTGTGTCATGAGATCAAGACATCTTGGGTTTTCTGAGCGGGTCTTCTTACTGGCGTGTTTTCTTCCTCATGAGAAGATATGCCTTTACCCCGTTTTTGGCTTGCCTCTCAGAGGTCCTTTTGTTAGATCACCTCATACCACTGAGATAGGTGCAGCAATAACCAACAGAATTATTCCCATAGATGAGTTACCTTATACTTGTGCAGCTTGTGAGGACTGCTTTTGTGATCATATGATGGACGGGCTTATGGAAGTGTAAAGAGTTCTTCTATCTTTACTGTATAAGTTCCGAGAATGAATAAAGTTTAAATCTTGTTCTTATTTTGAATCTTGCTCTCTTTAAGATGTTTCTTGGTGGTTAATCTTGATTAAAATTTTTCTCTAAGTCTCATATTTGTGAATCTTGCGAAATTATCACAAGTTGCGAGATGAGGACATCTCGCGTTTTTTAAGTGGGGTAGAATGTAAGATTCCTCCCCCAACCCCTTTTTGATGTCTAGTATCTTCCCCTGTAATCAACCCTCTTCAGAAATATAAAGACCTTGTTTCTATCTGTTTTAGCCTAGAGAGAGAAAAATATTCTAGAGAGAGAATATTCAGATTTTGAATATTTTTGGATAGAAAAATATCTCTTATAATTCAGATGAGTTCCCCTGAAATAGAAATTCAAAAAGAATTTTCCAATGTGCAATTGGAATTAATTGGAAATAGGTATAAAGAACCTTAGTCTAAGGGTCTAGATTTTCAGAAATCTTTAGACTATGGTCCAATTAAGGTTCCTATGGGCCAATAGCATCAATCCATGTGTAGGGAAGAGATAAATCCAAATTTGTAAAAAAGAAGATACCCAAAAATGAGTAAATGCTCACATAAGGTGAAGAGTTGAAAATGTACAAGGTTTATTAGTAAAAAACTATGAGCAATATTAAAAATATGAGATATTTTGGGTATCCAAAAATGAGTAAATGCTCACATAAGATGAAGAGTTGAAAATGTACAAGGTTTATTAGTAAAAAACTATGAGCAATATTAAAATGATTCCATTATGACACATATGTAAGGAAGGGGAATTCTTTAAAGGAGGTGCATATTTCACATAAGATGAAGAGTTGAAAATGTACAAGGTTTATTAGTAAAAAAAAAACTATGAGCAATATTAAAATGATTCCATTATGACACATATGTAAGGAAGGGGAATTCTTTAAAGGAGGTGCATATTTCACATAAGATGAAGAGTTGAAAATGTACAAGGTTTATTAGTTAAAAAAAAACTATGAGCAATATTAAAATGATTCCATTATGACACATATGTAAGGAAGGGGAATTCTTTAAAGGAGGTGCATATTTCACATAAGATGAAGAGTTGAAAATGTACAAGGTTTATTAGTTAAAAAAAAACTATGAGCAATATTAAAATGATTCCATTATGACACATATGTAAGGAAGGGGAGTTCTTTAAAGGAGGTGCATATTTCACATGCTTGAATGAGTTTTAAACTCATAAAAATTGAGATATTTCATCTCTCCTCTCTCCTCATTCAAGTCTAGTTCCAAAAAGTTAGCTTAACTGACCTAAAAATGGTCAAATATTGACCAAACTGATTTAGAAAATTCTAGAATCAGTTTGTTTGGTTAGGAGCTCAATTTTTCCTATAAATAGAAGCCTCCCCCTTGTTGAAAAATAGTTAGTGTTTATGCATCGTTACTCTACTCCACCTAAGCCAAGAACTGTGAATTCATTTAATAATTCACTAGTTTTTGGAGCTTCCCTCTTTCTTCAATCCCCATTAGTGGCTCCATCAACATACATAACCAATTGATTGGTTGGGGGCCTCTACCGTGAATAAAGAATCAAGCAAGTTGTAAGGTAATTAGTGAATATTGATCTTTCTATAATTTCTCAATGTTTCTCTCTTCTCAACCCCTCTCAAGCTTGAGAAGTTTAATTGGTATGGTTTTTTTTAAATACTATTGAAGTTTGAATAGTAGTGAAGAGTTACATAAGTTAATAAATGCTATTGAAGTTAATTTTCATTTATGTTTAAATTCTAATGATTTTTATGTAAATTCTCTCTCTCACTCAAGAAATGGTCATACTCATGACCGTTCTCAATCCAAATCAAGCTTTTCATAAAGCTTTTCCTTAACCCAAGATTAAGCTATGCTTGAGGCCAATTTAATGGCTTTTTTCTATGCTTTTAGTTTATGCATATTGATGATTCAATCCACTATAGATTAATGATCCAATTAGAGATCATTTTAATTATTTTCTTAATGATAAGCTTTATCCCTTAGAAAAAATTGAGATTTATCAGTCATAGCAGCGGAGCTATGGCAAAATTTTTATAAAAATTATGCATAAAATAATTTCATTCAAAGCATAAAAAG
Organism: Cibotium barometz; assembly: GCF_041138505.1. NCBI lineage: Eukaryota > Viridiplantae > Streptophyta > Polypodiopsida > Cyatheales > Cibotiaceae > Cibotium > Cibotium barometz. The sequence goes on along the minus strand of NC_141104.1, from coordinate 37,986,754 downwards.
AGGACTTCCTACCATATTCTAGGAATTATCATCCTAGATTAATTGAAAGAATTTCATTATAATCATGGAGAAATTGAATTTTAATATCATGCATAAAGGATAATTTTTTTTATATCAAGTGTTACTTTTATCATTTTTAATTTTCATGCATAGAAGTATGCATAAAGGATAATTTTTTTATATTAAAAGTGTTATTTTTATCATTTTTAATTTTCATGCATAGAAGGATGCATAAAGGAAAATTTTTTATATCAAAAGTGTTACTTTTATCATTTTTAATTTTCATGCATAGAAGTATGCATAAAGGATAATTTTTTTATATCAAAAGTGTTACTTTTATCATATTGGATTTCATGCATAGAGGTATGCATAAAAGTTGAATATTTTATTATAAAAATGTTACTTTTAGCATAATTGAATTCATAGAGGTATGCATAAAAGATATGGGAAGTGATAAGATATGATAAGATGCATGTGGATGTGGATGTGGATGTATGGATGTGAATGTGGATGTGGATGTGGATGTATGAATGTGGATGTATGGATGTATGAATGTGGATGTATGGATGTGAATGAGGATGTAGATGTGGATGCATGGATGTAAATGTGGATGTGGATGTATGCATGTATGCATGTAGATGTGGATGCATGAATGTGGATGTATGGATGTGAATGAGGATATAGATGTGGATGTATGGATGTGAATGTACATGTAGATAAAGATGTATATATGTGAATGGGAATGTGGATGTGGATGTATGTATGCATGTGGATGTGGATATGGATGTGTATGTATGAATGTGGATATGGGATGTGGATGTATAAATGAGGATGTGAAAATGGAGATAAGCATGTAGATGTGGATGCATGAATGTGGATGTATGGATGTGAATGAGGATATAGATGTGGATGTATGGATGTGAATGTGCATGTAGATATGGATGTATATATGTGAATGGGAATGTGGATATGGATGTGTATGTATGAATGTGGATATGGGATGTGGATGTATAAATGAGGATGTGAAAATGGAGATAAGCATGTAGATGTGGATGCATGAATGTGGATGTATGGATGTGAATGAGGATATAGATGTGGATGTATGGATGTGAATATGCATGTAGATATGGATGTATATATGTGAATGGGAATGTGGATGTGGATGTGGATGTGGATGTATGTATGCATGTGGATGTGGATATGGATGTGTATGTATGAATGTGGATATGGGATGTGGATGTATAAATGAGGATGTGAAAATGGAGATAAGCATGTAGATGTGGATGTATGGATGTGAATGTGTATGTGGATGTGGATGTATGAATGTGGATGTATGGATGTGAATGAGGATGTGGATGTGGATGCATGGATGTAAATGTGGATGTGTATGTATGGATGTAGGCATGTAGATGTGGATGCATGAATGTGGATGTATGGATGTGAATGAGGATATAGATGTGGATGTATGGATGTGAATGTGCATGTATAGATGTGAATGAGAATGTGGATGTATGTATGTATGTATGTGGATGTGGATGTATGAATGAGGACGTGATAATGAATGTATACATGTGGATGTGGATATGGATGTGTATGTATGAATGCGGATATGGATGTGGATATGGATGTGTATGTATGAATGTGGATATGGGATGTGGATGTATAAATGAGGATGTGAAAATGGAGATAAGCATGTAGATGTGGATGTATGGATGTGAATGTGGATGTGGATGTGGATGTATGGATGTGGATATGGATGTGAATATATGATATGTGATGTGAAGGAATCTGAAGTGAAGAGATGGAAAATGATATGATTGGATGAGTACACATATAAATGAAATGTGGAATAAGTAATGTGGATTGCATGAGGGATAATGTGGAAAAATGAGAGTTAATATAGAAATTGTATTTGTAAACTGTTTGTAAAGGCTGTTTGTAAATGGCTGTTTTATGTCAAGAATGCTGGGAAAGCATTTTGACCGTCTTGTGATTAAGGTCGTGGAGACCTAACTGATAAAGTTGCAACTGCTGACGGAGAGTCAATGGAGGACGTCTCGCGTAGCAAGGTCGGCCGAGGTCTTGACCAGCCTCGGTTCGATTAAAATGGTGAGCTTCCGGTACGGTGGATGAGGGACCAAGGAAGCGGCCTATGAGTGAAGCGCTAGGTCACCTGCGAAGGATCCTAGAGGGTGCTGACCATACGGTGCTCGGGCTCTGGGTCGCCCAGGATACCCACGCGTGCGTCGAGGAAGATATTGGAACAAGGAGTAAGAGTTGTTTTCTGGAACCGGGCATGGATCTGGTTGACTGACCTTGCTGGTCCTCAACGGATGAGTCCATGGCTCTTTTATATGGATCTGTTGGTTGATCTTGCTGATCTTCAACGAGAGTCCATCTTGATAAGTGATTATATTGTTGAGTATTATGGGCTAGGAACTATTGAAACGGCCCCTGTGTGGACAGGTGGTGAGCGTTCTAGTTGCCAATGATGCCATAGATACTCTGATGAAGGAATGATGGGAAATTATGAATCAACTGGATAATTTGGGAGATTGTGATCAGTGGTACTATGGTTTCATTAAAGGATTGTTTTAAAGTTAGCTGATGCTAAGAAAAAGGCAATTTTCATATTGGGTGTGTAAGTGGTGTGGCTAGTTTTATGTTTGCATGAAATTCCGGCTAGGGGGCCTTGGAACTCTTTTCCTTGGTACCCGGGACAAAACCTAACCAAATTCCAAATTGGATCCCTTCACTACAGTGGTTGGGCGGTTGGCTAACCCATGGGATCGGATGGGGTTAGGCTGGACTGATGGATCCGTAAATCGAGACTCAATTTCTGTTATTACGATAGATAAAGTAAATCCCGGATAGTAATTGTTCTATGGATAGGAATCAACGGCTGTGCCTCCTTGGTGGGGAAAAAAGCGTTGATCCCAATGATCCAAGTGCAAGTCTCTTCCTTGATCTGACCAAGTATCTTTATAGATGCAGTCGGATCTGTTTGATCAGTAAGAGTTTTGACTACGTTAGAGTAAAAATTATCCTGGTGGAATCGCCCGTGCTTTCCGGATAAGGGAAGTTTTTCCGGGTCTGGTTTTGGAAAAACCGACGGATTAGTCTTTTGTCCGGATATCCGTGGACGAGGCCCCGAGTGTGGGACCCTGCCTCGCGCAAGAAGTGCTACTTCCGCTGCTAGTACCCCGAATCCGTTGCGCGGTGGGAACAGGGATCTCACAGGTTAACATAACCCCTCCCTAATTTAGGTTTGTCCTCGGAGTTGGCTGGATCTAGTGGTAGTAGATCGAATAGGTACAGATAAATTTGCGGCATGAGGTAGGAGTTGGGGGTGTGTTATGTGCTCATAAAGCCATCATATTCTGCACTAGACAATGATTCCAAAATCGTATCATCAGTGAAAGCTTCAATATTATCCTGGGGAATAGGATAGCATACCTCGTGAGGTTGTCGTTGGGGAGATAGGTCGGGGGCGAGAGGGTTAGTGGCAAAATCTAGCTCTTGAGGAGTGAAAGTAGAGAATATGCAGTCGACCTGAGATGTGTTAGTAGGTGGGGTATTAGGATAGGGATTAAGGAGTTTACTAGTGACATTGGAATAGACGAGGTAAGTGGACATTGAAGATGAAGACAAGGTTTCTTCTTGACCATGACTTGTGCTGGGGGTGGGTGGCTAGCCTTGTGAGATTTCATAAACTCTTGTAGATTAGGGATATTCTCAGGATTTATGGTAAGATATTCAATATGGGTAGCATCAAAATTGTATTGTGCATTGGTTAACATGGATTCTAAGTGTTTGTAGATATTAGAGTATAGCTTTAGAATTACAAAAGGGTGATATAAGGTGGACTCACATAAGTTAAGATGTTGGTGAGTATTGTAAACTTTGAGCCACCCATGGCTTATAATCCAATAATAGCTATGTGCTACCACCTCATAGTTGGCCGGTGTCTCGGGAATGTCATCTTGAACAAACACGTTTAATTTTTTGACACTATTGTCCAAAATTTTAGAATTTTGGAGTACCCAACACCAACTACGAAGTTTTAACACAATAGGATGTAATGGGTAAAAGAAGATATCTCGTGGATTAGTTAAGACTATGTCCTCCCACCGCAAAATTCCCATTATTAATGTAGGGTCAGCATCGTGTTCAGTATTCTCCTTAATGAGGGTTGGTTCACCTAGGCCTAGGTCTTGAGATAGATTTATATCGTATTGAAGTAAAGAGAGGGTTAGTGTAGACAAAAACAGAGTGAGAGTTTGAGGAGGGGCCCGAGGAGTTACTGCTGGCAACAACTAACCCAACTTTGAGGCACGCTCAAGGTGTAAGCGTAGGTCATATGTAGGCTCTAGTTGTTGACTTTGGTGTTGTATCGCCAACTGGCATTCCGACTCTTGTAGATGAGAGTCATTGTTGCTGAGGAGGTTTGATATTGCAATTTCACAAACCAATTCCTTGTAGCATCCAATTCCTCAAATCTCCAGGTTGCTTCCTCTTGGGCACGCCTGGCTGTTACTTCACTTTCTTGAGCTTCTATGATTCTTTGGAGCCTTTTGATAGCCAGCTGTCTTGTAAACTGCTACGTGATTTGTGCCATTTCTTATTGGTGTGCTAATATCATCCTTTGCATTTCGAGTTGATTGGCACTGATGGCATCGTTAAGTGCTCTTACTTTCTCTACATGTGCCTTGTTTGATTGTTCTCTCTCTTGCTGTAAGTTAGTGGCTTTGTCCTTTGCTACTTTCAGATTGGTAGATAGTTGTTGGATATCTGTCGTTTTGCAGCTCCTCTTCTTTGGCCATGGAATTGCGCTGGAGTTCTTGTACTTGCTAGGCATGAAGGGCTGTGAGCTCATGGGTGTGGGTGACCTCCTTCTGGAGTTGCTATTAAACTTGTTCTAAATTTGCCTTGCGATCTATATTTTCTTTGATTCTTTGTACAATGGTTTGGCTAAGGACCACATTATTCCTCTATGGCCTTCAAATTTTTCATTATGACATCCCGATGTGTGGCCTCTGCTTGCTGCCAAGTGGTCCTTTAAGGTCCGCACTTGTGTGTTTAACTCGTTAACCTGATTCCAAAGGGCAGCGTTACAATCATGGAGCATGTGTGTAGTGAGGAGGTGGCAATGCCAGACCTTTTCTCTTGCTCCCATGGTGCACTTGTGCTTGCACTTTCTTCGAGTACAACATGTGGTACGTCAAACGCCTTCTTTTTCTTGGGCTTGATGGTTTTGCACTTCTTGGTCTTTTTCTTGTATTAGTATGGGCTGCTAGTTCATGCACTTGCTACCTCAATGCCTTGTGTTTCCTCAGCTTGTACTAGAATTGATGTTGCTGGTTTGGGCTCTATCTCTGCCGGTGTCTCTGCTAAAGTTGAATCTTTAAGTGGGGACAGTTTTGTGAAAATCAGCTGTGCCGAGCTCATTGGGGGAGTAACTTGCTGCAGTTTCTCTTGAGCGGCCTGGCTAATTATGGCTTCTTGCTCTGTCAATGTTTCTAGTATTTTTGGATTTCCAGTGCCACCTTAGCCTCTAGTCTTTGTGATTCTGCAGCTATGTCTGGGATGATGCCCCTCATTTTCTTGTATGTCTTCTTCTTTCTCCCTTTCCTTATGGTCTCCACTAGGAAAGCTTAGCCCTCTTGCAGTAGTGCCATTTGTAGTTACTCTACTGGGTCTAGCTCTGAGACACACCTTTTTGCCACATGATTTAGGACTTGGGTTAGCAGGTACGAGTTGCATATTTTGGACTGGTGGGCCTTCAAATAGTTATCCATCTCTCTATGAATATAATATGCCCATTCCTCCTCCTCCTCTTCATGTACCTTAGCGATCCTGTTCAATGGGATCCTATTGTATCAATCCATTGGCTTGACCTACATTATCAGTGACATAGCTCTACAAGCTTTCTCTATAGCCTCATCCCGGCTATTCTCGTACTCTGCCCCATTGGAGTTCTGGTGGAAGCTGCAAAGCATCACAAATGAGTTCTTTTATGATCAGGATCTGCTCTGTTCTTTCTCTATAGCCTCATCCCGGCTATTCTCGTACTCTGCCCCATTGGAGTTCTGGTGGAAGCTGCAAAGCATCACAAATGAGTTCTTTTATGATCAGGATCTGCTCTGTTGTGCCGTCGGCCTTCATGATGGTGCCACGTTTGGTGCCTTTGTCATAAGTCTTGATATACTTGGTGCAGAGCTCCGTGTCTATGTTCCTTGGAAGTATTTGCGCCATTCTCCCTAGGCCCACTTTCTCCAGCTTCTCCTTGACCTCTACCTCTTCTAGGATTTGGAGGCACTCTGGGGGGGGCTATGAATGCAGTGTGACCTTTCCATGGGCCGCAAGGGTTTACTTGCTGATGATGGCCCCATGGAATCTTGGGCATATTGGCCCAAGTAATTCAATTTCAGTACCCACACTGGTTTCTTCTTCTGACTTGCTGGGGAGCCTGTAGCGTTGGCTCGGGTGGTGGCTTGTAAGATTCCTCCCCTTAGCTTGAATAATGAATAAGCTTTTACCTGTAATCATTCCCTATTTCAAAATGCAAGAAAATATTGTTTTTCCTTGTTTTTGCCTAGAGAGAAGAAAAATTCTAGAGAGAGATAATTCAATATTGAGATATTTTTAGATATAAAAATTCTCCTAATATCTAAAATATATTTTCCTAAAATAGAAGTTCAAAATAATTCTCCAATGTGTATTAGGAATCAATTAAAAATGATATAAGGGACCTTAGCCTAGGGGTCTAGATTTTCAGAAATTTATGGATTATGGTCCAATTAAGGTTCCTATGGGCCAATAGGATTAATCCAAGTGTTGTGATGAGATAAATACAAAGAATAAAAGAAAATACCCAAAAATCAATAAATGCTCACTTAAGATGAAGAGTTGACTAAGTACAAGATTTATTAGTTAAAAATTAAGAGATATTACTAAAAACAATGAGCAATTTTGGAGAAATGATGAATTTTTGACACCTTGGAAAGGAGAGGGAGACCTTTGAGGTAGGTGCCTCCTTCACATGTGTGGAAGGGTTTTTTCATTCAAAAAAATTATGATATTTTTATCTCTCCTAGATCAAACTGGATCAAAAAGGGACCCAAACTGGTCTAAATTTTGTCCAAATTCAGTCAAACTGAAGCTGGAAAATTCTAAAACCCAATTGGACTCAGTTAGTGGCCTCCCTCACCTATAAGTAGACTCTCATTCTTTTGTATTCTCATCTGCGAGCTATACCATGCCACTATTACATTAAAGTAATCATATTTTCTATTATCCCTTAAAAATCCTCTACTTTTGGAGAGCTTGGAGATTCTCTCTCTCTTCAACCACTCTTGGAGCTCTCCTCTCCACTTGACAAACCAATTTATTGGTTGGGCGCTTCACTTATAGAAAAAGAAGCAAGCTAATCCTTGAGGTAAGAATGAATTTTATGGTTTTTTGTTAATATTCTCAAATGACTTCTCTTCTCAACCCCTCTCAAGCTTGAGAAGTTTTCTAATTGGTTGTTTTAAATTGAAATCAAGCTTTCCCTAAGAATTTTAATGTGTAATCAAGAAAAAGTTAATCTTTATGCTTAATTAGAATGCTTTCTTATGTGTATCTCTCTCGCAAAAAAAGAATAGTCATTCCTATGGCTAATTCTTTAGCGAAAGAAGGCTTCTCATAAATTCTTAATTCAAAATCAAACTCTAAGCTTGTTAAGCTAGAGATTAAGAAAATGGTATTTTTATGCTTTTTATGTTAACAAAATAATGGTTAATTCTTTTAGATTATTTATAAGTAGTTAAAAACTACTTCAATTGATTCTAAATGGGAAAGAGATAATCCTATCAATTTGGGAAAAGAGGAATAATGGAAATAGCTTAATCTAGTAGAATAATCATAATTAAGTTTATGATTATGGTTAAAATTATGATTCAAATTCATAGTTTAGATTTGAGTTTAAGAATAGATCTTCTATCATATTTGAATTACAATGTTTTATTCTTTTAAGAAAAATTGAGAATTTCAAGTAATAGCAGCAGCGAAGCTATGATAAAATTTTTAAAAAATAATACATATCTTATTTTTATGCATAATGCTAAAAGAGGACTTCTTACCATATTTTAGGATTGGACATCCTATGCAAAAAGAATGATTTTCATCATATTCATGTGAAATAAATTTTAGTATTTATGTATAAATATTTAATTAAAAAGAAAAGAGAAATTTTTGGTAAATTTATTTTTATGCAAAAAGAGGAATTCCCATGATAATTGAGATCCAAGTAAGAAAATAGTAGAAGAGAAATTTTTTTCCATATTTAAAATAATAGATATTTTTATTTAATTTAAAAAAGAGAAATTTTAAATAAATTTATTTTATGCATAAAAATTTTTAAATGATAAAAGAGGAATTTCCATGACATTTGGAATTTAATCATTTAAATGTAAAAAGAGAAATTTTAAGCATATTCAAAAAATGGATATTTGTATTTAATTAAAAGAATATTTTTAATGATATTTTAAGTAGAGAAAGGTTTAAATTAAATTTTGGTGACAAAAGAGAAATTTTCACTATAATTCTACCTAGAAACTTAGGGTTGATAATAAAATTGGTATAAAGAATATTCTTAGATATTTTAGGTGGATAAATCACCAAATTGATATTTAACCAAAATTAGATTATTGGAAGAAGAGTATTTTTATAAAAATCCAATATTCTCATATAGAACCATTTCTTAATCTATTATGGTTAGGAAGGAATGAAATTCATAACGTTGGAATTCTCCTTACGGTTAGAAGTTCAGTAGATTTTTATCTGAAGAAAATCCTTAGGAATCAAAGTTAGAAGTAAACCGAATAATTTTGGTTAGACCACGACTGTAAGAGGGGCGGCCAGGAAACTACTTGCCCATCTCTCGAATCTGAATCAAGCAAAAACCTCGTGACCAATTCCAATTCTTGACACAAAGAATAGACTACCGTTGAATTAGCAAACTTTTTCCTTAACCAAAATCACCAAGAATCTAGTTGAAAATTCAGTCAAATGATGGGTAGATTACCTTGATGAGAGATCAATGATTCTCATTAAGAAAATCTGGATTAAAGGAAAAGGGTTTTGTGGAACCAATCTCAAACTAGGAGTTCTACTTGCATAGAACCTTTGTTTTCTTTCAAAGGACTGTTTTATACCAAATGCTTGAGGAAGCATTTGGTATGTGTTTAACTAAGGAGAGACTCGTTTGCAAATAGCTGGCGGCGGGGAGTCATCGAGGGACGTCGCTCGCGACAAAACCTGCCGCGATCTTGACAAGCCTTGGTATGGTCAAAATGGTGCGCTTCTTGTACGATGGGTGAGGATCGACAAAGAAGTCCCTGAGTGAAGTGCTAGGACACCTAAGTAGGATCCTAGAGGATTCTGGCGAGGTGATGCACGGGCTCGCGGCTGCTAGGACACCCATGCGTACATCAAGGAAAATACGAATAAACGAAAAGAATCACTTTTGTGAATGGAATTTTGATACTGGATCTCGTTGGTTGACCTGCTGGTCTTCAATGGAGTGTCTGGATGATATATTTTGTAAAACAATGGACTCAATATTTTGGAGGATTATGATCAATAATACTATAATTTCATTGAAAGATTGCTTTAAAGACAGCCAAATATGTTATAATGGTAATTTCATATTGGGTGTGTAAGTGGTATGCCTACCTTAAAGTTTTGCGAACTCTTTTCCTCGGTACTCGGGTAAAACATAACCAAATTTTTATAAAGGAATCCCACCAATACAGTGGTTGGGTAGTTGGCTAACTCATGGGCCAGTTGTGGGATTCCTGTGATACAAATAGTTTGATTAAGTTACGTTAGTTAGATTAAGTCCTAGGAAGACCCTTGTTCTGTGGGAGGGAATTAGGGCTGTGCCTCGTTAAAGGAGGAAAAAAATAGTGATTCTATGGACCAAGTGCAAGTCTCTTCTTTTGATCATCTGACCATGTGATTTTTGAGTTTGGTCGGATCAGTTTGGGATAGTTAAGACTGACTCGATTGATCAATTCTCTCGTTAGATGATTTCCCTTGTGGAATGGCCCATGCCTTCTAGGCGAGGGAAGTTTTTTCGGGCCCAGTTTTGGAGGAACCACTGGGCTAGTCTCTTGTTTGGATATCCGTGGGCAAGGCGCCGAGTGTGGATCCCTGCTCTGCGTGGGAGACTAATGCTGCTTCCGCTGCCAGCGCCCTCGGAAGGGGCATCGCAGAGGGGGCGGGGGTCTCACAGTTGGTATTGGAGCCTTGTTGAAAGCTAATAAGGAAAAATGAATTCTTATCAGAAATTTATAATAAAAACTCAGAAAGATTATTTACGTATTGTATTTTCATTCCTTAAGCTTCATTAATGAAGATTTTTAATCAAAGAATTCAATTTTATAGATGGAAGTTTCACACTTATCCGGTATTCCCGATCTCACCTAGTCACAAGATATGACTGCTTTTGCCTTTGAGCATCTCATCTCTTCCGCTATCTATGACTTGAACGAGCCGAGCTAGACTCGCAAGCCATTTTGAGGATTTATATTTCCCAAACCCACCAAAGAGATGGTAGCACAAGTGGTTTACAGGGCAGTATGTCCACGCCTCTTGTGACCACCGCGTGATGCGGAGGGAAAATATCTTGTTGGCCATGATTCTGATGAGGCTTAAAGTGGATCATGGTGTCATTTTATATCACCCTATATGCCTTGAGATTTCAGACTTTCTTGCCATATCAACAGACTTCTTAACTGTTTTATTTCAAAGGAGAAGATAGTAGCTCCCTTGGTAGTAAGGGAACGTTTGTATCAGGGCATGTCTATAGCCCAGTATCGCCGTCTTATGCATTTCCCGAGGAGGTTTTGACTTTCTAGAGCCAAGTACATATTGCAACCTTTATATAAATAAAGAAATGTTTTGTGAAAAATTCCCTGTTATATAAGTGATTGTTTATTATATGACAAATCGATGAAGCAAAATCTGTTACTCAGACATATGTCATAGATCTCCAATAAGATCGTTTATCTTATTTAAGAAATTATTATCCGAACCTCTTAAGTCTTAGGATCACATCGACAAAATCAAAATAAAAATTTAATAATGTATCATTTTTGGCAAAATTATGAGGCGAGGGAACCATGGCCGACAGCCAGATCCCCTCACTGATGAGGAAGAGCTTGACCCCAATGTTCGCAAGGCTCTTCACATCATCAGGACCCTTCAAAGGTGAAGGGGAGAACTTAGGCGAGGCTGTGGAGAAGTGGGTTGAAGCAATGGAGGAATATTTTGATGTCACCGGATACAATGAGAGGAGCAAAATGGCTCTCGCTAGGCTGAAGATTGTGGAAACAGCCAGGGTGGCATGGAGAAACCATTGCGACACTAACCATCTGGATAGGAATACCTAGTCCTGGAATGATCTCAAAGCCTATCTAAGGAAGAGATTTTGTCCCCCCAAATTTTTAGAAACCAAGATGAATGAATTCTTAGAGCTAAACCAGGGGAGCAAAACTATTGAAGAATATCACCAGGCATTTGCTCTTCTCCTCAAGTACTCACCACCACACTAGATGAAGAGCAACTTATGGCCAGGCTCATTCGGGGAATGAACAAACCTTTAGACACCCTAGTCAAGAATGCCAAGCCAGTTTCCATGGCTGAAGCTATAAGAATGGTGAAGGACTTGGGAAAGCCTTCATCTCGTTAAAGTCCCGCCAAAGTGAGTTTCCTTATCCTTCAAGAGATTCCAGACACTGGGAGGTTCTTCCAACCTTCCGCCTCCAAAGAGACACCAAGGTCCCAACCAAAATCTGGAGTCAGGAAGTTTCAGGAATGAAGGAAAACCTTTTCCTGGAAGCTCTTTCTTTTAGGAACTCTTGCTCTTTCAAGAATGCAGAGGGAAGAGCTTCGAAGCGAGAACAAGTGCTTTGGATGTCAGGGGTTTGGGCACCACCTCAAGAATTTCCCATCTCCTTCTGTGGGCCAAGGAAGCCAAGGTCCCACAGTTTAGAGAGAGACTCCTTCGTATCAGTCCAATCAGGGTCCCCCGTGTCAAAATCACGGCAACCCCAGAAGAGTGCCAGCTTAGCCTGCAGCCTCCATGCAAAGCAGTCTCCGAACTCCCTCCCATACTTGGGAAAACCAAAGAGAAAGAGTTCCACCTCAGACTGCAGCAGCTAGAGCCATCACTAGGAAGTGGAGGAAGAAAAAGGACAAATCTATGTCGCAATTGAGTATCAGGGGAATAATCATCAATTTTCAATCCTCCAAACTCCAGCAGAGTACCAGGGTAAGCATTTCAAGCTTTTGGTTGATTCACGCAGCACTCATTCTTTTATTTTCCCACGATGTCTGCATAAGTTAGTCCTAAATCAAAAATTAGGGAAACCTATGCAAGTGGATTTGGCCAGTGGTGGAAAGATTCTTTTCACACACCTTCAGACAGACCTTATTCAATTTAATCTAGATTGGAATGTAACAGACAATAGAACCATCTCTTTCCTTGACCTTCACGGGAATAAAGTTCAAGGAATTGGGATTTCTGGGTCCCCAGTGCTGCAATTAGTCAAGGCTTCTAAATTGTTAAAAGGGCTTAGAAAGAGTCAAGCTATTTATGTCGTTAAGATGAATCTGGTAAAAATAAAAATGCAAGGCAAAAGAGCCAGAGTGGTTAAGTGAGTATGCAGATGTGTTCCCATAAGAGCTGACTGAGATGCCTCTTTCTCGCGAAGTAGATCATGAGATCGAGTTAACCCCCAAAGCTCAGCCCAGTAGCCCAGCATGCATGCAAAATGCCAGTCCCTAAAGCCATAGAATTTAAGGAGCAGTTAAGACAACTTTTAAAGCAGGGATTCGTCAGATCCAGTGTCTCACCTTGGGGTTCCTCCCATTATCTTTTAGAAGAAGAAAGATGGAACGTTAAGACTCTGTATTGACTACTACAGAGGATTGAATCAATTAACAATTAAAAATAAGTATCCTATTCCTAGAATTGATGAGCTTTTGGATCGGTTAAGTGGGACCCAAATGTTCACAAAGATAGATCTCAAATCCGGGCAGTACTACCAAATCAGAATCAAGGAATAGGACATCCCGAAAACAGCATTCAATACTCGCTATGGGCATTATGAGTTCACAGTCATGCCGTTGGATTGACTAATGCCCCGGTGATGTTTAATCGTCTTATGCAGAATATTCTCAGAGAATACTTGGATGATTTTGTTCTTGTCTTCTTTGATGATATCTTGGTATACTCAAAGAATGCTGCAGATCATAAAGATCATCATGTGCGCAAGGTCCTCAAAATCCTAAGGAAGCACCAACTCTTTGCAAAAAAGGAAAATGAGTCAAGTTCTTGGGTACAAATTGGATGAAGGATGCATGTATTATAATAATCGACTATGCATTCTCGAATGATGAGGGAATAAAGGGAAGGATTCTGAGAGAAGCCCATGATAGCCTGATAGTAGCTGGACATCCAGGGTTTATAAAAACCTATATGTCTGTGAAGAAAAGCTTCTTCTGGCCATGACTCAAAACGGATGTACTTGATCATGTGTAATAATGCTTAATGTGTCAAAGAGTCAAGATGCCATGGAAACTGCAGCCTCTAGACATTCCACAGATGAAGTGGGAATGTATCAGTATGGACTTTGTCACTGGATTCAGTGCAATCTGGTTACAACTTCATTTTTGTGGTAGTTGACAGACTAACCAAAGTTGCCCATCTGATTCCAGTGAAAGAAACGTACACTGTAGTGGATGTTGCCAGATTTTTCCTTAAAGAAATTTTCAGATTGCATGGCTTACCTAGGAGGATAGTAAGTGACAGAGATCCCAAGTTTACATCAAAATTCTGGACTACATTCTTTGAAGCAGTAGGAACTTTCTTGGATCTCAGTACAGCCTATTACCCCGAAATAGATGGCCAGACTAAAAGAGTGAATCAGGTAATAGAAGATATTCTTCGATCATGCTGTGGAAGGGAACCCAAGAAGTGGTTAAGCCATTTGCATCTGGTTGAATTTGCTTACAATGCTTCTTATTATCGAAGCATTGGGATGAGCCCTTTCAAAGTTCTGAATGGACAAGATTGCCTTACACCATTGACTTGGTCCGACAAATGCTTGATGACATGAACCAGCAAATGCAATCAATCCGTAAAGATATTAAGGAACCCCAAGATAGGAAAAAGTAGTATGCAGATAAAAAGAGATCCGAGAGAGAGTTTGAAGAATCAGATATTGTCTTCATTCGAGTACGACCAAAAAGAAGTTCCTTATCTTTAGGGAAGTACAAGAAGCTCTCCCAGATACTGTGGAACGTATGGTGTTATAAAGAAAGTAGGTGATCTAGCTTATAAACTTCTTCTGCCTCCCCACCTCAAGGTACATAATGTATTCCATGTCAGTTTGCTTAAGAAATATGTACCCAGCCCGAGTCACATGCTTGATGATAAACAATTGATTTCTCCAACTCAAGGCCAGATGGTACTCTAGCCTAAAGAAATCCTTGATGTTTGGGAGAAGGTTCTCAGTAATAGAGTCCTCAAAGAGTTCTTTGTCAAGTGGAAGTTCTTCCCTCTAGAAGACGCCACCTGGGAGAAAGAAGAAGAGTTGGCAAAAGATTACCCCCACTTGAGGACATCTCACGTTTTTCAAGTGGGAGAGGATGTAAGATTCCTCCTCAGCCTAAATAATGAATAAGCTTTTACCTCAATCCCCTATAATCATTCCCTATTTCAGAATGCAAGAAAATATTGTTTTTCCTTGTTTTTTCCTAGAGAGAAGAAAATTTCTAGAGAGAGATAATTCAATATTGAGATATTTTTAGATATAAAAATTTTCCTAATATCTAAAATATATTTTCCTAAAACAGAAGTTCAAAATAAATTCTCCAATGTGCATTAGGAATCAATTAAAAATGATATAAGGGACCTTAGCCTAAGAGTCTAGATTTTCAGAAATTTTTGGATTATGGTCCAATTAAGGTTTCTATGGGCCAATAGGATTAATCCAAGTGTTGGGATGAGATAAATCTAATGAATAAAAGAAAATACCCAAAAATCAGTAAATGCTCACTTAAGATGAAGAGTTGACTGATTGAGTACAAGGTTTATTAGTTAAAAATAAAGAGATATTACTAAAAAAATGAGATATTTTGGAGAAATGATGAATTTTGACACCTTGGTAAGGAGAGGGAGACCTTTGAGGTAGGCGCCTCCTTCACATGTGTGGGAGGGTTTTTAAATTCAAAAAAAGTGTGATATTTTTATCTCTCTCGAATCAAAATTCGATCAAAAAGGGGGCCAAACTCGTCCAAATCTTCTCCAAATTCAACAAACTGAAGCTGGAAAATTCTAGAACCCGTTTGGACTCCGTTAGTGGCCTCCTTGACCCTCATTCTTTTGTATTATCATCTGTGAGCTATACCATGCCAGTATTACATTAAAATAATCATATTTTCTATTATCCCCCTTGGGTTAACTCCAAGAATTCATTCATCTTAGTTTCGAAGAAGCCGTGAGGAGGACAAAATCTCTTCCTTAGGTATGTCTTGAGATCATTCCATGTTTGGGTGTTCTGATCTAAATGGTTTGTCTCATACTGGTTTCTCCATACTACTTTGGCTGTTTCTATTATTTTCAGCCTTGTAAGAGCCACTTTACTTTTCTCATTGTATCTAGTGACATCAAAGTATTCTTCCATTGCTTTGATCCACTTTTTCACAGCCTCGCCCAAGTTTTCCCCTTCACCCTTGAAGGGACTGGCTTTGCAAACATCGGGGTTAAGCTCTTCCTCATCCGTGGGAGGATTTGGTTGTCTGCCACCACGGTTCACGTGTCTCATGATTCTTTGATAAATCTCGTTTTTCCTTCTTAAGATTTTAACAAAGCTCTGATACAGCTGTGAGTCCCCCTCCCCCTCTGTGCATTGAACTCGGGAGTAGCAGTCTCATGTGAGGGGCAGGGTTTCCCACTCCGGGCCTCGCCCGCGAATGTCCAGACAAGAGACTAATCCCACGATTCCTCCGAATTTGAGACCGAAAAAACTTCCCTCGCCCAGAAAGCACGGGCGATTCCACCAGGAAAATCATCTAACGAAAAATTTATCTAACGAGTCAAGGCCTTAACTAGCTTTTCTATTCCAATCAAACCCGTAGGTCACATGGCCAGATCAAGGAAGGGACTTGCACTTGGTTCATAGCACAGCCCACTGATTCTTTTCCCTTAAGCGAGGCACAGCCTGCTACTACTGATTCTTTCCCACAGAACAAGAATCTTCTTGGGACTTATTCTTACTAGCGTAACCAACCACCCAACCACTATATTGGTGGCATTCTTTTATATAAAAATTTGGTTGATTTTTATCCTCGGTACCAGGGAAAAGAGTTCCAAGGCCCCTTAGCCGGCACACTCATGCAAAATACAATTTAGACACATCACTCACGCACCCAATATGAAATTTTCTTTTACAAATTTAGCTGTCTTTAAAGCAAAATTGAAATAAAACCATAGTATTTTGATCATAATCCTCCAAAATATCCAGTCCATTGTTTTACAATCAAAATATCATCCGGACTCTCCGTTGAAGACCTTGCTACCGCCGCTGGATGAATAACAGGTGATGGCCAGGTTCATTCGGGGAATGAACAAACCTTTGGATACCCTGGTAAAGAATGCCAAGCCACTTTCCATGGCCAAAGCAATATGGATGGCAAAGAACTTCGCCAAAGCCTTTGTTGTTAAGGTCTCGCCAAAGCCAGCTCCCTCGTCCTTCAAAATAAGTCCTAGGAAGATTCTTGTTCTGTGGGAAAGAATCAACGGTTGTGTCTCGCTTAAGGGAAAAAAAGTGGTGATTTCTATGAACCAAGTGCAAGTCCCGTCCTTGATCTGGCCATGTGACCTACAGGTTCGCTCGGAGAATAGAAAAGCTAGTTAAGGCCTTGACTCATTAGATAAAATTTTCGTTCGATGATTTTTCTGGTGGAATCGCCCGTGCTTTTCGTTCAAGGAAAGCTTTTTCGGTCTCGAATTTGGAGGAACTGCTAGATTAGTCTCTTGTCCAGACACTCGTGGGCGAGGCCCCGAGTGGGAAACCCTGCCCCGGTTGTAAGGCTGCTACTCCTGCTGCTGCTGCCAGCACTCCCGAGTTTGATGCGCAGAGGGGACGGGGGTCTCACACCCCATATTATTCTTCTTCTCCTTCTTGTGGGGTTGGTTTTTGAGTTGAACCTTGGGCACCCACTTCTATGTACCCTACGACTTTGGGTATTGTTTGTGTAGGATTTGTGGATTGATACTTGTTCTGTTTTATGAGTTGATGTTATTGTGCTAGAATTAGGGTTGCAAGAAAGCACACAAAGCTTGGAGAAGAAGAACCAAGAATGCACACAACGTACAATGTATTAGATTGTGTCAATGTACAAAAGATAAGTTAGCCCTAAAATGATGGGCGTATATACAAACCTCCTAAAGAGGGAAAAAGTACCTCGGTGGTCCTAAGTGTGTTCACACACATCACTACCTATATATATGGCAACAAATCCCCCCTGGGAGTGATGGTGTGAACGAGAGCTGGCACTCATGTATAAGGAAGTGCCATGCCCGAAGTAGATTAGTCCACAAAGGAGAGCAAGCCCAAAGCTTTGCGGGGAAAGCTTTGAACTTCTCACGAGGAAGCGCCTTTGTGAAAAGATCGGGGGCGAGGTTGTCCTATGTTGGCACATAGGCCAAGCTGATCTCTCCTGAGAGTCTCTCCCTGATATAGTGATAATGCACCTCAATGTGCATTGTGCGAGCATGAAAAATTAGGTTTCTCGCAACTGCCAATGCGCTCTGACTGTCAATGTAGATTGAGGTGGTAGACTCCTATCCAACACCCAAGTTAGCCAATAGCCGTCTGAGCCACACACACTCAACTGTAGCTGTGAAAGCTGCCCTGTACTCAGCTTCACAACTAGAAGTGGCCACAGTAAGTTGCTTCTTGCTCAACCAAGATATGCATGAGCTACCGAGCATGAAACAAAAACCACTTGTGGACACTCTTGTGTCATAGCAACCAGCCCAATCTGAGTCCGAAAAAGCATGTAAATCTAGTGGCAACGATCCCCCCTTGGGATAAAACAACCCAAGTTGTATGGTGCCACTCAAGTAGCGAAAGATGCGCTTAACTACCTTCCAATGCTGAGACCCTGGGCTATGCATAAACCTGCTTACCTGTGAGACTGCAAACTAAATGTCCGATCTCCTAATGCATATATAAATGAGGCAACCAAAAGCTATCTGATAGAGTGTGACATCAAAGTGATCTCCAGCATCATGAAGACTCAACTTCAAACCTGTCTCCATTGGAGTAGCAATAGGCTTGCAGTCTTCAAGGCCAAATCTCCGCAACAATGTCTCAATATACTTTGTCTGACACAAAGCAATACCTCCATCACATTGCTTAAATTGTATCCCCAAATAATGATGTAAATGTCCCAAATCTGACATCTCAAAAGAGGCATTCAAATCACCAATATGACTCTCATTTGGTCGTGTGAGCAGCATGTCATGACATAGAGAGCAATGATTAGATGTACATCATCCACACGTTTAACATACAAAGTGCTTTCTGTTGGACTATTCTGAAAACCATGTGCAGTCAAATATGTATGTATCTTTTCATACCAAGCTCATGGAGCTTGCTTTAAACCATATAAAGCCTTTTTCAACCTCCACACTTTGTTTTCCTACCCTCTTTGAACAAAACCACGAGGCTGCGATACATACACCTCCTCATGCAAATCTCCATTCAAGAACGCAGTCTTTATGTCCAACTGATGTACATTCCAACCACTATGAGCTGCCAATGCACAAATGCTACGAATGGCTTGTCATATGACAAGTGGGAGCAAAGGTCTCATCAAAATCAATGCCCTTTTCTTGAGCATAACCCTTTGCAACAAGTCTAGCCTTATAGCGATCAACACTGGCATCTGGCTTTCGTTTCAACTTAAAAATCCACTTACATCCAATGAATTTTTTACCAATAGGAAAATTACACAAAGACCATGTACCATTCTTCATTATAGCATCATATTTACTTTGCATTTATTGCAGCTAACCAATTTCAATTTTTTGATTTTTGTGCCTCATCAAATGAAAGAGGTTCTTCCTCTTCACACATACTAGACATAGCCAAAGCATAACAATCTGATGCATAAGAGGCATGCTAAAAACCTGAATGAGTACGACTAGACATAGGTGCATCAATTTTACTATCACGCAAGGTTTGCACCAACCATTTAGGCATACCTCTAGCCTGCTCATTTTCAGCCCTATCCTCATAAATTACATCCTGTAAATCTGCATCAGAAATAGGCTGATCTATGATGTCGTATAGGCTGAGTATTTGCCTCATTAGGACTTACATTTCAATTCCCACCTGTAAACAGAGGCAACAACGTATCAAATACATCCCGTGAGCTCACACCTGTCTCTTTGGTACATGATAACAAAGGCTGCACAGCATCTTCCACAAAAGCAACATTTCGACTGATCAAGATACGCTTTGATCAGCACTGTAACCAACAAAAATGCATTTGATAGCCTTATCATCCAATTTTCTACATTGTTGCATAGGCACTAAAGTATAGGCCAAGCAACCAAAGACACGCAAGTGACCAATAGAAGGCTTCCTACTGCCATGCCAAGCTTTGTATGGAGTAACAGACTGCAAGGCCTTAGTGCGACACCTGTTGAGTACATATGCAGCACACATGACAGCCTTAAGCCAAAACACATGTGGCAAAGCTTGGCTCTTGACCATACATCGTAGTGACCTGTTTTTCCTCTCAGCAACACCATTTTGCTAAGGGGTATATGGCACTGTACATTGGTGTTTTATCCCATGACTAGCTAGAAATGCATCAAACTCTTTAGACATGTACTCCCCCCCTCGATCAGAACGGAGGGTGCCCACAGTACAATTGGATACATTTTCAACCATAAGCAAAAACTGCTTGAAGCACAAAAACACTTCGGACTTTGCCTTCAGTGGATATACCCATGCATGCCTTGAGTAATCATCAATGAAAGTCACAAAGTACAAGTGTTTACCAAATGACGGAGTTTGCATAGACCCACATACATCACTATGTACAAGTGTTTACCAAATGACGGAGTTTGCATAGGCCCATATACATCACTATGTACAAGTTGCAATTTGCGAGTGGCCCGCACAAAACCATCCTTTGGAAACGCAAAATGCTGCATTTTGCCCAAAATATAGCCTTCACAAACATGTTTCAATGGTGCCTCAAGAGGGGGCAATGAAGCAACCATATCAAATTTCTGCAAACGCAGCAAACTAGCAAAGTTCAAATGACCAAAATGAGCATGCCATAGTTTTGCATCTGAAAGTGCCTTTTCATTAGAAACTGCATTTGCTAAATCTTCCACACACTTGTCATAAGAATTGAGCCTATATGGCCCATGAAACAAGGTGCCAGCTACAATGATCATATCACCACAAGTCAAATCATGAATAGGACATCCGTCATCCACTACAAGTCCAAGTCTAGCAAGCGTAGAGACTGTTGGAATTAGGGTTGCAGGAAAGCACACAAAGCTTGGAGAAGAAGAAGCAAGAATGCACACAACACAAAGTGTATTAGATTGTGTCAATGTACAAAAGATAAGTTAGCCCTAGAATGATGGGCGTATATACAAGCCGGGGGAAAAAAACCTCCTAAAGAGGGAAAAAGTGCCCCGGCGGTCCTAAGTGTGTTCACACACATCACTGCCTATGTATATGGCAACAAATCCCCCCTGGGAGTGATGGTGTGAACGAGAGTTGGCACTCATGTATAGGGGAGTGCCATGCCCGAAGTAGATCAATCCACAAAGGGAAGCAAGCCCAAAGCTTTGCGGAAAGCTTCGAACTTCTCACGAGGAAGTGCCTTTGTGAAAAGATCGACGAGGTTGTCGTGTGGGTGTTGGCACATAGGCCAAGCTGATCTCTCTTGCTGAGAGTCTCTCCCTGACATAGTGATAATGCACCTCAATGTGCTTTGTGCGAGCATGAAAAACTGGGTTTTTTGCAACTGCCAATGCGCTCTGACTATCAGTGAAGATAGAGGTGGCAGACTCGTCCAACACCCAAGTCAGCCATAAGCCGTCTGAGCCACACACACTCAACCGTAGCTGTGAAAGCTGCCCTGTACTCAGCTTCACAACTAGAAGTGGCCACAGTAGGTTGCTTCTTGCTCAACCAAGATATGCATGAGCTACCGAGCATGAAACAAAAACCACTTGGACACTCTTGTGTCATAGCAACCAGCCCAATCTGAGTCCGAAAAAGCATGTAAATCTGGCGGCAACGATCCCCCCTTGGGATAAAATAACCCAAGATGTATGGTGCCACTCAAGTAGCGAAAGATGCGTTTAACTGCCTTCCAATGGTGAGACCCTGGGCTATGCATAAACCTGCTCACCTGTGAGACTGCAAACTGAATGTCCGGCCTCATAATGCATACATAAATGAGGCAACCAATAGCTGTCTGATAGAGTGTGACATCAAAGTGATCTCCAGCATCATGAAGACTCAACTTCAAAATTGTCTCCATTGGAGTAGCAATAGGCTTGCAGTCTTCAAGGCCAAATCTCCGCAACAATGTCTCAATATACTATGTCTGACACAAAGCAATACCTCCATCACATTGCTTAAATTGTATCCCCAAATAATGATGCAAATGCCCCAAATCTGACATCTCAAAAGAGGCATTCAAGTCAGCCTTAAAATCAGCAATATGACTCTCATTTGGTCCTGTGAGCAGCATGTCATCGACATAGAGAGCAATGATTAGATGTACACCATCCACACGTTTAACATACAAAGTGCTTTCTGTTGGACTATTCTGAAAACCATGTGCAGTCAAATATGCATGTATCTTTTCATACCATGCTCGTGGAGCTTGCTTTAAACCATATAAAGCCTTTTTCAACTTGCACACTTTGTTTTCCTGCCCTCTTTGAACAAAACCACGAGGCTGCGATACATACACCTCCTCATGCAAATCTCCATTCAAGAATGCAGTCTTGATGTCCAACTGATGTACATTCCAACCATTATGAGCTGCCAATGCACAAATGCTACGAATGGTAGTCATACGACAAGTGGGAGAAAAGGTCTCATCAAAATCAATGCCCTTTTCTTGAGCATAACCCTTTGCAACAAGTCTAGCCTTATAGCGATCAACACTACCATCTGGCTTTTGTTTCAACTTAAAAACCCACTTACATCCAATGGCCTTTTTACCAATAGGCAAATCACACAAAGACCATGTACCATTCTTCATTATAGCATCATATTCACTTTGCATTGCAGCCAACCAATTTTCTTAATTTTGTGCCTCATCAAATGAAAGAGGTTCTTCCTCTTCACACATACTAGACACAGCCAAAGTATAACAATCTGATGCATAAGAGGCATGCTGAAAACCTGAACGAGTACGACTAGATATAGGTGCATCAATTTTACTATCACGCAAGGTTTGCACCAGCCATTTAGGCATATTTCTAGCCTGCTCATTTTCAGCCCTATCCTCATGAATTATATCCTGTATATCTGCATCAGAAATAGGCTGATCTATGATGTCGTTTGAAATCTGCATAGGCTGAATATTTGTCTCATTAGGACTTACATTTGAATTCCCACCTGTAAATAGAGGCAACAATGTATCAAATACATCCCGTGAGTTCACACCTGTCTCTTTGGTACATGATAACAAAGGCTGCACAGCATCTTCCACAAAAACAACATCTCGACTAATCAAGATACGCTTTGACTGTGGATGATACAATCTGTAACCCTTGCTCTCAGCACTGTAACCAACAAAAATGCATTTGATAGCCTTATCATCCAATTTTGTGCGTTGTTGCACAGGCACTAAAGCATAGGCCAAGCAACCAAAGACACGCAAGTGACCAATAGAAGGCTTCCTGCCATGCCAAGCTTCATATGGAGTAATAGACTGCAAGGCCTTAGTGGGACACCTGTTGAGTACATATGCAGCACACATGACAGCCTCAAGCCAAAACGCATGTGGCAAAGCTTGGCTCTTGACCATACATCGTGTCATCTCCATAAGTGACCTGTTTTTCTCTCAGCAACACCATTTTGCTGAGGGGTATATGGCACTGTACATTGGTGTTTTATCCCACGACTAGCCAGAAATGCATCAAACTCTTTAGACAAGTACTCCCCCCCTCGATCAGAACGGAGGGTGCCCACAGTACAATTGGATACATTTTCAACCATAAGAAAAAACTGTTTGAAGCACAAAAACACTTCGGACTTTGCCTTCAGTGGATATACCCATGTATGCCTTGAGTAATCATCAATGAAAGTCACGAAGTACAAGTGTTTACCAAATGACGGAGTTTGCATAGGCCCACATACATCACTATGTACAAGTTGCAATTTGCGAGTGGCCCGTACAGAACCATCCTTTGGAAATGCAGAACGCTGCATTTTGCCCAAAATACAGCCTTCACAAACATGTTTCAATGGTGCCTCAAGAGGGGGCAATGAAGCAACCATATCAAATTTCTGCAAACGCAGCAAACTGGCAAAGTTCAGATGACCAAAACGAGCATGCCATAGTTTTGCATCTGAAATTGCCTTTTCATCAGAAACTGCATTTGCTGAATCTTCCACACACTTGTCATAAGAATTGAGCCTATACAGCCCACGAAACAAGGTGCCAGATACAATAATCGTATCACCAGAAGTCAAATCATGAACAGTACATCTGTCATCCACAAATTTGACTACAAGTCCAAGTCTAGCAAGCGCAGAGACAGACAATAGATTCTTCTTTATCCTTGGCACATACAAAGCATCTGAAAGTGTGAAAGCGTTGCCATTTGCAGCAGTAAGCATAATTTTACCAACGCCCTTCACTGGGTAAGAAGCATTATTGGCACATGTGACAGTATTCCCATTAGGGACAGCCTCAAGAGAAGTGAACATATCACGATGCGAGGTAATGTGCTTTGTAGCACCACTGTCAAAATACCATACATGAGAGTCAACAAAAACTGCCAAACATGCATCATGTACAGATGGATCATACTGGCAATACACGCTAAACGCCCATTCTGTATCCTGCACAACATTTACAGAATCTGCATTTGTAGAAGCATCCGCTATTGTGGCTGCATTTGACTCTTTCTTCTTTGCCTCTTTAGCCTTTAGCTTAGGGCAATTCTTAATGACATGATCATTTGCCTTACAATAGTTGCACCTGGTCTTTTTCTTGCCTTTATCAAGAGCCTTCTCGGACTTATTGTTGCTACCTGTGGAAGGAGAAGAAGTTGCAGACCTACTAATAGGAGAAGAAACAGTGGAAGGGGCTGCCTTACCACTTCTTCTCTGCTGCTGGCAGCAATAAATGCTTGATCAACTGCACGCTGCCTGGCCCTGTTTTGCCTGGACTGCGCTTCTTGCAAGAGCCTGTTGACTAAAGTATCATACTTGACAGCATCAGGTCTGTCCTCATTAAGAAGTCTCCATGTGGAAGCAAAAGTCTGATATGTCTCAGGTAAAGCATCAAGAACAGTCTGCACAAGAGAATGATCAGGAATAATCTCACCTGCAGAAATCAACTGTTCTTTGAGATCTTTAATCTCAGCAAGAAAAACATTCATGTCATCATCTTCTTGCATAATCTTCAATTCTAGCTCTTTACGCAGGTAAGCGATTTTTGCCTCGTTACGACCTGCATACAAACCAGCTAGAATATCCCAAGCCTGTTTTGCTGTTTTAGCTGAACGAATATGTGGGGTGATGTTACGCTTGATAGAAAGTGCAATCAAGGCATGAGCCTGCTCATCTTTACCATCCCAACGAGCTTGTTCAGCAGTGGGTAAAACAGCAGCAACAATAGAGCTGCTAGAACCTGCAACATCCTCCAACAGATCCTACATCCACAGAACCTAGACGTACATCCGTACCCTGCACAATGTTCCACACTCCTTTTGCAACCAAAACATGCTGCATCATGTATGCCCAAAGTGGGTAGTTGCTGTCTCCATCCAGTTTGTCTCAGCAGACAACATGCGAAATACATCATTGCTGTTATCAGCCATGGCCACTGACTCAAACTGATGCAAAAGCTACCTGTAATGAAGCAAAGACTAAGATACAGACCTCCTCATGCAGATCTCCATTCAAGAAAGTAGTTTTGATATCCAACTAACGTACATTCCAACCTTTATGTCCTACAAATGCAATGATAGTCCACATTGTAGTCATATGACATGTGGGTGCAAAGGTTTCACTATAATCAATGCATTTCTCTTGTGCATAACCCTTTGCACACAACGAGCCTAGATTTGTATCGCTCAACATTGCCATCTACTTTACGTTTGAGCTTGTAAACCATTTTGTACCAATGGCCTTCTTGTTAAGAGGCAAGTCTACCAAATCCCATGTATCATTTTTGAGTATCGAATCATACTCAGATTGCATAGCAATGATCCATTTTTTAGATTCCTTTGCTTTATCAAAGAAGACAGGTTCCTCTTCAGCAGATAAATTAGCAATAAGAGCATTTCTTGCATTAATAAGAGATACATGATGAGATCCTACATGCATTCTCTTCTAGGCAAAGGAGTGGTCAATTTTCTGTTACATAGTGTTTGCACTAGCCCTTTTGGCATACTTTTAGACTCTTCAATTTCTCTTCTTTCCTCATCAATTGCATCATCAACATTTGCCTCATCAATAGCTTATTTGTGGGTTGAAAAACATGCTAATTTGTAACCTGTGTGTGCTGATTTTCAGCATTTCTTTGATTACATCCAAATGCTCTACATCAATGTATCCAGCATTGAACATCAATTTCCCTTCTTTCCTCATCAACTGCATCATCCACATTTGTCTCATCAATAGGCTAATTTGTGGACTGAAAAACATGCTGATTTGTAACTTGTGTGGCTTGATTTTTAGCATTTCTTTGATTACCCAAATGCTCTACATCAATGTGTCCTGCATTGAACAATGGAAGGAGAGTGTCAAATATGTCTTGCGAACATGCAGTTTGCTGTTTTTTACATGAAAGCAAGGGCTGAATTGCATCTTCCACAAATAAAACATCTCTACTCATCACAAGAATTCGCTTGGTAGCAGGATGATAGAGATGGTAAGCTTTACTTTCCGAGCTGTATCCCACAAAAATACATTTAACAATCTTATTATAGGCACAAGTGTATGAGCAAGACAACAAAAAATGCGTAAATGAGTCACAGAGGGCTTTTTCCCATTCCAAGCTTCAAAAGGTATAATTGTATGTAAAGCCTTTGTAGGACACCTATTCAAAACATATGTTGTACATATGACTGCTTCTAGCTAGAAACCATGAGATAACTCTTGACTTTTGACCATACAACGTGCCATCTCCATGAGAGACCTGTTTTTATGTTTAGATACACCATTTTATTGAGGTGTATAGGGCACAATACAATGGTGTTTTATCCCATGAACAGCTATGTATGCATGAAACTCCTTAGACATATACTCCTCTCCCCTCGATCAGTATGCAGGGTACCAATCTTACATGTAGAAACATTTTGAACCATAGCAACAAATTACCTACAGCACATAAAAACCTTTGATTTCTATTTTAATGGATATACCTAGGTATGTCTGGAATAATCATCAATGAATGTGATAGAATAGAGGTAGCCCCCAATAGATGGTGTTCTCATATAGGACTACATATATCAATGTGTATAAGCTGTAATTTTTGGACAGCTCTAACTGAACCTTGCTGCATTTTCCCAAGAATATAGCCCTCACAAACATGTTTGATAATAGGGACTTCAAGATGTGGTAGCTCAGACACCATGTCATATTTATGTAAACGCAAATGGGAAAAAGAGGGACTTTAAGTTTATTCAAAAAAATAGGTATTGGTATTTAGCTAAAAGAAGAATTTTTATGATATTTAAGAAAAGATGGATTTGAATTAAAGCTTAGTGTCAAAAGATGAATTTCCACCATAATTCTACCTAATGAATTAAGGTCGAGAAATTATGTGGCATAAGGAATATCTTTGGATATTTTAATTGGAAAAATCACTAAATTGATATTTACCCAAAATTAGATGTTTATCTGAAGGGAATCCTTGTTAAAACTAAACCGAATGAATTTGGTTAGACTACGAGAGGGATGGACAATAACCCTACTTGTCCATCTCTCGATCTCAAACTTAGTGACCAATTCCAGTTCCTAAATACAATGAATAGACTATCGAAACTAAACTAGTTTTTCCTTTGACCGAACTCACCAAGAATCTAGTTGGATAAACAGACAAAATGATGGGTCGATTACCCTCATGAGAGATCAAGGATCCTCATTATAAAACTGGGAATTATGGAGAAAAGGGTTTTGTGGAACCCATCTCAAATTGGGGAATTTACTTGCATTGGAACCTCTGTTTTTCATTCAAAGGACTGTTTTACGCAAGAATGATGGAGGAAGCATTTGGCATATGTTTTACTAAGAGGAGGTTCGTTGGAACAGCAGGCAGGGAGTCGTCAAGGGACGTCGCTCGCGGCGGCGAAGCCTGCCGAGATCTTGACCACCCTCGGTACAGTTAAAATGGTGCACTTCCCGTACGATGGGTGAGGACCGACAAAGCGGTCCCTGAGTGAAGTGCTAGGACACCTAAGGAGGATCCTAGAGGGTTCTAACTAGGTAAAGCATGGGCTCGCGGTTGCTAGGACACCCATGCATACATCGAGAAAGATTTGGATGGACTAAAAGGAAAGCTTTTTGGGAACCAAATTTGATACTGGATCTCGTTGGTTGGCCAGCTGGTCTTCAACGGAGAGTCCAGAGGACACATTTTGTAACACAATGGACTCAGAATATCGGAGAATGATGATCAGTAACATTATGATTTCTATTGAAGGATTGTTTTAAAGTCAGCTGAATCTGTTAAATGGCAATTTCATATTGGGTGTGTATGTGGAATACCTTAATTTTTGCATGAAACGTCAACTAGGGGATGTGGGAACTCTTTTCCTTGGTACTCGGGCAAAATACAACCAAATCTTTCTAAAGGAATCCCACCAATATAGTGGTCGGGTGGTTGGCTAGGCTGGATTGGAGGATTGCTGCAAAACAACTAGATGCCATTAGTTACGATAGTTAGATTAAGTCCTAAGAAGACCTTGTTCTATGGGAGGGGATCAGTGGCTATGCAAAACAACTAGATGCCATTAGTTACGATAGTTAGATTAAGTCCTAAGAAGACCTTGTTCTGTGGGAGGGGATCAGTGGCTATGCCTCGTTAAAGGAGAAAAAAAGCGGTGATTCCATGGACCAAGTGCAAGTCTCTTCTTGATCTGACCATGTGACTTCAAGTTTGGTCAGATTAGTTTAACTAGTTAAGACTTCGACTCGTTAGAATAATTCCCCCATTACAGAAGATTTTTCCCATGGCAGAATCGCCTCTGCCTTTCGGGGGCGAGGGGAGATTTTTCGGGCGGCTCAGGTTCAGAGGAAGCGGCCGGCGGGCTAGCCTCTCATCCGGACATCTACGGGCGAGGCCCTGAGTGTGGATCCCCGCCCCTTGTGTGGGAGGCCGACGCCGCTTCCGCCGCTGGAACCCCAGAGGGGGGATCTCACACTCCATGCCACATGCATGCAAGAGGGACCTTGGTAGAGAGCAAAGAGAGGGGAGAAGCTAGATCATCACCATCCCTACAAGCACACACAACAAAAATCAAGCATGCAAGCAAAATAAATAAGCAAGCATACATCCACAATATAAGCAAGCATACATCCACAAGCTCATAAGGGTGAGAGAGAGAGAGAGAGAGAGAGAGAGAGAGAGAGGAAAACCTCAAATGAGACTAATGGGATTGTCCATTTTCATATTTCATAAAATGTTATATATGCAAGAGCTCTTAGTTTACAATGGTCGGCCGACCATTTACAATTGGGGGCTCAAAACTAGTCTTCCTAGCTCTATGTATAACTATTTCCTATGACTGGTAGCATTACACAAGTCGTAAGCTCGGTCATCCCATGTCTCTTTTACCTTGCACAGTTACAAAAGATAAGTTACAATGAGCGTAGCCATGCTTGAAAAGTAATGTTAATGAGAGTGGTTAACATAACCCCTCCCTAATTTAGGTTTGTCCTCGGAGTTGGCTGGATCTAGTGGTAGTAGATCGAATAGGTACAGATAAATTTGCGGCATGAGGTAGGAGTTGGGGGTGTGTTATGTGCTCATAAAGCCATCATATTCTGCACTAGACAATGATTCCAAAATCGTATCATCAGTGAAAGCTTCAATATTATCCTGGGGAATAGGATAGCATACCTCCTGAGGTTGTCGTTGGGGAGATAGGTCGGGGGCGAGAGGGTTAGTGGCAAAATCTAGCTCTTGAGGAGTGAAAGTAGAGAATATGCAGTCGACCTGAGATGTGTTAGTAGGTGGGGTATTAGGATAGGGATTAAGGAGTTTACTAGTGACATTGGAATAGACGAGGTAAGTGGACATTGAAGATGAAGACAAGGTTTCTTCTTGACCATGACTTGTGCTGGGGGTGGGTGGCTAGCCTTGTGAGATTTCATAAACTCTTGTAGATTAGGGATATTCTCAGGATTTATGGTAAGATATTCAATATGGGTAGCATCAAAATTGTATTGTGCATTGGTTAACATGGATTCTAAGTGTTTGTAGATATTAGAGTATAGCTTTAGAATTACAAAAGGGTGATATAAGGTGGACTCACATAAGTTAAGATGTTGGTGAGTATTGTAAACTTTGAGCCACCCATGGCTTATAATCCAATAATAGCTATGTGCTACCACCTCATAGTTGGCCGGTGTCTCGGGAATGTCATCTTGAACAAACACGTTTAATTTTTTGACACTATTGTCCAAAATTTCAGAATTTTGGAGTACCCAACACCAACTACGAAGTTTTAACACAATAGGATGTAATGGGTAAAAGAACATATCTCGTGGATTAGTTAAGACTATGTCCTCCCACCGCAAAATTCCCATTATTAATGTAGGGTCAGCATCGTGTTCAGTATTCTCCTTAATGAGGGTTGGTTCACCTAGGCCTAGGTCTTGAGATAGATTTATATCGTATTGAAGTAAAGAGAGGGTTAGTGTAGACAAAAACAGAGTGAGAGTTTGAGGAGGGGCCCGAGGAGTTACTGCTGGCAACAACTAACCCAACTTTGAGGCACGCTCAAGGTGTAAGCGTAGGTCATATGTAGGCTCTAGTTGTTGACTTTGGTGTTGTATCGCCAACTGGCATTCCGACTCTTGTAGATGAGAGTCATTGTTGCTGAGGAGGTTTGATATTGCAATTTCACAAACCAATTCCTTGTAGCATCCAATTCCTCAAATCTCCAGGTTGCTTCCTCTTGGGCACGCCTGGCTGTTACTTCACTTTCTTGAGCTTCTATGATTCTTTGGAGCCTTTTGATAGCCAGCTGTCTTGTAAATTGCTACGTGATTTGTGCCATTTCTTATTGGTGTGCTAATATCATCCTTTGCATTTCGAGTTGATTGGCACTGATGGCATCGTTAAGTGCTCTTACTTTCTCTACATGTGCCTTGTTTGATTGTTCTCTCTCTTGCTGTAAGTTAGTGGCTTTGTCCTTTGCTACTTTCAGATTGGTAGATAGTTGTTGGATATCTGTCGTTTTGCAGCTCCTCTTCTTTGGCCATGGAATTGCGCTGGAGTTCTTGTACTTGCTAGGCATGAAGGGCTGTGAGCTCATGGGTGTGGGTGACCTCCTTCTGGAGTTGCTATTAAACTTGTTCTAAATTTGCCTTGCGATCTATATTTTCTTTGATTCTTTGTACAATGGTTTGGCTAAGGACCACATTATTCCTCTATGGCCTTCAAATTTTTCATTATGACATCCCGATGTGTGGCCTCTGCTTGCTGCCAAGTGGTCCTTTAAGGTCCGCACTTGTGTGTTTAACTCGTTAACCTGATTCCAAAGGGCAGCGTTACAATCATGGAGCATGTGTGTAGTGAGGAGGTGGCAATGCCAGACCTTTTCTCTTGCTCCCATGGTGCACTTGTGCTTGCACTTTCTTCGAGTACAACATGTGGTACGTCAAACGCCTTCTTTTTCTTGGGCTTGATGGTTTTGCACTTCTTGGTCTTTTTCTTGTATTAGTATGGGCTGCTAGTTCATGCACTTGCTACCTCAATGCCTTGTGTTTCCTCAGCTTGTACTAGAATTGATGTTGCTGGTTTGGGCTCTATCTCTGCCGGTGTCTCTGCTAAAGTTGAATCTTTAAGTGGGGACAGTTTTGTGAAAATCAGCTGTGCCGAGCTCATTGGGGGAGTAACTTGCTGCAGTTTCTCTTGAGCGGCCTGGCTAATTATGGCTTCTTGCTCTGTCAATGTTTCTAGTATTTTTGGATTTCCAGTGCCACCTTAGCCTCTAGTCTTTGTGATTCTGCAGCTATGTCTGGGATGATGCCCCTCATTTTCTTGTATGTCTTCTTCTTTCTCCCTTTCCTTATGGTCTCCACTAGGAAAGCTTAGCCCTCTTGCAGTAGTGCCATTTGTAGTTACTCTACTGGGTCTAGCTCTGAGACACACCTTTTTGCCACATGATTTAGGACTTGGGTTAGCAGGTACGAGTTGCATATTTTGGACTGGTGGGCCTTCAAATAGTTATCCATCTCTCTATGAATATAATATGCCCATTCCTCCTCCTCCTCTTCATGTACCTTAGCGATCCTGTTCAATGGGATCCTATTGTATCAATCCATTGGCTTGACCTACATTATCAGTGACATAGCTCTACAAGCTTTCTCTATAGCCTCATCCCGGCTATTCTCGTACTCTGCCCCATTGGAGTTCTGGTGGAAGCTGCAAAGCATCACAAATGAGTTCTTTTATGATCAGGATCTGCTCTGTTCTTTCTCTATAGCCTCATCCCGGCTATTCTCGTACTCTGCCCCATTGGAGTTCTGGTGGAAGCTGCAAAGCATCACAAATGAGTTCTTTTATGATCAGGATCTGCTCTGTTGTGCCGTCGGCCTTCATGATGGTGCCACGTTTGGTGCCTTTGTCATAAGTCTTGATATACTTGGTGCAGAGCTCCGTGTCTATGTTCCTTGGAAGTATTTGCGCCATTCTCCCTAGGCCCACTTTCTCCAGCTTCTCCTTGACCTCTACCTCTTCTAGGATTTGGAGGCACTCTGGGGGGGGCTATGAATGCAGTGTGACCTTTCCATGGGCCGCAAGGGTTTACTTGCTGATGATGGCCCCATGGAATCTTGGGCATATTGGCCCAAGTAATTCAATTTCAGTACCCACACTGGTTTCTTCTTCTGACTTGCTGGGGAGCCTGTAGCGTTGGCTCGGGTGGTGGCTTGTAAGATTCCTCCCCTTAGCTTGAATAATGAATAAGCTTTTACCTGTAATCATTCCCTATTTCAAAATGCAAGAAAATATTGTTTTTCCTTGTTTTTGCCTAGAGAGAAGAAAAATTCTAGAGAGAGATAATTCAATATTGAGATATTTTTAGATATAAAAATTCTCCTAATATCTAAAATATATTTTCCTAAAATAGAAGTTCAAAATAATTCTCCAATGTGTATTAGGAATCAATTAAAAATGATATAAGGGACCTTAGCCTAGGGGTCTAGATTTTCAGAAATTTATGGATTATGGTCCAATTAAGGTTCCTATGGGCCAATAGGATTAATCCAAGTGTTGTGATGAGATAAATACAAAGAATAAAAGAAAATACCCAAAAATCAGTAAATGCTCACTTAAGATGAAGAGTTGACTAAGTACAAGATTTATTAGTTAAAAATTAAGAGATATTACTAAAAACAATGAGCAATTTTGGAGAAATGATGAATTTTTGACACCTTGGAAAGGAGAGGGAGACCTTTGAGGTAGGTGCCTCCTTCACATGTGTGGAAGGGTTTTTTCATTCAAAAAAATTATGATATTTTTATCTCTCCTAGATCAAACTGGATCAAAAAGGGACCCAAACTGGTCTAAATTTTGTCCAAATTCAGTCAAACTGAAGCTGGAAAATTCTAAAACCCAATTGGACTCAGTTAGTGGCCTCCCTCACCTATAAGTAGACTCTCATTCTTTTGTATTCTCATCTGCGAGCTATACCATGCCACTATTACATTAAAGTAATCATATTTTCTATTATCCCTTAAAAATCCTCTACTTTTGGAGAGCTTGGAGATTCTCTCTCTCTTCAACCACTCTTGGAGCTCTCCTCTCCACTTGACAAACCAATTTATTGGTTGGGCGCTTCACTTATAGAAAAAGAAGCAAGCTAATCCTTGAGGTAAGAATGAATTTTATGGTTTTTTGTTAATATTCTCAAATGACTTCTCTTCTCAACCCCTCTCAAGCTTGAGAAGTTTTCTAATTGGTTGTTTTAAATTGAAATCAAGCTTTCCCTAAGAATTTTAATGTGTAATCAAGAAAAAGTTAATCTTTATGCTTAATTAGAATGCTTTCTTATGTGTATCTCTCTCGCAAAAAAAGAATAGTCATTCCTATGGCTAATTCTTTAGCGAAAGAAGGCTTCTCATAAATTCTTAATTCAAAATCAAACTCTAAGCTTGTTAAGCTAGAGATTAAGAAAATGGTATTTTTATGCTTTTTATGTTAACAAAATAATGGTTAATTCTTTTAGATTATTTATAAGTAGTTAAAAACTACTTCAATTGATTCTAAATGGGAAAGAGATAATCCTATCAATTTGGGAAAAGAGGAATAATGGAAATAGCTTAATCTAGTAGAATAATCATAATTAAGTTTATGATTATGGTTAAAATTATGATTCAAATTCATAGTTTAGATTTGAGTTTAAGAATAGATCTTCTATCATATTTGAATTACAATGTTTTATTCTTTTAAGAAAAATTGAGAATTTCAAGTAATAGCAGCAGCGAAGCTATGATAAAATTTTTAAAAAATAATACATATCTTATTTTTATGCATAATGCTAAAAGAGGACTTCTTACCATATTTTAGGATTGGACATCCTATGCAAAAAGAATGATTTTCATCATATTCATGTGAAATAAATTTTAGTATTTATGTATAAATATTTAATTAAAAAGAAAAGAGAAATTTTTGGTAAATTTATTTTTATGCAAAAAGAGGAATTCCCATGATAATTGAGATCCAAGTAAGAAAATAGTAGAAGAGAAATTTTTTTCCATATTTAAAATAATAGATATTTTTATTTAATTTAAAAAAGAGAAATTTTAAATAAATTTATTTTATGCATAAAAATTTTTAAATGATAAAAGAGGAATTTCCATGACATTTGGAATTTAATCATTTAAATGTAAAAAGAGAAATTTTAAGCATATTCAAAAAATGGATATTTGTATTTAATTAAAAGAATATTTTTTATGATATTTTAAGTAGAGAAAGGTTTAAATTAAATTTTGGTGACAAAAGAGAAATTTTCACTATAATTCTACCTAGAAACTTAGGGTTGATAATAAAATTGGTATAAAGAATATTCTTAGATATTTTAGGTGGATAAATCACCAAATTGATATTTAACCAAAATTAGATTATTGGAAGAAGAGTATTTTTATAAAAATCCAATATTCTCATATAGAACCATTTCTTAATCTATTATGGTTAGGAAGGAATGAAATTCATAACGTTGGAATTCTCCTTACGGTTAGAAGTTCAGTAGATTTTTATCTGAAGAAAATCCTTAGGAATCAAAGTTAGAAGTAAACCGAATAATTTTGGTTAGACCACGACTGTAAGAGGGGCGGCCAGGAAACTACTTGCCCATCTCTCGAATCTGAATCAAGCAAAAACCTCGTGACCAATTCCAATTCTTGACACAAAGAATAGACTACCGTTGAATTAGCAAACTTTTTCCTTAACCAAAATCACCAAGAATCTAGTTGAAAATTCAGTCAAATGATGGGTAGATTACCTTGATGAGAGATCAATGATTCTCATTAAGAAAATCTGGATTAAAGGAAAAGGGTTTTGTGGAACCAATCTCAAACTAGGAGTTCTACTTGCATAGAACCTTTGTTTTCTTTCAAAGGACTGTTTTATACCAAATGCTTGAGGAAGCATTTGGTATGTGTTTAACTAAGGAGAGACTCGTTTGCAAATAGCTGGCGGCGGGGAGTCATCGAGGGACGTCGCTCGCGACAAAACCTGCCGCGATCTTGACCAGCCTTGGTATGGTCAAAATGGTGCGCTTCTTGTACGATGGGTGAGGAATCGACAAAGAAGTCCCTGAGTGAAGTGCTAGGACACCTAAGTAGGATCCTAGAGGATTCTGGCGAGGTGATGCACGGGCTCACGGCTGCTAGGACACCCATGCGTACATCAAGGAAAATACGAATAAACGAAAAGAATCACTTTTGTGAATGGAATTTTGATACTGGATCTCGTTGGTTGACCTGCTGGTCTTCAATGGAGTGTCTGGATGATATATTTTGTAAAACAATGGACTCAATATTTTGGAGGATTATGATCAATAATACTATAATTTCATTGAAAGATTGCTTTAAAGACAGCCAAATATGTTATAATGGTAATTTCATATTGGGTGTGTAAGTGGTATGCCTACCTTAAAGTTTTGCGAACTCTTTTCCTCGGTACTCGGGTAAAACATAACCAAATTTTTATAAAGGAATCCCACCAATACAGTGGTTGGGTAGTTGGCTAACTCATGGGCCAATTGTGGGATTCCTGTGATACAAATAGTTTGATTAAGTTACGTTAGTTAGATTAAGTCCTAGGAAGACCCTTGTTCTGTGGGAGGGAATTAGGGCTGTGCCTCGTTAAAGGAGGAAAAAAATAGTGATTCTATGGACCAAGTGCAAGTCTCTTCTTTTGATCATCTGACCATGTGATTTTTGAGTTTGGTCGGATCAGTTTGGGATAGTTAAGACTGACTCGATTGATCAATTCTCTCGTTAGATGATTTCCCTTGTGGAATGGCCCATGCCTTCTAGGCGAGGGAAGTTTTTTCGGGCCCAGTTTTGGAGGAACCACTGGGCTAGTCTCTTGTTTGGATATCCGTGGGCAAGGCGCCGAGTGTGGATCCCTGCTCTGCGTGGGAGACTAATGCTGCTTCCGCTGCCAGCGCCCTCGGAAGGGGCATCGCAGAGGGGGCGGGGGTCTCACAGTTGGTATTGGAGCCTTGTTGAAAGCTAATAAGGAAAAATGAATTCTTATCAGAAATTTATAATAAAAACTCAGAAAGATTATTTACGTATTGTATTTTCATTCCTTAAGCTTCATTAATGAAGATTTTTAATCAAAGAATTCAATTTTATAGATGGAAGTTTCACACTTATCCGGTATTCCCGATCTCACCTAGTCACAAGATATGACTGCTTTTGCCTTTGAGCATCTCATCTCTTCCGCTATCTATGACTTGAACGAGCCGAGCTAGACTCGCAAGCCATTTTGAGGATTTATATTTCCCAAACCCACCAAAGAGATGGTAGCACAAGTGGTTTACAGGGCAGTATGTCCACGCCTCTTGTGACCACCGCGTGATGCGGAGGGAAAATATCTTGTTGGCCATGATTCTGATGAGGCTTAAAGTGGATCATGGTGTCATTTTATATCACCCTATATGCCTTGAGATTTCAGACTTTCTTGCCATATCAACAGACTTCTTAACTGTTTTATTTCAAAGGAGAAGATAGTAGCTCCCTTGGTAGTAAGGGAACGTTTGTATCAGGGCATGTCTATAGCCCAGTATCGCCGTCTTATGCATTTCCCGAGGAGGTTTTGACTTTCTAGAGCCAAGTACATATTGCAACCTTTATATAAATAAAGAAATGTTTTGTGAAAAATTCCCTGTTATATAAGTGATTGTTTATTATATGACAAATCGATGAAGCAAAATCTGTTACTCAGACATATGTCATAGATCTCCAATAAGATCGTTTATCTTATTTAAGAAATTATTATCCGAACCTCTTAAGTCTTAGGATCACATCGACAAAATCAAAATAAAAATTTAATAATGTATCATTTTTGGCAAAATTATGAGGCGAGGGAACCATGGCCGACAGCCAGATCCCCTCACTGATGAGGAAGAGCTTGACCCCAATGTTCGCAAGGCTCTTCACATCATCAGGACCCTTCAAAGGTGAAGGGGAGAACTTAGGCGAGGCTGTGGAGAAGTGGGTTGAAGCAATGGAGGAATATTTTGATGTCACCGGATACAATGAGAGGAGCAAAATGGCTCTCGCTAGGCTGAAGATTGTGGAAACAGCCAGGGTGGCATGGAGAAACCATTGCGACACTAACCATCTGGATAGGAATACCTAGTCCTGGAATGATCTCAAAGCCTATCTAAGGAAGAGATTTTGTCCCCCCAAATTTTTAGAAACCAAGATGAATGAATTCTTAGAGCTAAACCAGGGGAGCAAAACTATTGAAGAATATCACCAGGCATTTGCTCTTCTCCTCAAGTACTCACCACCACACTAGATGAAGAGCAACTTATGGCCAGGCTCATTCGGGGAATGAACAAACCTTTAGACACCCTAGTCAAGAATGCCAAGCCAGTTTCCATGGCTGAAGCTATAAGAATGGTGAAGGACTTGGGAAAGCCTTCATCTCGTTAAAGTCCCGCCAAAGTGAGTTTCCTTATCCTTCAAGAGATTCCAGACACTGGGAGGTTCTTCCAACCTTCCGCCTCCAAAGAGACACCAAGGTCCCAACCAAAATCTGGAGTCAGGAAGTTTCAGGAATGAAGGAAAACCTTTTCCTGGAAGCTCTTTCTTTTAGGAACTCTTGCTCTTTCAAGAATGCAGAGGGAAGAGCTTCGAAGCGAGAACAAGTGCTTTGGATGTCAGGGGTTTGGGCACCACCTCAAGAATTTCCCATCTCCTTCTGTGGGCCAAGGAAGCCAAGGTCCCACAGTTTAGAGAGAGACTCCTTCGTATCAGTCCAATCAGGGTCCCCCGTGTCAAAATCACGGCAACCCCAGAAGAGTGCCAGCTTAGCCTGCAGCCTCCATGCAAAGCAGTCTCCGAACTCCCTCCCATAATTGGGAAAACCAAAGAGAAAGAGTTCCACCTCAGACTGCAGCAGCTAGAGCCATCACTAGGAAGTGGAGGAAGAAAAAGGACAAATCTATGTCGCAATTGAGTATCAGGGGAATAATCATCAATTTTCAATCCTCCAAACTCCAGCAGAGTACCAGGGTAAGCATTTCAAGCTTTTGGTTGATTCACGCAGCACTCATTCTTTTATTTTCCCACGATGTCTGCATAAGTTAGTCCTAAATCAAAAATTAGGGAAACCTATGCAAGTGGATTTGGCCAGTGGTGGAAAGATTCTTTTCACACACCTTCAGACAGACCTTATTCAATTTAATCTAGATTGGAATGTAACAGACAATAGAACCATCTCTTTCCTTGACCTTCACGGGAATAAAGTTCAAGGAATTGGGATTTCTGGGTCCCCAGTGCTGCAATTAGTCAAGGCTTCTAAATTGTTAAAAGGGCTTAGAAAGAGTCAAGCTATTTATGTCGTTAAGATGAATCTGGTAAAAATAAAAATGCAAGGCAAAAGAGCCAGAGTGGTTAAGTGAGTATGCAGATGTGTTCCCATAAGAGCTGACTGAGATGCCTCTTTCTCGCGAAGTAGATCATGAGATCGAGTTAACCCCCAAAGCTCAGCCCAGTAGCCCAGCATGCATACAAAATGCCAGTCCCTAAAGCCATAGAATTTAAGGAGCAGTTAAGACAACTTTTAAAGCAGGGATTCGTCAGATCCAGTGTCTCACCTTGGGGTTCCTCCCATTATCTTTTAGAAGAAGAAAGATGGAACGTTAAGACTCTGTATTGACTACTACAGAGGATTGAATCAATTAACAATTAAAAATAAGTATCCTATTCCTAGAATTGATGAGCTTTTGGATCGGTTAAGTGGGACCCAAATGTTCACAAAGATAGATCTCAAATCCGGGCAGTACTACCAAATCAGAATCAAGGAATAGGACATCCCAAAAACAGCATTCAATACTCGCTATGGGCATTATGAGTTCACAGTCATGCCGTTGGATTGACTAATGCCCCGGTGATGTTTAATCGTCTTATGCAGAATATTCTCAGAGAATACTTGGATGATTTTGTTCTTGTCTTCTTTGATGATATCTTGGTATACTCAAAGAATGCTGCAGATCATAAAGATCATCATGTGCGCAAGGTCCTCAAAATCCTAAGGAAGCACCAACTCTTTGCAAAAAAGGAAAATGAGTCAAGTTCTTGGGTACAAATTGGATGAAGGATGCATGTATTATAATAATCGACTATGCATTCCCGAATGATGAGGGAATAAAGGGAAGGATTCTGAGAGAAGCCCATGATAGCCTGATAGTAGCTGGACATCCAGGGTTTATAAAAACCTATATGTCTGTGAAGAAAAGCTTCTTCTGGCCATGACTCAAAACGGATGTACTTGATCATGTGTAATAATGCTTAATGTGTCAAAGAGTCAAGATGCCATGGAAACTGCAGCCTCTAGACATTCCACAGATGAAGTGGGAATGTATCAGTATGGACTTTGTCACTGGATTCAGTGCAATCTGGTTACAACTTCATTTTTGTGGTAGTTGACAGACTAACCAAAGTTGCCCATCTGATTCCAGTGAAAGAAACGTACACTGTAGTGGATGTTGCCAGATTTTTCCTTAAAGAAATTTTCAGATTGCATGGCTTACCTAGGAGGATAGTAAGTGACAGAGATCCCAAGTTTACATCAAAATTCTGGACTACATTCTTTGAAGCAGTAGGAACTTTCTTGGATCTCAGTACAGCCTATTACCCCGAAATAGATGGCCAGACTAAAAGAGTGAATCAGGTAATAGAAGATATTCTTCGATCATGCTGTGGAAGGGAACCCAAGAAGTGGTTAAGCCATTTGCATCTGGTTGAATTTGCTTACAATGCTTCTTATTATCGAAGCATTGGGATGAGCCCTTTCAAAGTTCTGAATGGACAAGATTGCCTTACACCATTGACTTGGTCCAACAAATGCTTGATGACATGAACCAGCAAATGCAATCAATCCGTAAAGATATTAAGGAACCCCAAGATAGGAAAAAGTAGTATGCAGATAAAAAGAGATCCGAGAGAGAGTTTGAAGAATCAGATATTGTCTTCATTCGAGTACGACCAAAAAGAAGTTCCTTATCTTTAGGGAAGTACAAGAAGCTCTCCCAGATACTGTGGAACGTATGGTGTTATAAAGAAAGTAGGTGATCTAGCTTATAAACTTCTTCTGCCTCCCCACCTCAAGGTACATAATGTATTCCATGTCAGTTTGCTTAAGAAATATGTACCCAGCCCGAGTCACATGCTTGATGATAAACAATTGATTTCTCCAACTCAAGGCCAGATGGTACTCTAGCCTAAAGAAATCCTTGATGTTTGGGAGAAGGTTCTCAGTAATAGAGTCCTCAAAGAGTTCTTTGTCAAGTGGAAGTTCTTCCCTCTAGAAGACGCCACCTGGGAGAAAGAAGAAGAGTTGGCAAAAGATTACCCCCACTTGAGGACATCTCACGTTTTTCAAGTGGGAGAGGATGTAAGATTCCTCCTCAGCCTAAATAATGAATAAGCTTTTACCTCAATCCCCTATAATCATTCCCTATTTCAGAATGCAAGAAAATATTGTTTTTCCTTGTTTTTTCTTAGAGAGAAGAAAATTTCTAGAGAGAGATAATTCAATATTGAGATATTTTTAGATATAAAAATTTTCCTAATATCTAAAATATATTTTCCTAAAACAGAAGTTCAAAATAAATTCTCCAATGTGCATTAGGAATCAATTAAAAATGATATAAGGGACCTTAGCCTAAGAGTCTAGATTTTCAGAAATTTTTGGATTATGGTCCAATTAAGGTTTCTATGGGCCAATAGGATTAATCCAAGTGTTGGGATGAGATAAATCTAATGAATAAAAGAAAATACCCAAAAATCAGTAAATGCTCACTTAAGATGAAGAGTTGACTGATTGAGTACAAGGTTTATTAGTTAAAAATAAAGAGATATTACTAAAAAAATGAGATATTTTGGAGAAATGATGAATTTTGACACCTTGGTAAGGAGAGGGAGACCTTTGAGGTAGGCGCCTCCTTCACATGTGTGGGAGGGTTTTTAAATTCAAAAAAAGTGTGATATTTTTATCTCTCTCGAATCAAAATTCGATCAAAAAGGGGGCCAAACTCGTCCAAATCTTCTCCAAATTCAACAAACTGAAGCTGGAAAATTCTAGAACCCGTTTGGACTCCGTTAGTGGCCTCCTTGACCCTCATTCTTTTGTATTATCATCTGTGAGCTATACCATGCCAGTATTACATTAAAATAATCATATTTTCTATTATCCCCCCTGGGTTAACTCCAAGAATTCATTCATCTTAGTTTCGAAGAAGCCGTGAGGAGGACAAAATCTCTTCCTTAGGTATGTCTTGAGATCATTCCATGTTTGGGTGTTCTGATCTAAATGGTTTGTCTCATACTGGTTTCTCCATACTACTTTGGCTGTTTCTATTATTTTCAGCCTTGTAAGAGCCACTTTACTTTTCTCATTGTATCTAGTGACATCAAAGTATTCTTCCATTGCTTTGATCCACTTTTTCACAGCCTCGCCCAAGTTTTCCCCTTCACCCTTGAAGGGACTGGCTTTGCAAACATCGGGGTTAAGCTCTTCCTCATCCGTGGGAGGATTTGGTTGTCTGCCACCACGGTTCACGTGTCTCATGATTTTTTGATAAATCTCGTTTTTCCTTCTTAAGATTTTAACAAAGCTCTGATACAGCTGTGAGTCCCCCTCCCCCTCTGTGCATTGAACTCGGGAGTAGCAGTATCATGTGAGGGGCAGGGTTTCCCACTCCGGGCCTCGCCCGCGAATGTCCAGACAAGAGACTAATCCCACGATTCCTCCGAATTCGAGACCGAAAAAACTTCCCTCGCCCAGAAAGCACGGGCGATTCCACCAGGAAAATCATCTAACGAAAAATTTATCTAACGAGTCAAGGCCTTAACTAGCTTTTCTATTCCAATCAAACCCGTAGGTCACATGGCCAGATCAAGGAAGGGACTTGCACTTGGTTCATAGCACAGCCCACTGATTCTTTTCCCTTAAGCGAGGCACAGCCTGCTACTACTGATTCTTTCCCACAGAACAAGAATCTTCTTGGGACTTATTCTTACTAGCGTAACCAACCACCCAACCACTATATTGGTGGCATTCTTTTATATAAAAATTTGGTTGATTTTTATCCTCGGTACCAGGGAAAAGAGTTCCAAGGCCCCTTAGCCCGCACACTCATGCAAAATACAATTTAGACACATCACTCACGCACCCAATATGAAATTTTCTTTTACAAATTTAGCTGTCTTTAAAGCAAAATTGAAATAAAACCATAGTATTTTGATCATAATCCTCCAAAATATCCAGTCCATTGTTTTACAATCAAAATATCATCCGGACTCTCCGTTGAAGACCTTGCTACCGCCGCTGGATGAATAACAGGTGATGGCCAGGTTCATTCGGGGAATGAACAAACCTTTGGATACCCTGGTAAAGAATGCCAAGCCACTTTCCATGGCCAAAGCAATATGGATGGCAAAGAACTTCGCCAAAGCCTTTGTTGTTAAGGTCTCGCCAAAGCCAGCTCCCTCGTCCTTCAAAATAAGTCCTAGGAAGATTCTTGTTCTGTGGGAAAGAATCAACGGTTGTGTCTCGCTTAAGGGGAAAAAAGTGGTGATTTCTATGAACCAAGTGCAAGTCCCGTCCTTGATCTGGCCATGTGACCTACAGGTTCGCTCGGAGAATAGAAAAGCTAGTTAAGGCCTTGACTCATTAGATAAAATTTTCGTTCGATGATTTTTCTGGTGGAATCGCCCGTGCTTTTCGTTCAAGGAAAGCTTTTTCGGTCTCGAATTTGGAGGAACTGCTAGATTAGTCTCTTGTCCAGACACTCGTGGGCGAGGCCCCGAGTGGGAAACCCTGCCCCGGTTGTAAGGCTGCTACTCCTGCTGCTGCCAGCACTCCCGAGTTTGATGCGCAGAGGGGACGGGGGTCTCACACCCCATATTATTCTTCTTCTCCTTCTTGTGGGGTTGGTTTTTGAGTTGAACCTTGGGCACCCACTTCTATGTACCCTACGACTTTGGGTATTGTTTGTGTAGGATTTGTGGATTGATACTTGTTCTGTTTTATGAGTTGATGTTATTGTGCTAGAATTAGGGTTGCAAGAAAGCACACAAAGCTTGGAGAAGAAGAACCAAGAATGCACACAACGTACAATGTATTAGATTGTGTCAATGTACAAAAGATAAGTTAGCCCTAAAATGATGGGCGTATATACAAACCTCCTAAAGAGGGAAAAAGTACCTCGGTGGTCCTAAGTGTGTTCACACACATCACTACCTATATATATGGCAACAAATCCCCCCTGGGAGTGATGGTGTGAACGAGAGCTGGCACTCATGTATAAGGAAGTGCCATGCCCGAAGTAGATTAGTCCACAAAGGAGAGCAAGCCCAAAGCTTTGCGGGGAAAGCTTTGAACTTCTCACGAGGAAGCGCCTTTGTGAAAAGATCGGGGGCGAGGTTGTCCTATGTTGGCACATAGGCCAAGCTGATCTCTCCTGAGAGTCTCTCCCTGATATAGTGATAATGCACCTCAATGTGCATTGTGCGAGCATGAAAAATTAGGTTTCTCGCAACTGCCAATGCGCTCTGACTGTCAATGTAGATTGAGGTGGTAGACTCCTATCCAACACCCAAGTTAGCCAATAGCCGTCTGAGCCACACACACTCAACTGTAGCTGTGAAAGCTGCCCTGTACTCAGCTTCACAACTAGAAGTGGCCACAGTAAGTTGCTTCTTGCTCAACCAAGATATGCATGAGCTACCGAGCATGAAACAAAAACCACTTGTGGACACTCTTGTGTCATAGCAACCAGCCCAATCTGAGTCCGAAAAAGCATGTAAATCTAGTGGCAACGATCCCCCCTTGGGATAAAACAACCCAAGTTGTATGGTGCCACTCAAGTAGCGAAAGATGCGCTTAACTACCTTCCAATGCTGAGACCCTGGGCTATGCATAAACCTGCTTACCTGTGAGACTGCAAACTAAATGTCCGATCTCCTAATGCATATATAAATGAGGCAACCAAAAGCTATCTGATAGAGTGTGACATCAAAGTGATCTCCAGCATCATGAAGACTCAACTTCAAACCTGTCTCCATTGGAGTAGCAATAGGCTT
This sequence comes from Cibotium barometz, assembly GCF_041138505.1. Taxonomy (NCBI): domain Eukaryota; kingdom Viridiplantae; phylum Streptophyta; class Polypodiopsida; order Cyatheales; family Cibotiaceae; genus Cibotium; species Cibotium barometz. Next base: position 37,942,403 of record NC_141104.1, on the reverse strand, counting down.
GCAGTCTTCAAGGCCAAATCTCCGCAACAATGTCTCAATATACTTTGTCTGACACAAAGCAATACCTCCATCACATTGCTTAAATTGTATCCCCAAATAATGATGTAAATGTCCCAAATCTGACATCTCAAAAGAGGCATTCAAATCACCAATATGACTCTCATTTGGTCGTGTGAGCAGCATGTCATGACATAGAGAGCAATGATTAGATGTACATCATCCACACGTTTAACATACAAAGTGCTTTCTGTTGGACTATTCTGAAAACCATGTGCAGTCAAATATGTATGTATCTTTTCATACCAAGCTCATGGAGCTTGCTTTAAACCATATAAAGCCTTTTTCAACCTCCACACTTTGTTTTCCTACCCTCTTTGAACAAAACCACGAGGCTGCGATACATACACCTCCTCATGCAAATCTCCATTCAAGAACGCAGTCTTTATGTCCAACTGATGTACATTCCAACCACTATGAGCTGCCAATGCACAAATGCTACGAATGGCTTGTCATATGACAAGTGGGAGCAAAGGTCTCATCAAAATCAATGCCCTTTTCTTGAGCATAACCCTTTGCAACAAGTCTAGCCTTATAGCGATCAACACTGGCATCTGGCTTTCGTTTCAACTTAAAAATCCACTTACATCCAATGAATTTTTTACCAATAGGAAAATTACACAAAGACCATGTACCATTCTTCATTATAGCATCATATTTACTTTGCATTTATTGCAGCTAACCAATTTCAATTTTTTGATTTTTGTGCCTCATCAAATGAAAGAGGTTCTTCCTCTTCACACATACTAGACATAGCCAAAGCATAACAATCTGATGCATAAGAGGCATGCTAAAAACCTGAATGAGTACGACTAGACATAGGTGCATCAATTTTACTATCACGCAAGGTTTGCACCAACCATTTAGGCATACCTCTAGCCTGCTCATTTTCAGCCCTATCCTCATAAATTACATCCTGTAAATCTGCATCAGAAATAGGCTGATCTATGATGTCGTATAGGCTGAGTATTTGCCTCATTAGGACTTACATTTCAATTCCCACCTGTAAACAGAGGCAACAACGTATCAAATACATCCCGTGAGCTCACACCTGTCTCTTTGGTACATGATAACAAAGGCTGCACAGCATCTTCCACAAAAGCAACATTTCGACTGATCAAGATACGCTTTGATCAGCACTGTAACCAACAAAAATGCATTTGATAGCCTTATCATCCAATTTTCTACATTGTTGCATAGGCACTAAAGTATAGGCCAAGCAACCAAAGACACGCAAGTGACCAATAGAAGGCTTCCTACTGCCATGCCAAGCTTTGTATGGAGTAACAGACTGCAAGGCCTTAGTGCGACACCTGTTGAGTACATATGCAGCACACATGACAGCCTTAAGCCAAAACACATGTGGCAAAGCTTGGCTCTTGACCATACATCGTAGTGACCTGTTTTTCCTCTCAGCAACACCATTTTGCTAAGGGGTATATGGCACTGTACATTGGTGTTTTATCCCATGACTAGCTAGAAATGCATCAAACTCTTTAGACATGTACTCCCCCCCTCGATCAGAACGGAGGGTGCCCACAGTACAATTGGATACATTTTCAACCATAAGCAAAAACTGCTTGAAGCACAAAAACACTTCGGACTTTGCCTTCAGTGGATATACCCATGCATGCCTTGAGTAATCATCAATGAAAGTCACAAAGTACAAGTGTTTACCAAATGACGGAGTTTGCATAGACCCACATACATCACTATGTACAAGTGTTTACCAAATGACGGAGTTTGCATAGGCCCATATACATCACTATGTACAAGTTGCAATTTGCGAGTGGCCCGCACAAAACCATCCTTTGGAAACGCAAAATGCTGCATTTTGCCCAAAATATAGCCTTCACAAACATGTTTCAATGGTGCCTCAAGAGGGGGCAATGAAGCAACCATATCAAATTTCTGCAAACGCAGCAAACTAGCAAAGTTCAGATGACCAAAATGAGCATGCCATAGTTTTGCATCTGAAAGTGCCTTTTCATTAGAAACTGCATTTGCTGAATCTTCCACACACTTGTCATAAGAATTGAGCCTATATGGCCCATGAAACAAGGTGCCAGCTACAATGATCATATCACCACAAGTCAAATCATGAATAGGACATCCGTCATCCACTACAAGTCCAAGTCTAGCAAGCGTAGAGACTGTTGGAATTAGGGTTGCAGGAAAGCACACAAAGCTTGGAGAAGAAGAAGCAAGAATGCACACAACACAAAGTGTATTAGATTGTGTCAATGTACAAAAGATAAGTTAGCCCTAGAATGATGGGCGTATATACAAGCCGGGGGAAAAAAACCTCCTAAAGAGGGAAAAAGTGCCCCGGCGGTCCTAAGTGTGTTCACACACATCACTGCCTATGTATATGGCAACAAATCCCCCCTGGGAGTGATGGTGTGAACGAGAGTTGGCACTCATGTATAGGGGAGTGCCATGCCCGAAGTAGATCAATCCACAAAGGGAAGCAAGCCCAAAGCTTTGCGGAAAGCTTCGAACTTCTCACGAGGAAGTGCCTTTGTGAAAAGATCGACGAGGTTGTCGTGTGGGTGTTGGCACATAGGCCAAGCTGATCTCTCTTGCTGAGAGTCTCTCCCTGACATAGTGATAATGCACCTCAATGTGCTTTGTGCGAGCATGAAAAACTGGGTTTTTTGCAACTGCCAATGCGCTCTGACTATCAGTGAAGATAGAGGTGGCAGACTCGTCCAACACCCAAGTCAGCCATAAGCCGTCTGAGCCACACACACTCAACCGTAGCTGTGAAAGCTGCCCTGTACTCAGCTTCACAACTAGAAGTGGCCACAGTAGGTTGCTTCTTGCTCAACCAAGATATGCATGAGCTACCGAGCATGAAACAAAAACCACTTGGACACTCTTGTGTCATAGCAACCAGCCCAATCTGAGTCCGAAAAAGCATGTAAATCTGGCGGCAACGATCCCCCCTTGGGATAAAATAACCCAAGATGTATGGTGCCACTCAAGTAGCGAAAGATGCGTTTAACTGCCTTCCAATGGTGAGACCCTGGGCTATGCATAAACCTGCTCACCTGTGAGACTGCAAACTGAATGTCCGGCCTCGTAATGCATACATAAATGAGGCAACCAATAGCTGTCTGATAGAGTGTGACATCAAAGTGATCTCCAGCATCATGAAGACTCAACTTCAAAATTGTCTCCATTGGAGTAGCAATAGGCTTGCAGTCTTCAAGGCCAAATCTCCGCAACAATGTCTCAATATACTATGTCTGACACAAAGCAATACCTCCATCACATTGCTTAAATTGTATCCCCAAATAATGATGCAAATGCCCCAAATCTGACATCTCAAAAGAGGCATTCAAGTCAGCCTTAAAATCAGCAATATGACTCTCATTTGGTCCTGTGAGCAGCATGTCAGCTCTATGTATAACTATTTCCTATGACTGGTAGCATTACACAAGTCGTAAGCTCGGTCGTCCCATGTCTCTTTTACCTTGCACAGTTACAAAAGATAAGTTACAATGAGCGTAGCCATGCTTGAAAAGTAATGTTAATGAGAGTGGTTAACATAACCCCTCCCTAATTTAGGTTTGTCCTCGGAGTTGGCTGGATCTAGTGGTAGTAGATCGAATAGGTACAGATAAATTTGCGGCATGAGGTAGGAGTTGGGGGTGTGTTATGTGCTCATAAAGCCATCATATTCTGCACTAGACAATGATTCCAAAATCGTATCATCAGTGAAAGCTTCAATATTATCCTGGGGAATAGGATAGCATACCTCCTGAGGTTGTCATTGGGGAGATAGGTCGGGGGCGAGAGGGTTAGTGGCAAAATCTAGCTCTTGAGGAGTGAAAGTAGAGAATATGCAGTCGACCTGAGATGTGTTAGTAGGTGGGGTATTAGGATAGGGATTAAGGAGTTTACTAGTGACATTGGAATAGACGAGGTAAGTGGACATTGAAGATGAAGACAAGGTTTCTTCTTGACCATGACTTGTGCTGGGGGTGGGTGGCTAGCCTTGTGAGATTTCATAAACTCTTGTAGATTAGGGATATTCTCAGGATTTATGGTAAGATATTCAATATGGGTAGCATCAAAATTGTATTGTGCATTGGTTAACATGGATTCTAAGTGTTTGTAGATATTAGAGTATAGCTTTAGAATTACAAAAGGGTGATATAAGGTGGACTCACATAAGTTAAGATGTTGGTGAGTATTGTAAACTTTGAGCCACCCATGGCTTATAATCCAATAATAGCTATGTGCTACCACCTCATAGTTGGCCGGTGTCTCGGGAATGTCATCTTGAACAAACACGTTTAATTTTTTGACACTATTGTCCAAAATTTCAGAATTTTGGAGTACCCAACACCAACTACGAAGTTTTAACACAATAGGATGTAATGGGTAAAAGAAGATATCTCGTGGATTAGTTAAGACTATGTCCTCCCACCGCAAAATTCCCATTATTAATGTAGGGTCAGCATCGTGTTCAGTATTCTCCTTAATGAGGGTTGGTTCACCTAGGCCTAGGTCTTGAGATAGATTTATATCGTATTGAAGTAAAGAGAGGGTTAGTGTAGACAAAAACAGAGTGAGAGTTTGAGGAGGGGCCCGAGGAGTTACTGCTGGCAACAACTAACCCAACTTTGAGGCACGCTCAAGGTGTAAGCGTAGGTCATATGTAGGCTCTAGTTGTTGACTTTGGTGTTGTATCGCCAACTGGCATTCCGACTCTTGTAGATGAGAGTCATTGTTGCTGAGGAGGTTTGATATTGCAATTTCACAAACCAATTCCTTGTAGCATCCAATTCCTCAAATCTCCAGGTTGCTTCCTCTTGGGCACGCCTGGCTGTTACTTCACTTTCTTGAGCTTCTATGATTCTTTGGAGCCTTTTGATAGCCAGCTATCTTGTAAACTGCTACGTGATTTGTGCCATTTCTTATTGGTGTGCTAATATCATCCTTTGCATTTCGAGTTGATTGGCACTGATGGCATCGTTAAGTGCTCTTACTTTCTCTACATGTGCCTTGTTTGATTGTTCTCTCTCTTGCTGTAAGTTAGTGGCTTTGTCCTTTGCTACTTTCAGATTGGTAGATAGTTGTTGGATATCTGTCGTTTTGCAGCTCCTCTTCTTTGGCCATGGAATTGCGCTGGAGTTCTTGTACTTGCTAGGCATGAAGGGCTGTGAGCTCATGGGTGTGGGTGACCTCCTTCTGGAGTTGCTATTAAACTTGTTCTAAATTTGCCTTGCGATCTATATTTTCTTTGATTCTTTGTACAATGGTTTGGCTAAGGACCACATTATTCCTCTATGGCCTTCAAATTTTTCATTATGACATCCCGATGTGTGGCCTCTGCTTGCTGCCAAGTGGTCCTTTAAGGTCCGCACTTGTGTGTTTAACTCATTAACCTGATTCCAAAGGGCAGCGTTACAATCATGGAGCATGTGTGTAGTGAGGAGGTGGCAATGCCAGACCTTTTCTCTTGCTCCCATGGTGCACTTGTGCTTGCACTTTCTTCGAGTACAACATGTGGTACGTCAAACGCCTTCTTTTTCTTGGGCTTGATGGTTTTGCACTTCTTGGTCTTTTTCTTGTATTAGTATGGGCTGCTAGTTCATGCACTTGCTACCTCAATGCCTTGTGTTTCCTCAGCTTGTACTAGAATTGATGTTGCTGGTTTGGGCTCTATCTCTGCCGGTGTCTCTGCTAAAGTTGAATCTTTAAGTGGGGACAGTTTTGTGAAAATCAGCTGTGCCGAGCTCATTGGGGGAGTAACTTGCTGCAGTTTCTCTTGAGCGGCCTGGCTAATTATGGCTTCTTGCTCTGTCAATGTTTCTAGTATTTTTGGATTTCCAGTGCCACCTTAGCCTCTAGTCTTTGTGATTCTGCAGCTATGTCTGGGATGATGCCCCTCATTTTCTTGTATGTCTTCTTCTTTCTCCCTTTCCTTATGGTCTCCACTAGGAAAGCTTAGCCCTCTTGCAGTAGTGCCATTTGTAGTTACTCTACTGGGTCTAGCTCTGAGACACACCTTTTTGCCACATGATTTAGGACTTGGGTTAGCAGGTACGAGTTGCATATTTTGGACTGGTGGGCCTTCAAATAGTTATCCATCTCTCTATGAATATAATATGCCCATTCCTCCTCCTCCTCTTCATGTACCTTAGCGATCCTGTTCAATGGGATCCTATTGTATCAATCCATTGGCTTGACCTACATTATCAGTGACATAGCTCTACAAGCTTTCTCTATAGCCTCATCCCGGCTATTCTCGTACTCTGCCCCATTGGAGTTCTGGTGGAAGCTGCAAAGCATCACAAATGAGTTCTTTTATGATCAGGATCTGCTCTGTTCTTTCTCTATAGCCTCATCCCGGCTATTCTCGTACTCTGCCCCATTGGAGTTCTAGTGGAAGCTGCAAAGCATCACAAATGAGTTCTTTTATGATCAGGATCTGCTCTGTTGTGCCGTCGGCCTTCATGATGGTGCCACGTTTGGTGCCTTTGTCATAAGTCTTGATATACTTGGTGCAGAGCTCCGTGTCTATGTTCCTTGGAAGTATTTGCGCCATTCTCCCTAGGCCCACTTTCTCCAGCTTCTCCTTGACCTCTACCTCTTCTAGGATTTGGAGGCACTCTGGGGGGGGCTATGAATGCAGTGTGACCTTTCCATGGGCCGCAAGGGTTTACTTGCTGATGATGGCCCCATGGAATCTTGGGCATATTGGCCCAAGTAATTCAATTTCAGTACCCACACTGGTTTCTTCTTCTGACTTGCTGGGGAGCCTGTAGCGTTGGCTCGGGTGGTGGCTTGTAAGATTCCTCCCCTTAGCTTGAATAATGAATAAGCTTTTACCTGTAATCATTCCCTATTTCAAAATGCAAGAAAATATTGTTTTTCCTTGTTTTTGCCTAGAGAGAAGAAAAATTCTAGAGAGAGATAATTCAATATTGAGATATTTTTAGATATAAAAATTCTCCTAATATCTAAAATATATTTTCCTAAAATAGAAGTTCAAAATAATTCTCCAATGTGTATTAGGAATCAATTAAAAATGATATAAGGGACCTTAGCCTAGGGGTCTAGATTTTCAGAAATTTATGGATTATGGTCCAATTAAGGTTCCTATGGGCCAATAGGATTAATCCAAGTGTTGTGATGAGATAAATACAAAGAATAAAAGAAAATATCCAAAAATCAGTAAATGCTCACTTAAGATGAAGAGTTGACTAAGTACAAGATTTATTAGTTAAAAATTAAGAGATATTACTAAAAACAATGAGCAATTTTGGAGAAATGATGAATTTTTGACACCTTGGAAAGGAGAGGGAGACCTTTGAGGTAGGTGCCTCCTTCACATGTGTGGAAGGGTTTTTTCATTCAAAAAAATTATGATATTTTTATCTCTCCTAGATCAAACTGGATCAAAAAGGGACCCAAACTGGTCTAAATTTTGTCAAAATTCAGTCAAACTGAAGCTGGAAAATTCTAAAACCCAATTGGACTCAGTTAGTGGCCTCCCTCACCTATAAGTAGACTCTCATTCTTTTGTATTCTCATCTGCGAGCTATACCATGCCACTATTACATTAAAGTAATCATATTTTCTATTATCCCTTAAAAATCCTCTACTTTTGGAGAGCTTGGAGATTCTCTCTCTCTTCAACCACTCTTGGAGCTCTCCTCTCCACTTGACAAACCAATTTATTGGTTGGGCGCTTCACCTATAGAAAAAGAAGCAAGCTAATCCTTGAGGTAAGAATGAATTTTATGGTTTTTTGTTAATATTCTCAAATGACTTCTCTTCTCAACCCCTCTCAAGCTTGAGAAGTTTTCTAATTGGTTGTTTTAAATTGAAATCAAGCTTTCCCTAAGAATTTTAATGTGTAATCAAGAAAAAGTTAATCTTTATGCTTAATTAGAATGCTTTCTTATGTGTATCTCTCTCGCAAAAAAAGAATAGTCATTCCTATGGCTAATTCTTTAACGAAAGAAGGCTTCTCATAAATTCTTAATTCAAAATCAAACTCTAAGCTTGTTAAGCTAGAGATTAAGAAAATGGTATTTTTATGCTTTTTATGTTAACAAAATAATGGTTAATTCTTTTAGATTATTTATAAGTAGTTAAAAACTACTTCAATTGATTCTAAATGGGAAAGAGATAATCCTATCAATTTGGGAAAAGAGGAATAATGGAAATAGCTTAATCTAGTAGAATAATCATAATTAAGTTTATGATTATGGTTAAAATTATGATTCAAATTCATAGTTTAGATTTGAGTTTAAGAATAGATCTTCTATCATATTTGAATTACAATGTTTTATTCTTTTAAGAAAAGTTGAGAATTTCAAGTAATAGCAGCAGCGAAGCTATGATAAAATTTTTAAAAAATAATACATATCTTATTTTTATGCATAATGCTAAAAGAGGACTTCTTACCATATTTTAGGATTGGACATCCTATGCAAAAAGAATGATTTTCATCATATTCATGTGAAATAAATTTTAGTATTTATGTATAAATATTTAATTAAAAAGAAAAGAGAAATTTTTGGTAAATTTATTTTTATGCAAAAAGAGGAATTCCCATGATAATTGAGATCCAAGTAAGAAAATAGTAGAAGAGAAATTTTTTTCCATATTTAAAATAATAGATATTTTTATTTAATTTAAAAAAGAGAAATTTTAAATAAATTTATTTTATGCATAAAAATTTTTAAATGATAAAAGAGGAATTTCCATGACATTTGGAATTTAATCATTTAAATGTAAAAAGAGAAATTTTAAGCATATTCAAAAAATGGATATTTGTATTTAATTAAAAGAATATTTTTTATGATATTTTAAGTAGAGAAAGGTTTAAATTAAATTTTGGTGACAAAAGAGAAATTTTCACTATAATTCTACCTAGAAACTTAGGGTTGATAATAAAATTGGTATAAAGAATATTCTTAGATATTTTAGGTGGATAAATCACCAAATTGATATTTAACCAAAGTTAGATTAGTGGAAGAAGAGTATTTTTATAAAAATCCAATATTCTCATATAGAACCATTTCTTAATCTATTATGGTAGGAAGGAATGAAATTCATAACGTTGGAATTCTCCTTACGGTTAGAAGTTCAGTAGATTTTTATCTGAAGAAAATCCTTAGGAATCAAAGTTAGAAGTAAACCGAATAATTTTGGTTAGACCACGACTGTAAGAGGGGCGGCCAGGAAACTACTTGCCCATCTCTCGAATCTGAATCAAGCAAAAACCTCGTGACCAATTCCAATTCTTGACACAAAGAATAGACTACCGTTGAATTAGCAAACTTTTTCCTTAACCAAAATCACCAAGAATCTAGTTGAAAATTCAGTCAAATGATAGGTAGATTACCTTGATGAGAGATCAATGATTCTCATTAAGAAAATCTGGATTAAAGGAAAAGGGTTTTGTGGAACCAATCTCAAACTAGGAGTTCTACTTGCATAGAACCTTTGTTTTCTTTCAAAGGACTGTTTTATACCAAATGCTTGAGGAAGCATTTGGTATGTGTTTAACTAAGGAGAGACTCGTTTGCAAATAGCTGGCGGCGGGGAGTCATCGAGGGACGTCGCTCGCGACAAAACCTGCCGCGATCTTGACCAGCCTTGGTATGGTCAAAATGGTGCGCTTCTTGTACGATGGGTGAGGAATCGACAAAGAAGTCCCTGAGTGAAGTGCTAGGACACCTAAGTAGGATCCTAGAGGATTCTGGCGAGGTGATGCACGGGCTCGCGGCTGCTAGGACACCCATGCGTACATCAAGGAAAATACGAATAAACGAAAAGAATCACTTTTGTGAATGGAATTTTGATACTGGATCTCGTTGGTTGACCTGCTGGTCTTCAATGGAGTGTCTGGATGATATATTTTGTAAAACAATGGACTCAATATTTTGGAGGATTATGATCAATAATACTATAATTTCATTGAAAGATTGCTTTAAAGACAGCCAAATATGTTATAATGGTAATTTCATATTGGGTGTGTAAGTGGTATGCCTACCTTAAAGTTTTGCGAACTCTTTTCCTCGGTACTCGGGTAAAACATAACCAAATTTTTATAAAGGAATCCCACCAATACAGTGGTTGGGTAGTTGGCTAACTCATGGGCCAGTTGTGGGATTCCTGTGATACAAATAGTTTGATTAAGTTACGTTAGTTAGATTAAGTCCTAGGAAGACCCTTGTTCTGTGGGAGGGAATTAGGGCTGTGCCTCGTTAAAGGAGGAAAAAAATAGTGATTCTATGGACCAAGTGCAAGTCTCTTCTTTTGATCATCTGACCATGTGATTTTTGAGTTTGGTCGGATCAGTTTGGGATAGTTAAGACTGACTCGATTGATCAATTCTCTCGTTAGATGATTTCCCTTGTGGAATGGCCCATGCCTTCTAGGCGAGGGAAGTTTTTTCGGGCCCAGTTTTGGAGGAACCACTGGGCTAGTCTCTTGTTTGGATATCCGTGGGCAAGGCGCCGAGTGTGGATCCCTGCTCTGCGTGGGAGACTAATGCTGCTTCCGCTGCCAGCGCCCTCGAAAGGGGCATCGCAGAGGGGGCGGGGGTCTCACAGTTGGTATTGGAGCCTTGTTGAAAGCTAATAAGGAAAAATGAATTCTTATCAGAAATTTATAATAAAAACTCAGAAAGATTATTTACGTATTGTATTTTCATTCCTTAAGCTTCATTAATGAAGATTTTTAATCAAAGAATTCAATTTTATAGATGGAAGTTTCACACTTATCCGGTATTCCCGATCTCACCTAGTCACAAGATATGACTGCTTTTGCCTTTGAGCATCTCATCTCTTCCGCTATCTATGACTTGAACGAGCCGAGCTAGACTCGCAAGCCATTTTGAGGATTTATATTTCCCAAACCCACCAAAGAGATGGTAGCACAAGTGGTTTACAGGGCAGTATGTCCACGCCTCTTGTGACCACCGCGTGATGCTGAGGGAAAATATCTTGTTGGCCATGATTCTGATGAGGCTTAAAGTGGATCATGGTGTCATTTTATATCACCCTATATGCCTTGAGATTTCAGACTTTCTTGCCATATCAACAGACTTCTTAACTGTTTTATTTCAAAGGAGAAGATAGTAGCTCCCTTGGTAGTAAGGGAACGTTTGTATCAGGGCATGTCTATAGCCCAGTATCGCCGTCTTATGCATTTCCCGAGGAGGTTTTGACTTTCTAGAGCCAAGTACATATTGCAACCTTTATATAAATAAAGAAATGTTTTGTGAAAAATTCCCTGTTATATAAGTGATTGTTTATTATATGACAAATCGATGAAGCAAAATCTGTTACTCAGACATATGTCATAGATCTCCAATAAGATCGTTTATCTTATTTAAGAAATTATTATCCGAACCTCTTAAGTCTTAGGATCACATCGACAAAATCAAAATAAAAATTTAATAATGTATCATTTTTGGCAAAATTATGAGGCGAGGGAACCATGGCCGACAGCCAGATCCCCTCACTGATGAGGAAGAGCTTGACCCCAATGTTCGCAAGGCTCTTCACATCATCAGGACCCTTCAAAGGTGAAGGGGAGAACTTAGGCGAGGCTGTGGAGAAGTGGGTTGAAGCAATGGAGGAATATTTTGATGTCACCGGATACAATGAGAGGAGCAAAATGGCTCTCGCTAGGCTGAAGATTGTGGAAACAGCCAGGGTGGCATGGAGAAACCATTGCGACACTAACCATCTGGATAGGAATACCTAGTCCTGGAATGATCTCAAAGCCTATCTAAGGAAGAGATTTTGTCCCCCCAAATTTTTAGAAACCAAGATGAATGAATTCTTAGAGCTAAACCAGGGGAGCAAAACTATTGAAGAATATCACCAGGCATTTGCTCTTCTCCTCAAGTACTCACCACCACACTAGATGAAGAGCAACTTATGGCCAGGCTCATTCGGGGAATGAACAAACCTTTAGACACCCTAGTCAAGAATGCCAAGCCAGTTTCCATGGCTGAAGCTATAAGAATGGTGAAGGACTTGGGAAAGCCTTCATCTCGTTAAAGTCCCGCCAAAGTGAGTTTCCTTATCCTTCAAGAGATTCCAGACACTGGGAGGTTCTTCCAACCTTCCGCCTCCAAAGAGACACCAAGGTCCCAACCAAAATCTGGAGTCAGGAAGTTTCAGGAATGAAGGAAAACCTTTTCCTGGAAGCTCTTTCTTTTAGGAACTCTTGCTCTTTCAAGAATGCAGAGGGAAGAGCTTCGAAGCGAGAACAAGTGCTTTGGATGTCAGGGGTTTGGGCACCACCTCAAGAATTTCCCATCTCCTTCTGTGGGCCAAGGAAGCCAAGGTCCCACAGTTTAGAGAGAGACTCCTTCGTATCAGTCCAATCAGGGTCCCCCGTGTCAAAATCACGGCAACCCCAGAAGAGTGCCAGCTTAGCCTGCAGCCTCCATGCAAAGCAGTCTCCGAACTCCCTCCCATAATTGGGAAAACCAAAGAGAAAGAGTTCCACCTCAGACTGCAGCAGCTAGAGCCATCACTAGGAAGTGGAGGAAGAAAAAGGACAAATCTATGTCGCAATTGAGTATCAGGGGAATAATCATCAATTTTCAATCCTCCAAACTCCAGCAGAGTACCAGGGTAAGCATTTCAAGCTTTTGGTTGATTCACGCAGCACTCATTCTTTTATTTTCCCACGATGTCTGCATAAGTTAGTCCTAAATCAAAAATTAGGGAAACCTATGCAAGTGGATTTGGCCAGTGGTGGAAAGATTCTTTTCACACACCTTCAGACAGACCTTATTCAATTTAATCTAGATTGGAATGTAACAGACAATAGAACCATCTCTTTCCTTGACCTTCACGGGAATAAAGTTCAAGGAATTGGGATTTCTGGGTCCCCAGTGCTGCAATTAGTCAAGGCTTCTAAATTGTTAAAAGGGCTTAGAAAGAGTCAAGCTATTTATGTCGTTAAGATGAATCTGGTAAAAATAAAAATGCAAGGCAAAAGAGCCAGAGTGGTTAAGTGAGTATGCAGATGTGTTCCCATAAGAGCTGACTGAGATGCCTCTTTCTCGCGAAGTAGATCATGAGATCGAGTTAACCCCCAAAGCTCAGCCCAGTAGCCCAGCATGCATACAAAATGCCAGTCCCTAAAGCCATAGAATTTAAGGAGCAGTTAAGACAACTTTTAAAGCAGGGATTCGTCAGATCCAGTGTCTCACCTTGGGGTTCCTCCCATTATCTTTTAGAAGAAGAAAGATGGAACGTTAAGACTCTGTATTGACTACTACAGAGGATTGAATCAATTAACAATTAAAAATAAGTATCCTATTCCTAGAATTGATGAGCTTTTGGATCGGTTAAGTGGGACCCAAATGTTCACAAAGATAGATCTCAAATCCGGGCAGTACTACCAAATCAGAATCAAGGAATAGGACATCCCGAAAACAGCATTCAATACTCGCTATGGGCATTATTTGTTCACAGTCATGCCGTTGGATTGACTAATGCCCCGGTGATGTTTAATCGTCTTATGCAGAATATTCTCAGAGAATACTTGGATGATTTTGTTCTTGTCTTCTTTGATGATATCTTGGTATACTCAAAGAATGCTGCAGATCATAAAGATCATCATGTGCGCAAGGTCCTCAAAATCCTAAGGAAGCACCAACTCTTTGCAAAAAAGGAAAATGAGTCAAGTTCTTGGGTACAAATTGGATGAAGGATGCATGTATTATAATAATCGACTATGCATTCCCGAATGATGAGGGAATAAAGGGAAGGATTCTGAGAGAAGCCCATGATAGCCTGATAGTAGCTGGACATCCAGGGTTTATAAAAACCTATATGTCTGTGAAGAAAAGCTTCTTCTGGCCATGACTCAAAACGGATGTACTTGATCATGTGTAATAATGCTTAATGTGTCAAAGAGTCAAGATGCCATGGAAACTGCAGCCTCTAGACATTCCACAGATGAAGTGGGAATGTATCAGTATGGACTTTGTCACTGGATTCAGTGCAATCTGGTTACAACTTCATTTTTGTGGTAGTTGACAGACTAACCAAAGTTGCCCATCTGATTCCAGTGAAAGAAACGTACACTGTAGTGGATGTTGCCAGATTTTTCCTTAAAGAAATTTTCAGATTGCATGGCTTACCTAGGAGGATAGTAAGTGACAGAGATCCCAAGTTTACATCAAAATTCTGGACTACATTCTTTGAAGCAGTAGGAACTTTCTTGGATCTCAGTACAGCCTATTACCCCGAAATAGATGGCCAGACTAAAAGAGTGAATCAGGTAATAGAAGATATTCTTCGATCATGCTGTGGAAGGGAACCCAAGAAGTGGTTAAGCCATTTGCATCTGGTTGAATTTGCTTACAATGCTTCTTATTATCGAAGCATTGGGATGAGCCCTTTCAAAGTTCTGAATGGACAAGATTGCCTTACACCATTGACTTGGTCCGACAAATGCTTGATGACATGAACCAGCAAATGCAATCAATCCGTAAAGATATTAAGGAACCCCAAGATAGGAAAAAGTAGTATGCAGATAAAAAGAGATCCGAGAGAGAGTTTGAAGAATCAGATATTGTCTTCATTCGAGTACGACCAAAAAGAAGTTCCTTATCTTTAGGGAAGTACAAGAATCTCTCCCAGATACTGTGGAACGTATGGTGTTATAAAGAAAGTAGGTGATCTAGCTTATAAACTTCTTCTGCCTCCCCACCTCAAGGTACATAATGTATTCCATGTCAGTTTGCTTAAGAAATATGTACCCAGCCCGAGTCACATGCTTGATGATAAACAATTGATTTCTCCAACTCAAGGCCAGATGGTACTCTAGCCTAAATAAATCCTTGATGTTTGGGAGAAGGTTCTCAGTAATAGAGTCCTCAAAGAGTTCTTTGTCAAGTGGAAGTTCTTCCCTCTAGAAGACGCCACCTGGGAGAAAGAAGAAGAGTTGGCAAAAGATTACCCCCACTTGAGGACATCTCACGTTTTTCAAGTGGGAGAGGATGTAAGATTCCTCCTCAGCCTAAATAATGAATAAGCTTTTAACTCAATCCCCTATAATCATTCCCTATTTCAGAATGCAAGAAAATATTGTTTTTCCTTGTTTTTTCCTAGAGAGAAGAAAATTTCTAGAGAGAGATAATTCAATATTGAGATATTTTTAGATATAAAAATTTTCCTAATATCTAAAATATATTTTCCTAAAACAGAAGTTCAAAATAAATTCTCCAATGTGCATTAGGAATCAATTAAAAATGATATAAGGGACCTTAGCCTAAGAGTCTAGATTTTCAGAAATTTTTGGATTATGGTCCAATTAAGGTTTCTATGGGCCAATAGGATTAATCCAAGTGTTGGGATGAGATAAATCTAATGAATAAAAGAAAATACCCAAAAATCAGTAAATGCTCACTTAAGATGAAGAGTTGACTGATTGAGTACAAGGTTTATTAGTTAAAAATAAAGAGATATTACTAAAAAAATGAGATATTTTGGAGAAATGATGAATTTTGACACCTTGGTAAGGAGAGGGAGACCTTTGAGGTAGGCGCCTCCTTCACATGTGTGGGAGGGTTTTTAAATTCAAAAAAAGTGTGATATTTTTATCTCTCTCGAATCAAAATTCGATCAAAAAGGGGGCCAAACTCGTCCAAATCTTCTCCAAATTCAACAAACTGAAGCTGGAAAATTCTAGAACCCGTTTGGACTCCGTTAGCGGCCTCCTTGACCCTCATTCTTTTGTATTATCATCTGTGAGCTATACCATGCCAGTATTACATTAAAATAATCATATTTTCTATTATCCCCCCTGGGTTAACTCCAAGAATTCATTCATCTTAGTTTCGAAGAAGCCGTGAGGAGGACAAAATCTCTTCCTTAGGTATGTCTTGAGATCATTCCATGTTTGGGTGTTCTGATCTAAATGGTTTGTCTCATACTGGTTTCTCCATACTACTTTGGCTGTTTCTATTATTTTCAGCCTTGTAAGAGCCACTTTACTTTTCTCATTGTATCTAGTGACATCAAAGTATTCTTCCATTGCTTTGATCCACTTTTTCACAGCCTCGCCCAAGTTTTCCCCTTCACCCTTGAAGGGACTGGCTTTGCAAACATCGGGGTTAAGCTCTTCCTCATCCGTGGGAGGATTTGGTTGTCTGCCACCACGGTTCACGTGTCTCATGATTTTTTGATAAATCTCGTTTTTCCTTCTTAAGATTTTAACAAAGCTCTGATACAGCTGTGAGTCCCCCTCCCCCTCTGTGCATTGAACTCGGGAGTAGCAGTCTCATGTGAGGGGCAGGGTTTCCCACTCCGGGCCTCGCCCGCGAATGTCCAGACAAGAGACTAATCCCACGATTCCTCCGAATTCGAGACCGAAAAAACTTCCCTCGCCCAGAAAGCACGGGCGATTCCACCAGGAAAATCATCTAACGAAAAATTTATCTAACGAGTCAAGGCCTTAACTAGCTTTTCTATTCCAATCAAACCCGTAGGTCACATGGCCAGATCAAGGAAGGGACTTGCACTTGGTTCATAGCACAGCCCACTGATTCTTTTCCCTTAAGCGAGGCACAGCCTGCTACTACTGATTCTTTCCCACAGAACAAGAATCTTCTTGGGACTTATTCTTACTAGCGTAACCAACCACCCAACCACTATATTGGTGGCATTCTTTTATATAAAAATTTGGTTGATTTTTATCCTCGGTACCAGGGAAAAGAGTTCCAAGGCCCCTTAGCCCGCACACTCATGCAAAATACAATTTAGACACATCACTCACGCACCCAATATGAAATTTTCTTTTACAAATTTAGCTGTCTTTAAAGCAAAATTGAAATAAAACCATAGTATTTTGATCATAATCCTCCAAAATATCCAGTCCATTGTTTTACAATCAAAATATCATCCGGACTCTCCGTTGAAGACCTTGCTACCGCCGCTGGATGAATAACAGGTGATGGCCAGGTTCATTCGGGGAATGAACAAACCTTTGGATACCCTGGTAAAGAATGCCAAGCCACTTTCCATGGCCAAAGCAATATGGATGGCAAAGAACTTCGCCAAAGCCTTTGTTGTTAAGGTCTCGCCAAAGCCAGCTCCCTCGTCCTTCAAAATAAGTCCTAGGAAGATTCTTGTTCTGTGGGAAAGAATCAACGGTTGTGTCTCGCTTAAGGGGAAAAAAGTGGTGATTTCTATGAACCAAGTGCAAGTCCCGTCCTTGATCTGGCCATGTGACCTACAGGTTCGCTCGGAGAATAGAAAAGCTAGTTAAGGCCTTGACTCATTAGATAAAATTTTCGTTCGATGATTTTCCTGGTGGAATCGCCCGTGCTTTTCGTTCAAGGAAAGCTTTTTCGGTCTCGAATTTGGAGGAACTGCTAGATTAGTCTCTTGTCCAGACACTCGTGGGCGAGGCCCCGAGTGGGAAACCCTGCCCCGGTTGTAAGGCTGCTACTCCTGCTGCCAGCACTCCCGAGTTTGATGCGCAGAGGGGACGGGGGTCTCACACCCCATATTATTCTTCTTCTCCTTCTTGTGGGGTTGGTTTTTGAGTTGAACCTTGGGCACCCACTTCTATGTACCCTACGACTCTGGGTATTGTTTGTGTAGGATTTGTGGATTGATACTTGTTCTATTTTATGAGTTGATGTTATTGTGCTAGAATTAGGGTTGCAAGAAAGCACACAAAGCTTGGAGAAGAAGAACCAAGAATGCACACAACGTACAATGTATTAGATTGTGTCAATGTACAAAAGATAAGTTAGCCCTAAAATGATGGGCGTATATACAAACCTCCTAAAGAGGGAAAAAGTACCTCGGTGGTCCTAAGTGTGTTCACACACATCACTACCTATATATATGGCAACAAATCCCCCCTGGGAGTGATGGTGTGAACGAGAGCTGGCACTCATGTATAAGGAAGTGCCATGCCCGAAGTAGATTAGTCCACAAAGGAGAGCAAGCCCAAAGCTTTGCGGGGAAAGCTTTGAACTTCTCACGAGGAAGCGCCTTTGTGAAAAGATCGGGGGCGAGGTTATCCTATGTTGGCACATAGGCCAAGCTGATCTCTCCTGAGAGTCTCTCCCTGATATAGTGATAATGCACCTCAATGTGCATTGTGCGAGCATGAAAAATTAGGTTTCTCGCAACTGCCAATGCGCTCTGACTGTCAATGTAGATTGAGGTGGTAGACTCCTATCCAACACCCAAGTTAGCCAATAGCCGTCTGAGCCACACACACTCAACTGTAGCTGTGAAAGCTGCCCTGTACTCAGCTTCACAACTAGAAGTGGCCACAGTAAGTTGCTTCTTGCTCAACCAAGATATGCATGAGCTACCGAGCATGAAACAAAAACCACTTGTGGACACTCTTGTGTCATAGCAACCAGCCCAATCTGAGTCCGAAAAAGCATGTAAATCTAGTGGCAACGATCCCCCCTTGGGATAAAACAACCCAAGTTGTATGGTGCCACTCAAGTAGCGAAAGATGCGCTTAACTACCTTCCAATGCTGAGACCCTGGGCTATGCATAAACCTGCTTACCTGTGAGACTGCAAACTAAATGTCCGATCTCCTAATGCATATATAAATGAGGCAACCAAAAGCTATCTGATAGAGTGTGACATCAAAGTGATCTCCAGCATCATGAAGACTCAACTTCAAACCTGTCTCCATTGGAGTAGCAATAGGCTTGCAGTCTTCAAGGCCAAATCTCCGCAACAATGTCTCAATATACTTTGTCTGACACAAAGCAATACCTCCATCACATTGCTTAAATTGTATCCCCAAATAATGATGTAAATGTCCCAAATCTGACATCTCAAAAGAGGCATTCAAATCACCAATATGACTCTCATTTGGTCGTGTGAGCAGCATGTCATGACATAGAGAGCAATGATTAGATGTACATCATCCACACGTTTAACATACAAAGTGCTTTCTGTTGGACTATTCTGAAAACCATGTGCAGTCAAATATGTATGTATCTTTTCATACCAAGCTCATGGAGCTTGCTTTAAACCATATAAAGCCTTTTTCAACCTCCACACTTTGTTTTCCTACCCTCTTTGAACAAAACCACGAGGCTGCGATACATACACCTCCTCATGCAAATCTCCATTCAAGAACGCAGTCTTTATGTCCAACTGATGTACATTCCAACCACTATGAGCTGCCAATGCACAAATGCTACGAATGGCTTGTCATATGACAAGTGGGAGCAAAGGTCTCATCAAAATCAATGCCCTTTTCTTGAGCATAACCCTTTGCAACAAGTCTAGCCTTATAGCGATCAACACTGGCATCTGGCTTTCGTTTCAACTTAAAAATCCACTTACATCCAATGAATTTTTTACCAATAGGAAAATTACACAAAGACCATGTACCATTCTTCATTATAGCATCATATTTACTTTGCATTTATTGCAGCTAACCAATTTCAATTTTTTGATTTTTGTGCCTCATCAAATGAAAGAGGTTCTTCCTCTTCACACATACTAGACATAGCCAAAGCATAACAATCTGATGCATAAGAGGCATGCTAAAAACCTGAATGAGTACGACTAGACATAGGTGCATCAATTTTACTATCACGCAAGGTTTGCACCAACCATTTAGGCATACCTCTAGCCTGCTCATTTTCAGCCCTATCCTCATAAATTACATCCTGTAAATCTGCATCAGAAATAGGCTGATCTATGATGTCGTATAGGCTGAGTATTTGCCTCATTAGGACTTACATTTCAATTCCCACCTGTAAACAGAGGCAACAACGTATCAAATACATCCCATGAGCTCACACCTGTCTCTTTGGTACATGATAACAAAGGCTGCACAGCATCTTCCACAAAAGCAACATTTCGACTGATCAAGATACGCTTTGATCAGCACTGTAACCAACAAAAATGCATTTGATAGCCTTATCATCCAATTTTCTACATTGTTGCATAGGCACTAAAGTATAGGCCAAGCAACCAAAGACACGCAAGTGACCAATAGAAGGCTTCCTACTGCCATGCCAAGCTTTGTATGGAGTAACAGACTGCAAGGCCTTAGTGCGACACCTGTTGAGTACATATGCAGCACACATGACAGCCTTAAGCCAAAACACATGTGGCAAAGCTTGGCTCTTGACCATACATCGTAGTGACCTGTTTTTCCTCTCAGCAACACCATTTTGCTAAGGGGTATATGGCACTGTACATTGGTGTTTTATCCCATGACTAGCTAGAAATGCATCAAACTCTTTAGACATGTACTCCCCCCCTCGATCAGAACGGAGGGTGCCCACAGTACAATTGGATACATTTTCAACCATAAGCAAAAACTGCTTGAAGCACAAAAACACTTCGGACTTTGCCTTCAGTGGATATACCCATGCATGCCTTGAGTAATCATCAATGAAAGTCACAAAGTACAAGTGTTTACCAAATGACGGAGTTTGCATAGACCCACATACATCACTATGTACAAGTGTTTACCAAATGACGGAGTTTGCATAGGCCCATATACATCACTATGTACAAGTTGCAATTTGCGAGTGGCCCGCACAAAACCATCCTTTGGAAACGCAAAATGCTGCATTTTGCCCAAAATATAGCCTTCACAAACATGTTTCAATGGTGCCTCAAGAGGGGGCAATGAAGCAACCATATCAAATTTCTGCAAACGCAGCAAACTAGCAAAGTTCAGATGACCAAAATGAGCATGCCATAGTTTTGCATCTGAAAGTGCCTTTTCATTAGAAACTGCATTTGCTGAATCTTCCACACACTTGTCATAAGAATTGAGCCTATATGGCCCATGAAACAAGGTGCCAGCTACAATGATCATATCACCACAAGTCAAATCATGAATAGGACATCCGTCATCCACTACAAGTCCAAGTCTAGCAAGCGTAGAGACTGTTGGAATTAGGGTTGCAGGAAAGCACACAAAGCTTGGAGAAGAAGAAGCAAGAATGCACACAACACAAAGTGTATTAGATTGTGTCAATGTACAAAAGATAAGTTAGCCCTAGAATGATGGGCGTATATACAAGCCGGGGGAAAAAAACCTCCTAAAGAGGGAAAAAGTGCCCCGGCGGTCCTAAGTGTGTTCACACACATCACTGCCTATGTATATGGCAACAAATCCCCCCTGGGAGTGATGGTGTGAACGAGAGTTGGCACTCATGTATAGGGGAGTGCCATGCCCGAAGTAGATCAATCCACAAAGGGAAGCAAGCCCAAAGCTTTGCGGAAAGCTTCGAACTTCTCACGAGGAAGTGCCTTTGTGAAAAGATCGACGAGGTTGTCGTGTGGGTGTTGGCACATAGGCCAAGCTGATCTCTCTTGCTGAGAGTCTCTCCCTGACATAGTGATAATGCACCTCAATGTGCTTTGTGCGAGCATGAAAAACTGGGTTTTTTGCAACTGCCAATGCGCTCTGACTATCAGTGAAGATAGAGGTGGCAGACTCGTCCAACACCCAAGTCAGCCATAAGCCGTCTGAGCCACACACACTCAACCGTAGCTGTGAAAGCTGCCCTGTACTCAACTTCACAACTAGAAGTGGCCACAGTAGGTTGCTTCTTGCTCAACCAAGATATGCATGAGCTACCGAGCATGAAACAAAAACCACTTGGACACTCTTGTGTCATAGCAACCAGCCCAATCTGAGTCCGAAAAAGCATGTAAATCTGGCGGCAACGATCCCCCCTTGGGATAAAATAACCCAAGATGTATGGTGCCACTCAAGTAGCGAAAGATGCGTTTAACTGCCTTCCAATGGTGAGACCCTGGGCTATGCATAAACCTGCTCACCTGTGAGACTGCAAACTGAATGTCCGGCCTCGTAATGCATACATAAATGAGGCAACCAATAGCTGTCTGATAGAGTGTGACATCAAAGTGATCTCCAGCATCATGAAGACTCAACTTCAAAATTGTCTCCATTGGAGTAGCAATAGGCTTGCAGTCTTCAAGGCCAAATCTCTGCAACAATGTCTCAATATACTATGTCTGACACAAAGCAATACCTCCATCACATTGCTTAAATTGTATCCCCAAATAATGATGCAAATGCCCCAAATCTGACATCTCAAAAGAGGCATTCAAGTCAGCCTTAAAATCAGCAATATGACTCTCATTTGGTCCTGTGAGCAGCATGTCATCGACATAGAGAGCAATGATTAGATGTACACCATCCACACGTTTAACATACAAAGTGCTTTCTGTTGGACTATTCTGAAAACCATGTGCAGTCAAATATGCATGTATCTTTTCATACCATGCTCGTGGAGCTTGCTTTAAACCATATAAAGCCTTTTTCAACTTGCACACTTTGTTTTCCTGCCCTCTTTGAACAAAACCACGAGGCTGCGATACATACACCTCCTCATGCAAATCTCCATTCAAGAATGCAGTCTTGATGTCCAACTGATGTACATTCCAACCATTATGAGCTGCCAATGCACAAATGCTACGAATGGTAGTCATACGACAAGTGGGAGAAAAGGTCTCATCAAAATCAATGCCCTTTTCTTGAGCATAACCCTCTGCAACAAGTCTAGCCTTATAGCGATCAACACTACCATCTGGCTTTCGTTTCAACTTAAAAACCCACTTACATCCAATGGCCTTTTTACCAATAGGCAAATCACACAAAGACCATGTACCATTCTTCATTATAGCATCATATTCACTTTGCATTGCAGCCAACCAATTTTCTTAATTTTGTGCCTCATCAAATGAAAGAGGTTCTTCCTCTTCACACATACTAGACACAGCCAAAGCATAACAATCTGATGCATAAGAGGCATGCTGAAAACCTGAACGAGTACGACTAGATATAGGTGCATCAATTTTACTATCACGCAAGGTTTGCACCAGCCATTTAGGCATATTTCTAGCCTGCTCATTTTCAGCCCTATCCTCATGAATTATATCCTGTATATCTGCATCAGAAATAGGCTGATCTATGATGTCGTTTGAAATCTGCATAGGCTGAATATTTGTCTCATTAGGACTTACATTTGAATTCCCACCTGTAAATAGAGGCAACAATGTATCAAATACATCCCGTGAGCTCACACCTGTCTCTTTGGTACATGATAACAAAGGCTGCACAGCATCTTCCACAAAAACAACATCTCGACTAATCAAGATACGCTTTGACTGCGGATGATACAATCTGTAACCCTTGCTCTCAGCACTGTAACCAACAAAAATGCATTTGATAGCCTTATCATCCAATTTTGTGCGTTGTTGCACAGGCACTAAAGCATAGGCCAAGCAACCAAAGACACGCAAGTGACCAATAGAAGGCTTCCTGCCATGCCAAGCTTCATATGGAGTAATAGACTGCAAGGCCTTAGTGGGACACCTGTTGAGTACATATGCAGCACACATGACAGCCTCAAGCCAAAACGCATGTGGCAAAGCTTGGCTCTTGACCATACATCGTGCCATCTCCATAAGTGACCTGTTTTTCTCTCAGCAACACCATTTTGCTGAGGGGTATATGGCACTGTACATTGGTGTTTTATCCCACGACTAGCCAGAAATGCATCAAACTCTTTAGACAAGTACTCCCCCCCTCGATCAGAACGGAGGGTGCCCACAGTACAATTGGATACATTTTCAACCATAAGAAAAAACTGTTTGAAGCACAAAAACACTTCGGACTTTGCCTTCAGTGGATATACCCATGTATGCCTTGAGTAATCATCAATGAAAGTCACGAAGTACAAGTGTTTACCAAATGACGGAGTTTGCATAGGCCCACATACATCACTATGTACAAGTTGCAATTTGCGAGTGGCCCGTACAGAACCATCCTTTGGAAATGCAGAACGCTGCATTTTGCCCAAAATACAGCCTTCACAAACATGTTTCAATGGTGCCTCAAGAGGGGGCAATGAAGCAACCATATCAAATTTCTGCAAACGCAGCAAACTGGCAAAGTTCAGATGACCAAAACGAGCATGCCATAGTTTTGCATCTGAAATTGCCTTTTCATCAGAAACTGCATTTGCTGAATCTTCCACACACTTGTCATAAGAATTGAGCCTATACAGCCCACGAAACAAGGTGCCAGATACAATAATCGTATCACCAGAAGTCAAATCATGAACAGTACATCTGTCATCCACAAATTTGACTACAAGTCCAAGTCTAGCAAGCGCAGAGACAGACAATAGATTCTTCTTTATCCTTGGCACATACAAAGCATCTGAAAGTGTGAAAGCGTTGCCATTTGCAGCAGTAAGCATAATTTTACCAACGCCCTTCACTGGGTAAGAAGCATTATTGGCACATGTGACAGTATTCCCATTAGGGACAGCCTCAAGAGAAGTGAACATATCACGATGCGAGGTAATGTGCTTTGTAGCACCACTGTCAAAATACCATACATGAGAGTCAACAAAAACTGCCAAACATGCATCATGTACAGATGGATCATACTGGCAATACACGCTAAACGCCCATTCTGTATCCTGCACAACATTTGCAGAATCTGCATTTGTAGAAGCATCCGCTATTGTGGCTGCATTTGACTCTTTCTTCTTTGCCTCTTTAGCCTTTAGCTTAGGGCAATTCTTAATGACATGATCATTTGCCTTACAATAGTTGCACCTGGTCTTTTTCTTGCCTTTATCAAGAGCCTTCTCGGACTTATTGTTGCTACCTGTGGAAGGAGAAGAAGTTGCAGACCTACTAATAGGAGAAGAAACAGTGGAAGGGGCTGCCTTACCACTTCTTCTCTGCTGCTGGCAGCAATAAATGCTTGATCAACTGCACGCTGCCTGGCCCTGTTTTGCCTGGACTGCGCTTCTTGCAAGAGCCTGTTGACTAAAGTATCATACTTGACAGCATCAGGTCTGTCCTCATTAAGAAGTCTCCATGTGGAAGCAAAAGTCTGATATGTCTCAGGTAAAGCATCAAGAACAGTCTGCACAAGAGAATGATCAGGAATAATCTCACCTGCAGAAATCAACTGTTCTTTGAGATCTTTAATCTCAGCAAGAAAAACATTCATGTCATCATCTTCTTGCATAATCTTCAATTCTAGCTCTTTACGCAGGTAAGCGATTTTTGCCTCGTTACGACCTGCATACAAACCAGCTAGAATATCCCAAGCCTGTTTTGCTGTTTTAGCTGAACGAATATGTGGGGTGATGTTACGCTTGATAGAAAGTGCAATCAAGGCATGAGCCTGCTCATCTTTACCATCCCAACGAGCTTGTTCAGCAGTGGGTAAAACAGCAGCAACAATAGAGCTGCTAGAACCTGCAACATCCTCCAACAGATCCTACATCCACAGAACCTAGACGTACATCCGTACCCTGCACAATGTTCCACACTCCTTTTGCAACCAAAACATGCTGCATCATGTATGCCCAAAGTGGGTAGTTGCTGTCTCCATCCAGTTTGTCTCAGCAGACAACATGCGAAATACATCATTGCTGTTATCAGCCATGGCCACTGACTCAAACTGATGCAAAAGCTACCTGTAATGAAGCAAAGACTGAACAGAAAACAACTCGTGCTATGTAGCACGGTCCACAATGGAGTACGTATGCCTGTTTTGCAGAAAACTGCACTGTCAAAATTTCTACAGAAAATGACGAAGACACCTGTGCAGAACTTGAAATGCAAAAACGGAGCCCGGAACGACCTCAGATGCAAATTCTGAGAACGCAAGCGCTCGTGGAAACTCACCTCAATCGGAGAACGTGAGTCGGAGGGTGCTGGCGGCGTAGCCCTGGGAGCCGATGCCTGCTCTGATACCAATTGTTGGAATTAGGGTTGCAGGAAAGCACACAAAGCTTGGAGAAGAAGAAGCAAGAATGCACACAACACAAAGTGTATTAGATTGTGTCAATGTACAAAAGATAAGTTAGCCCTAGAATGATGGGCGTATATACAATCCGGGGGAAAAAACCTCCTAAAGAGGGAAAAAGTGCCCCGGTGGTCCTAAGTGTGTTCACACACATCACTGCCTATGTATATGGCAACAGAGACAAACAATAGATTCTTCTTTATCCCTGGCACATACAAAGCATCTGAAAGTGTGAAAGCGCTGCCATTTGCACCAGTAAGCATAATTTTACCAATACCCTTCACTGGGTAAGAAGCATTATTGGCACATGTGACAGTATTCCCATTAGGGACAGCCTCAAGACAAGTGAACATATCACGATGCGAGGTAATGTGCTTTGTAGCACCACTGTCAAAATACCATACATCAGAGTCAACAGAAACTACCAAACATGCATCATGTATAGATGGGTCATATTGGCAATACATGCTAAACGCCTATTCTGCATCCTACACAACATTTGTAGAAGCATCCGCTATTGTGGCTGCATTTGACTCTTTCTTCTTTGCCTCTTTAGCCTTTAGCTTAGGGCAATTCTTAATGACATGATCAGTTGCCTTACAATAGTTGCACCTGATTTTTTTCTTGCCTTTATCATCAAGAGCCTTCTCATACCTATTGTTGCTACCTGTGAAGGAGAAGAAGTTGAAGACCTACAAATAGGAGAAGAAACAGTGGAAGGGACTGCCTTACCACTTCTTCTCTGTTGGTGGGCAGCAATAAATGCTTGATCAACTACATGCTGCCTAGCCCTGTTTTGCCTAGACTGTGCTTCTTGCAAGAGCTTGTTGACTAAAGTATCATACTTGATAACATCAGGTCTGTAACAAGTGGAAGCAAAAGTCTGATATGACTCAGGTAAAGCATCAAGAATAGTCTACACAAGAGAATGATCAGGAATAATCTCACCTGCAGAAATCAACTGTTCCTTGAGATCTTTAATCTTAGCAAAAAAACATTTATGTCATCATCTTCCTGCATAATCTTCGATTCTATTTCTTTACGTAGGTAAGAGATTTTTACCTCGTTATGCAAAGAACCAGCTAGAATATCCCAAGCCTGTTTTGCTATTTTAGCTGAACGAATATATGGAGTGATGTTACGTTTGACAGAAAGTGTAATCAAGGCATGAGCCTGCACATCTTTACCATCCCAACGAGCTTGTTCAGCAGTGGATAAAACAGCAGCAACAGTAGAGCTGCTAGAACCTGCAACATCCTCAATAGATCCTACATCCATAGAACTTGGACGTACATCCATACACTCCTTTTACAACCAAAACATGCTGCATCATGTATGCCCAAAATGGGTAGTTGCTGTCTCCATCCAATTTGTCATCAGCAGACAACATGCGAAATACATCATTGCTGTTATCAGCTACCACCATTGACTGAAACTGATGCAAGAGCTACCTATAATAAAGCAAAGACTGAATAGAAAACAACTCGTGCTATGTAGCACGGTCCACAATAGAATACATATGCCTGTTTTGCAGAAAACTGCACTGTCACAAAATGACGAAAACACCTATGTAGAACTTGTAATGCAAAAACGGAACCCGAAACGACCTCAGATGCAATTTCTCAAAATGCAAAGCCATACGGGTTTATTTGTAGAGTACAGGGACCTGCAAAGCGCTCGTGAAAGCTCACCTCAATCGGAGAACGTGAGTCGGAGAGTGCTAGCAGTGTAGCCCTGGGAGCCGATGCCTACTCTGATACCAATTGTTGGAATTAGGGTTGCAGGAAAGCACACAAAGCTTGGAGAAGAAGAAGCAAGAATGCACACAATGTACAATGTATTAGATTGTGTCAATGTACAAAAGATAAGTTAGCCCTAGAATGATGGGTGTATATACAAGCCGGGGGAAAAAACCTCCTAAGGAGGGAAAAAGTGCCTCGGCGGCGGCTGTCCTAAGTGTGTTCACACACATCACTGCCTATATATATATGGCAACATATTGTACTCGGTGTCATTTTTTCGTCAATCATGATCTGTTTCCCTATGTTTGTCAGGCTCCATAAAGGTAATGTACATGACCTTGTGGCCTTCGTTCAATAGCACTGTCCTCTTCTCCCATTGGATATTGCATTTGCTGGTGCAGATCCAGGATCATCCTAGAATCATTTCCTCTTCCATGGAACCTGTAGGCATGACAAACACTTTTCTTAACCAAGGAATTATTTCTCATGGAAATGTTAACACTTAAAAATCCCTCAGCTTTCATAGTTATCAAGTGTACACTGCGTACTTGTGCATCAGGGTTCAAGGTGTGGTCTATCTAAGGCTTCCCATGTCTCATATGAGATCAAATTATGACTTGATCCCATATCTATTAGTGCAATGCTCGTTCCATGGCCTTTAATCGTAGTAGAGAGTTCCACCCTAAGTCATGCTGGTTCAATGTTCAGTTCCTCTTCGTCCGAGAGAGAGTCAAGGAAGCTATGTTGACATGTAACATCCTCTTCTAGTGTAATTGTTTAGCTTTGGCCTCCCTTGCCTTAGCCTCTTCTTGAGCATGTTGGGATTTTTCCTTTGCAAGCTATTTTTGTTATTTTAGAGATGTTCTTGCAAGAGCATCTTTTGCGTCAGTGGTCCAAAATATTTTTTGAGTTTGCTTCCACCATTGACGTAACCCTCCATCTGTATGCCGTCAATTGTCTCAGTTCTAACCGACCCCTGAGGTGTGATCTCCGACACTCGGAAGGGTCCTAGGCCTTTGTATTTGAGTTTGTTTTTCCTGGTGCTTCCTACACCATACATGAGGACAAGGTCCCCTGTTTCTAGTTCTTTTTCTTTCAAATTTTTGTCGAACCAATGCTTCCTGCATAGTTTCTTGACCATGCGTCCATAAAATGCTATTAGCTTGGTCTCATCAAGCCTCTCTAAGTCGATTAGCCTTTTAGCTTGCATTCTCCGTCTAACGTTTTTGCAATGCAATCGTTAAGCTCGGAACTAGGTTTTTCATAGGCATTACTACCTCAACACCATAAGCTAGACGGAAAGGAGTGTATCCCGTTGCCACCTTATATGATGTTCGATATGCCCATAAGGCTACTGTCAGCAGCTTATGTTCCCAGTAGGTTTGACTTGCTTCCAAGGTTTTTGTCAAGATAGTACACAAAATTTTGTTTGTACTCTCTACTTGACCATTAGCATGTGGATAATAAGGTGACGATTTTTGATGGACCACTAAAAGTCCCACAAGTAAATGATCGATCACCTCATTAATAAAATGTGAGCCGCGATCACTAACTAATTCTAATGGGAAGCCAAACCTCGAGATAATTTGCTCATATAAGAATTTTGTTGTTGTTCATGCATCAGCTCGCTTTGAGGCTGTGGCTTCTGCCAATTTGGTGAAATAGTGTGTGGCCACACGACCACATATTAGGCTTGTGATGGGTGTGCCATGAGACTAATAGGTCCAACAAAATCTACTCCCCATTTTTCAAAGGGTTGTCTTAATAGGGGCAAGCGGCATCTTGTTCCTTTGTTGTAGCAAAACGCTGACATTCTTCGCACCTCTTGACAAATTCTATGGTGTCTCCGAATAACGTAGGCCACCATAATCCTGCTTGAAGTACCTTGCGAGCAGTGATCTATCCAGCAAAATGCCCACCTACTATCCCTGATGAGCTTCATCCAATATTGTGACAAACTCTTCTCTCACACATCTTCCTAGCACACTATCTTTACCTATCTTATATAGCTCTCCCGCAATCAATTAATAAGGTGCAGCAAGCTTGATACGTCGCCGTACCATGAGCTAGATAATCAGATATCTCCTTGCTTTGTTCGGGTACCATGTCTAGTTTGAACACATAAGCATCAAATGGGTACCATACATCAATATGCACATGAAATATGAGGTCCCATTTGGGGGGTCGTAGAATTGTCATGCTAGCCAATGCTTGCTTCAATCGATCGTATGCTTCCTAGCATTACTCAGTCCATTCAAATACAATGAGTAGTTTGTACAATGGCCTCGCAATTTCAACATAGAAAATTATGAAGCTGCGGTAATACCCTACGTGGCCCATAAATATTTGCACACCTTTGTAATTAGTGGGCAGTGGCAGCTCCAATATCAACTTGACCTTGCTATCATCCATGGATATACCATTCTTTCAGACAATGTGTCCTAATATCACACCATGTTTGACCCAAAATTGGCAATTTAAAGGATTCAGGGATATATGATATAATCGATATCGCTCGAATACCTTCCTTAAGCAAGCCAAATGGTCTGCCCATCGAGAGTGCACACATAGATCATCAATAAATACCTCCAACCACTTCTACAAGTAGTCTTTGAAGACTGTGCACATCAATCTTTGGAATGTTGTTGGGGCATTGGTGAGATTGAAGGGCATAACCTTGTATGCAAATTTTTCCCGCATTGTATTGAAAGCTATCTTATGATGGTCTTTTGGTGCTATGGACACCTGATTGTAGCCGGAGAATCCACCCAAGAAGTTGTAAGCTTCTTCATCAGCAGCCACTCTCGCCAAAACATGTTTCGTATATGGGTAATGGATAATGGTCTTTCCTAGCAGTTGTGTTGACCTTTTTAAGATCGACACATACCCTAAGTTTTTCATTCTTTTTTGGCACTATTACGATTGGTGACAACCAATCCATTGAAATCCACAGCAATGAGCTTGTCTATTTCCTCCTTGAGAATTGCCGCATACTTAGGATTCATCTGGTATGGTTGTCTGGTTGGTCTTGATCCTTCCATGATTTGAATCGTATGTTACACTACCTCAGGTGGTACACCATTCATCTCCTTGTAATTCCAGGCGAAATAGACCTTAAATTCCTTAAGGAGGGCAACGAGCTCATCTTCATCAGCCTAAGTCAAGTACTTAGCAATGTATATGGGCCTGGCTTCCTCCCCTAGTCCCACAATATCAACTTCCTTGACTTTCGTCGGGCCATCATATGATATGGATAGCCCATCCTCCTGAACCCTTGTTGTCATCAATCGGACCACTTTCCGTTCGTCTCAGCAATGTAGGTTTTGAAGTGGTGTGGCATTGAACAAGTCTGGTTTATCCTCATTCTGACTTTTTGTTTTAGCCATGACTTTTCTAGCCTCACGTTCAAAGCTTTATTCCGTTTTCGATGCCCAGCTTTTGTAAGCTTAGGTGTTTTTGGCTCTTGAAAGGTGACTATCTCCTTGTGTCCTCCTTCCAGTGATATCTTACTCAAATCCTCACCCCAATCCTTAGAAAACTCATCGTGTACCTTAGTAGCTTTGAGGCATCCATGGGTTTTCTTTGTAATAGGGCATTGCGTTGGACAATATATCATTTCTGTTTTGGCCATCTTCTGAGGCATTGAGTGTTGGTATGACCGTGTGTTACGATACCTTTTATGCTATAGTCTTCCTCTTCTGATTCTTCATCAATGGTTTACCACTTAACCATACACACAGAGGTCATAGGGACATTTCCAAAATCCATATACTGGGTTCCCCTGGGTTGCATCACATCTATGGTAGCTAGCACATGCATCCAGTTTTCACTGAAGTCCAGAGGAGGAAGTGATGCATACATTTCCGTTTCCTCTTCTTCCTTGGAATTTTCCAGTGTGGTTTGGCATATCTGTACAAATGCAGTCAGCTCCGTTGTGTGACTGAATAATTACTGAACAATTGCCCTTCCATGGGATGTGCTTTCCATATTCTCAGATCTATCTTTAAAATTCATGAATCCCTATTCACATACACGTGTTCTAATTCCCTTCCAATGGGATGTGCTTTCCATATTCTCAGATCTATCTTTAAAATTCATGAATCCCTATTCACAAACACATGTTCTAATGCCCAATCAGGCACCAATTGGGATTCCCTCATGAAGGGTCTCCCCAATATTATGTTATATGAATTAGGTTGGCATAGGAAGTCCATTACCACAAATGTATGATGGTAGCAAAACATAAAGAGTTTGAGTTTCATATTCTCCAGAAGTCCAATGGGCCTTGAAGATGTTCTGTCAGCCATTTTAACAATTAGATCTACCCTTTTTAGATCTACCCTTTTTAGATCAAGTTTTCCTTAGTTCTCCTCGCTTTTGTGATGACGCTAACCCCCACTCCACCATCCAATATAGCCAGGTATCTGCCATGATGAATCAGGATTGTAGCATTTATGTTGTCGCTTTCTTAATAATGTCCCAATTTATTAGCTGGTATCTTAACGACTCAGGTTTTCCTTGTGTGTCTTAAGGTTCTTTCTGCCAGAGGTGGCAGAACCTTATCTATAGTATTGGCTGGATTTAGTCCACCTTCTACCCATTCCTTTATGTTTATCCATAGGGTTGGTGAACTGCGTAACAATTGCCCCAATGGCATTTGTACAAGCGTGGAAAGTATAGCCACGAGACTTTCGATATCTCTGGGTTATCAAGTGATTGAGGGTTCCTCTCATGTTTGTGTCTCGTATTCATCCATAGGGAAGGAATGGATGGACTCACACAGTGCATCTTCCTCAAACATTATGGACATCATGTTTGCTTGAGATCCCTCTTCTATTACTTCTGGAATAGAAGTAGGTACATCCAATTCCCTTTCCCTTGTTGGCTCATTTCATGGATACATTGTATCCCTGACCCGGTTAGCCCTTACCTTGGCTTCATGAAGAAGCCACATTCTTCTACTAAGTCCTTGGCGTCTTCAAGATTTCTGATCTCCTCATCGGCATTGGGGTACTCACCGACTCCCTTTGGAGTTTAGGGTCGCTCCCTTTGCTCCTCTAGGTCTCCGGCTCTTTGTGGTTGATCCTTTGATCCCCTTCTTCTCTCGAATGGGTGGATGGTGTTGATTGTATCTTCTGCAGATCCATCTTGGATTGTGACCCTTGTGTCACCCTACCCACTTTTTTCACTCTTCTCCTGTGGCCAGTTCTGGAAATGGTCGTATCTGCTT
This sequence comes from Cibotium barometz, assembly GCF_041138505.1. Taxonomy (NCBI): domain Eukaryota; kingdom Viridiplantae; phylum Streptophyta; class Polypodiopsida; order Cyatheales; family Cibotiaceae; genus Cibotium; species Cibotium barometz. Next base: position 37,909,545 of record NC_141104.1, on the reverse strand, counting down.
GATTCTTCCCCTTTTCTCCCAATTGGGCTTGGGCTTGTGTCAAGACGTTGAGTGACGTGATATTTCTAGGCTCTATACTAATGGTTCGAATGGTGGCTTGATTAGCAGTGGAAGTCGAACCTCTTGCATGATATGGACAATCTTTGATCAAATGATCAATACCACATTTAGTACAAGTGAGTACTGGCATGTCATTGGGCATATAGCAATCACTTGTTTTTGGGGTTGGTGCATATGAACCATATTCTTGTTTGGGCACTCGGTAATTCGATGTAGCCCTCTACAACCAAAACATTATAGCGGCCCTCTCCTCATGTTCGAGTTCATGTCCTTGCCCTTCCACTATACTGTGGTTTGAATTTCAGGTAGTAGCGTGTTATTCTGTAGGACATAGAATTCAAGCGTGACCTCCGCAGCTTCTTCATAGTACTCTCCGCTAAGTTCTGCTTCATGTACCACATCAACAGCTTCTGATGGTTCTTCAATCAATACTTGGTTGATTTTAGCCTATGGTGGTTGTGGTGGTAGAACTGGTGGTGGTAGAGGTGAAGTGTCTTGTACCCAAAACATCCCCCTAGGTAAATAGGAAGAGTTGTGTTGTCCTATAGCAGTAGTGATCTATTCAGGTGGTGCTGGTAAAGCCAATGGAGCTCTAGGTGTTGGTAGTTGTGCAACAATTTGGAATCTTGGATATCTGCACATTGAAGTCTCATGATTCCCTAATTTTACATAATGTGCACAATAGAGTAATAGCCTTGCTCTTAATTGTGGACATTCGGTGGTAGTGTGATTCAATCTGCACATAGAGCACCACACAAATTCCCTATGGGGGTAAAGATGGCTATGCCCATGCACAGATGTTTCTCTTCCCTCCTTTATCTTCAATTTCTCTAGTATTGCATTATTGAGCTCATTTACAGTCATGTTTCCGACTTGCTTGTTCCTAGTTCCAATTTCTTGGTGACTCGAGACACGAGAAGTCGTAGTTACTGAAGCTAATCTGACATCTTTCGGTTGTGGCAATTCTAGCATATTATCTTCATATTCAATTGCTAGTTTACAACATGCATCTAGAGTGGTTGGTTGAGCTAGTACCAGATAATCATGCATCTTGTGGTCTCTAACCTCTCTCCGGAACTAAGGTAATAACTGATCGCAGTTAACCTCTCTCATAGTTTGCACCTTAAATTTAAGCGCTAAAGTCGAGACACATAGTCTCTCATTGACTCCATTTCCTTTTGTTTAATATTGTGCAGTTAAGCCACCGGGCTCCATCGATCACCACTTCTGTGGAAAAGTTAGGCACAAACACATTCTTGAGTCATGTGAAGTTAACCTTATCCTCGGGTTTGAGGGTTTGGAAAAACCACTGCTGATGCGCTTTCCCTTCCAGGGTTAGTGTGAGAAAGTATGAATCATTGTCACATCATTGACAAGTCTGCAGGTTTTGCATGTGGATGGGTCTCCATCCCCATAAAATTTTTCGATGAGTTTGAAAATGATATGTGGCTTCATCTGGTCGGGATTCTAGAGTGGTGCCTAGTTCCTGACCATTCCTCATTCCATATCTGCAACCATATTCAGCAGATCCATCCTTGTGTGGTTGTATTAAGGTCAATGGGTGGATCCACCCTTGGTCTTTGAGGAATTGCTCCCCCCCTACCTAGACCTCATCCTCTTCTTGTGTTGGCTCTTCTAGGTATCTCTGGTCCATGATGGGATGGTCTTACCACTACACCTTGGAGTGGCTCATCATTAGTTTCCTCTGTACACCTTTGCAAAATTAAAAGTTCCATGTCTTGTAGGAATGTAGCATGATTGATCATCTACTCAATATCTTTTTTAGTGTACAGACGGTCCTCCGCTTCACCCGCTGTTGTTGCTAGATTATCCTCTTCTTCTAGGGTTACAAACCCCTCCTTAGCTATGGGCTCTTCATTTATAGGTTCCAAGTTTGGAATTTCTCCCTCACTTCTTCCCATGACTAATTCTAGGTCCGAGTGAGTTTACCCCTCCCATCTCCTTTAGTTCAGCTCTCGTCCTTCAAGTGTCGAGCTCTTGTTTCCTTAAGCTCAATTGTCATAACTGTCATTCCACCTCGACCCTTCTTAGATCTATCTCTACTTCCTCTGAGAGGTGGGGAAGAATACTTGACCTATCCTAGCCGCATTTTCCATGTCCCGTCTCATTTGAGGGGTGCTCATGTTTGACAGCCTTGAATTTGACATTTGGATTATGGGAACTTCTTGTCTTGGACCAAGTCCAACACTGGTTGATGGACCCATGCTCGCAGATTGCGCTTCTTTGTCATGAGTGGTTTGGAGACCAAAAAATCCCCAGGCAATATCAATGATACCACTGGATCTGGTTGGGGAGGGTGGTGTCTCCTATTCCCCAAACCAAGAGTACCTCAGCCCTTCTTCCACCATGGACTCTTCACTACTAGTTTCAACAGTGGTCACATTCCTTAAGACACTCAGGTGAGTGCTTAGTGAGTGACCTGACCCCACACTTTTTTGATAGGAAGATCCTAGGTGATTCGATGCACTATCGTCAGGTGTAAGATCATCTCTAACGAGCTTTCTAGATTTTAAGTGCATGTATGTATGATTTGTTGAGCTACTTTGATGACCCAATTTAGTTTTGACCATATTCTATCGATCTATTTCTGAGGCCGTGAGAGTGTAGAGAATAGTTCATGGTGTGAAGTGTCAGAAAACAGTTCACATCGTGAACGTTTTTCTGCACTTTCACGTGCTCAAAAATTTTTGCTCTTGGGGTCAGAATTAGGTGTCACTCTTTTCTTGACCTTCATAGCCTTAACCTGACTATACCAAACTTGTGCGTTAGATTGGACTAAACCGTGAGTTTGTAGGAAAAAGTTCACGTCATGAAAAATAATGGGTTCACGCCGTGAAGGTCTTCTAAAATGGTTCATGTCGTGAATAAAAAATGGTTCAGGCCGTGGAAGTTCTGAAGATGTTCACATCGTGACTGAATTTTTGCACCTTCACGATTCTTAATTTTGTCAGACCTCATGGCGTTAGAGGTGTTGTCAGGATGAGGTTACCTATTTTTGGCAAGGTATTCTCGTGATTTGTGACATTAATCGTGGCGCTGATGTCGGGAGCGATTCGTGGCGTGAAGTTACATAAACAGTTCACGACGTGAACATTTGCCTGCACGTGGAAACTTCCCACGTCGACTATTATGTTTTTTGATGCAAAATACTTATTCAACCGTTCCCAAAATGAGTGTGCCACATCTAAGGAGTGGAATACAAGTTCAAGGCACAGTCAATGGCTCCTTATTTTTTAGATTTTTATGGACTTTTGGAAAAGAAGAAAAATAGAACACCAACCTGCTCATTCACATTGATGCTTCCAATGATGCAAATATCAAAACTTTATCCATAGCACTACTCCCAGTGCTCACACTCTCATGCCTCAAACGTCCTGACCATGGACGTACACTGTTACTCTCAGCCTCTGCTGTTGCTGGCCCAGACATAGAAGAAGAACTAGAACTTGCTTGTGGTGGCAAGTTCACATGCACATCTGCTTCAAGTGATTCAATGACACCCTCATCCTTTGGCTTTGTACCAACTACTAGCAAGATCATCAAACACCACATCTCGTGAGATGACCATTTGTCTAGTTTGTGGATTGTAACATTTGTATGCCTTTCGATCCTGTGCATATCCAACAAATACACATTTTTCTGCCTTAGGATCCAACTTCCTTCTTCTTTCATCAGGCACATGTACATAAGCTATGCATCCAAAAACTTTGAGGTGTCCAATGTCTGGCCTATAACCTGTAAGTCGCATCTCTGGCGTACTTCCATGAATGGCTGCTGCTGTAGGTGTTTTATTCAGTATATACACTGCAGTAGCACATGCTTCTGCCCAATAGTAATCTGGCATGCTCTTTTCATTAAGCATCGCCCTAGCCACTTCACATATGACTCTATTCTTTCTCTCAGCCACACCATTTTGCTGAGGTGTATACCTGCAAATCAATTGTCTTCTTATTCCATGCTTTCCTCAAGAAATGCTCAAAAGCTTTTGAGGTGTATTCACCACCTCCATTTGTCCTCAAACATTTAATCCAACAGCCATATTGCTTTTCTGCAAAAGCTTTGAAATCCATAAACTTTTCCAATACTTCACTCTTCTCTTTGAGAAAGTATATCCATGTCATCCTGCTGAAATCATCTATGAATGTCACATAATATAAACTACCTTTGATAGATGGGTTCTGTGCAGGACCCCATACATCACTGTGTACTATCTCAAGTGGCCTGCTACTCATATTTCCTTCTCTAGGAAACTGCAACCTTGCCTGCTTTCCAAATTGAGAGGCTTCACAAACATGCATATGGCCATCATACTTGAATCTAGGCAGTCTACTAACAATGCCTCTTGCCTGCATGTTCTTTAACCTTTGTATATTGACATGTCCAATCCTCTTATGCCACATATCAATGTCCTGTACCACATTTCTGCTTTTAGAGAACATGGCTGATTTTAACTCAAGAATTCCAGTATCCAGCTTAAACAACCTGCCTTCTTTCTTGCCTTTAGCAATGACTCTACATCCATGTTTGAAATCCTCAACGAAGCAATCATGCTCGTTGAAACGAGCCTGTAATCCTTGTTCCACCATTTGACCAACTGAGGCCAAGCTTTTTGTGATAGAAGGCACGTACAATACATCAGACATAGATTTTGTTTGACCATTGTGTATAACCAATGCTACACTTCCAACATGTGTAATGGCATGCTGAGTATCATCTCCTGTTTCCACATAGCCTTTCACATCCATAGGCTTCATATGCTCAAACCATTCACCATGACAAGTCATATGGTTTGATGCTCCAGAGTCCATATACCATGTGTCATCATTCTCAACATTTGTCATCATAGATCCAACAACATGTTTCATGGCAAACAAGTGATTTGCAGTGCCATCATTACTGCTTGATGCATAATTTCCACCATGTTGTGCATAATTTCCACCATAGTGTCCATCACGTTGTACTCTACCCCCTCTCAAATCATTCTGTTTGCGGAAACAATCTCTTGCCATATGACCATATTTCCCACAATAATGGCATTCCACATCTTGCATAGATGTTTGTTGGCCTTGCCAATGTCCTCTACCACGAGGATTACCTCTGCCTCTCTGAGGTGCATATCCATGACCACCTCTAGCACCATATGAAGGCTGAAAATTCTATTGTGGAGACCTGTCCTACCATCCATGACCATTACCACGGCCACGTGATGTGAATCTCCCCTTGCCTCTAAAACCTCTCTACGAATAGAAAGCCTGATTTCTGCCATTATCATCATGGCTAGTAGATGCATCCAGAAATGAATCACTGAGTTTGATTTCCTCAACAAGTAAGAGTGAAACCAACAAGTAAGAGTGAAATCAACTCATCAAAGTCTGGTAAACCTGTACTTCAAACCAAGATGGATGTATCAAAAGATTTATATTCCTTGCCAAGACCACGCAATGTAATAACCAAATCATCATCAGGCATGGGGGCATTTATTGTTGCCAATGCATCTGCAAACTTCTTTATTTCTTGCACATAAGCATGGATGCTCCTTTTATTCCGCTTCACATTATGTATCTGCTGTCGCAACTGAGACTTGCGAGCACTCATGTCTGTATCAAACATCTTTACCAAAGTATCCCATGCATCTTTGGGATTCTCAGCATCCTGTATGTGTATGAGCATAGCAGCAGAAATACATATAGACAGATAATGCAACACTTTGAATGCTCTTTCTGACCATTTCTTATGAGCTATAACCTGCCTACTGTGTAGGTTATCGGGGTAGTTCAGGCTCTGGCTCAGCACCTGTAATGAGATTCCAAAAACCTTTTCCTTTCAAGAAACTTTTGATCCTGTACTTCCATGCCTGGAAGTTCTTCCTATCCAGCTTTTCACCAACAATCTGTATTGGATTATCCGACATGTTGCTCAATGCAAAAACACCTTGCGTACACTTCCAAATCTATAACCGAGCCTTTCTCAGCTCAAACACACTTCAATGAGTGTTCTAGATACTCCAAAGTAACCACCAATCTTCAAATTTGATGTAGAAAATCAACCTGTACGCATCCAAAATGAACTGGCTCACGCAGCCCGAGATACCCTATTTTGATGCACCTTCCAAGGCTCCAAATCACAATGTAGTGGTTCAATCAAGTATGGGTAACTTTAATTGACACCTAAACAACCTCAATGTAGAGTATCAACACCATCTGACATGTGTACATATCAATTTTTGAAAACCCCTTTCTCTGTTTTGGGAAAAACTAGAAAAACCAAAAAAACCAGTAGCAATTTTGCTCTAAATTCTTCAATATTTGTCCAAATTGATCATCCAGGCATTCATTAGCTTAGCAATAGTGTCCACTAACTCCATGTAAGAGGAATTTGTCCAATTGTATAAGACCAAGGATTAATTGCTCGATTAAACTCACTCTGGACAGGCTTTTTAATCAGCTCATTCCCAGCTCAATTAGTCATAATTGATCAAACTAACCATATAGCCCTCTTCTCTAGTGTGTGTATCAACCAATTGCTAAAACAATTTTGAAATATATCAAGCACAGAAGTTGTAATCGACCTCCTCGCATCAAAATGATCAAATTTTTGCCCTGTTTCTCTGTGCAGTCTGCGCCGCCTGCTCTACAGTGATTTGAGAGTGATTATAATGTTAATTGATGAGGTAATCAAGTCCCCAACACACCTAGGTATGTGTGCAACCAGTCAATGCTTTGATTTTTGCCAAAAACATGCTCCAAATGCATCAAATTTTGACCGCCTTTTCTCTATTTTGTGAGAGCTCAAAAACCAGATTTTTTCACTCATTCAAATGCATGTAAATTGCTCCAAAATCAATTTAAGTCTTGCATAGGAGTTGCCAGTACATTCCTTCTTGTCAGATACATGTGTCTTTTGCCAGATTTACATCAATGTCACCATACATCAGTGCTTCCAAGCTTTAAGCTTCCAAAAAACCGAAAATTTCCTTTGCTTTGGGCAACTCTAATTTGCTTTGTTTTTGTCTGAATCACCTACAATCTGCTCAAAGATGTTTAGAATACCTTAACCGATAGGCCAAGCTCTCAGATCTGATAGTAATCAAGGTGCTCCAAGCTTCACAGCTTCAATGGCAAGCTTCACAGCTTTTCTTCACAGCTTCTTCTCCCTCTTCTCTCACTCACTCATAAACCCTAATAGACAACACAAGGCTCTGATACCAAGTTGAAAAATAGGTAGAGGGAGAGGAGACACACCCACAGGAGCAAACCCTAATGTATATTACAAACCCTAACCATAGAGGGAAGCCATCTCCCTTCTCACACAATGCATTAAGCCATAATCCATAATACACACAACACACTATGAGTTGTGTCCACACACATCTAACCCTAGCTAATGTCCACTCACTACTATGACCAGCTGGACGCGGTCATTTATGTCTCACACATGTTCCTACCTAACATGCCAGCACATAGCATAGCTGGCTCACACTAACATCGAGATTGAATCTCAACATCTCCATCGCCACTAGCCACTCCTTTAATATTGTTAAAGCCTTGAAGATTTCTTAGGCGGAATCAGCAACTCCAAAAATCGTGTTCTTCATTTGGCAATCACACGCTCGCCATGCTGCGTTGAAGATTTCTTTGGTTTGATTTTTCATTTTCGCCACCTTTTTTAAGAAAATTACATGGTATTTATTAAGGCCCTTATGTATTAAGGCCTTTATGTTCCATGCACACCTTTGACTTGATATCGGTGAGATGAACATCTCCGATTGCATGTGCGCCATAAAAATTTGATCCACTCCTACTCTTCTACATATGCTCACGAGATCTCGGATTTAAGGAAGCCCAACCCTGATCATAACTCTGGTGGTGTTCCACAATGTGTTCCCCATGTTGTTGCCAAACATCATGCCATTGATGTAACCTTACAATGGTTATAGTCTTGCACCGTTTCCAACAAACATATCTGCATCAAACACATCATCACATGCTAAAAAGGCTTCATTGCCACTTCAGTGGTGGGTGGAGTATTGGGCATCCCAGTGCTATATAAACATGCATCTATATGTACATATGCTAGAAAGCCACACTGAAAAAACTCCTAACATAGCCTACTAGGACATTTATGTCTAGTACCTCTCAAATAACTATTGTCCACCTGGATCAAAAGGGAAGCACTCACTGCTCTTCCACAATGCAATCACATGCCACCATCCTCCTGGATCAAATGATAATCGCTTTTGCAACAATGACTGCAGGTCTTTGACACTTAAATCTTCATCAGCGCTCCAACTCCAAAAGATATCTTCATCTGAATCCTGCATGAACCGCCTTTGCCCAAAATTGGCTTCATTCAAAGCATATGATACTTCCACCGCCCACTGTTTTGCTACACATGATAGCATGTGCATCACCACTTGATACCATCAGTCCTCCAATAGCAAACTAAGATCAACCTCTTCACTTGTTGGCTCACCAACAAGTGAGCATACACACTGCTTGCATCCAAATCATCATCCGGATCAATATTCTCCCCAAATTCCACTCGCATGATCTTCTTATGCTTGCCTAACCACCAAGCTTCTTACATACACACCTATAGGCCTTTACCTTGGCACAAACAACAACTCCATCTCCATTCCCATATGTGTTGTGCCCTTAGTAGCACTCTCAGTCTCCCAGCTTTCTCCATCGATATCAGCCTCCAAGTCCTGTAGCATCACAAGCATCAGCCCTTGTTGCCCTTCCTTGAGCTCTTGCAACCTACATAAAGCTTTGTTAACAAGCACTTTCATGCTCTCTTCCATGTCCACATGAGGAGTATCAAAGCCCCAATCCTCTTCATCTTTGGGGGGTTCCAAAGACAAAGCTTTGTCCTCATCTGCTAAGGCCTCTCAAATGATTTGCTATGTTTCATCAACAGACTCATCATCAAGCATAGCATACCAACCCTCTAGAGCATGCAAATCCAAGTGATCTTCTTGAAAATCTGGAACAAGGCTCACGTTGCCCACCCCCCAAGTATCATCTACATGCACATCATCGTGCATTTGCTTGACAGCGACTTCCAACTCCTTTTCCTGATCTTGATCTCCTTCTTTCAAAATAGAGACTAGGTCCTCCATTGCCAAGACTTCTTGAAGCACCTCTTCCTCTTCCATAGCGTCCTCCTCAGCAGAGTACTCAACATCCCCAGGCTCATCAGCCCAAGAAAATTTTGATATGGCCTGGAGCTAAAACTTTTTTGTAGGCATAGGCTCTGCAACAACTAGTTCTTCTTTATTCACACCAGCAACCACCTTCATGGCTTCTTCAATTTCTATTTATACTTGCTCTTCTTCCCCATTACTCAACTCATCTACTGCCTCCAATAGGCTAGCACATGAAGCTTCTATCTTCACTTCTTCACTTGGCTTCAGTATAACATCATCCCCTTCGTTGGTGGCAACATATATAACCAAAGCAACTTCACTTTGTTGGAGGGTGCAACCAGGTGCACATTGTAACAACTTCTTCCCTTCCGAAGCATCCAAAGAAGCACTCTCATCTTTGTGGCCACGCTTCAAAGAGCGGTTAGACTTATGAGTGGTTAGACTTATGAGCTTTAGGCAATACCTTATTTTGCATAACAAGGGCATCCAACACCACCTTCCTTTGAACTGCAACAACAAGAGGGGGAATATGATAAATACCTCGTCCGATGCAATGAGGATTTAAGGGAATAGATACTCGCCTTGTGATGGCATCCACTGCCACATGTTGATTTGCAGGGTACTCTCTGAGGTATTAGACCAGGTCTTTCTTCTGCATTTGTTGCCACTCCTTGTCCTCAGTGATCTGCACCGCTTCCTCAAAAGTCTTTGGATTCTTCAAGTCCACCTTTAGAGAGAGATAACCTGACAACCCATCAATGAACAGATTCTTCTTAATCATGGCAGGAGGGACTTGGTTCCCAAGAGATACACACCAACGGCTCCATAGATCAATAAACTTCTTCACAAATGAGTTCACACTTTTGTTCTCTTGCTGTTTCAAATCTTTGATTACTTGCCACACCAAACTCATATCCTTTGTCTTCTGAAACCTTGTCAAAAGGGCTCTCCTTAGTCCTTCCAAAGTCATTGTTTGGAGTGGATTTAATGCTGCATCCTTTGATTCATAATCTTCAAGCCATACATGAGCTTTTCCTTTCAGAGAAATCTGCAAGAGTCTCAACACTTGGGCCAGATGATTGACATGATTTGTAATGCATGCTAATTCCATCTTCTCCAAAAAATCATTTCGTCATTGCCATAAAACTGTGCGTATGGATATGCCATGACCGCAAATTGTAGACTGAAGGTCTACCACGTGAAGGTCATCAAGCAAAATCCTCAGTGGGAGCACCAAAACATGTGGGGTAAAAGGAAAAGGGCAATCCTCTATAGCAACATCCACCCACACATGCCAGAACACACTCAAAGAACAAAACAGGGGCACCAGAAAGAAGATGACAGAAATTTGTGGTAGGACTACCTGTCTATAGCTCCTCTACCTCTTTGATCTCGAAAGTATTGTGCTTAAAACCCTCCCAACCTACCTAGCATATATTGATCCATCAACATACTTGAGCATCAAAATCTACTAAAATCATGAGGAGCACCACCCTTGAAAGGGCAAGGGACCCAAACACCAGCAATAATCAACAACCCACAATTTCCAAGCACCAACACTTGAGGAAAGCATCATGATCCTCTCTTAGCAACATCCATTACTATCATACCATAAACTCTTAACACCCAAGTATGCTCTTTGTTCCTCATTTGGCACTGAATACACATGGTTTTTGAAAGAAGAACTCATCAGAATTCTCATCATGCAAGATCTTCACACAATACCCTCATGCCCATGCGATATATCTTTACAAAATGATAGGATGATACGCAATATACACCCAAGGGACAATATTCATCAGACGCACAAAGGAAAATAGAGACAAGAGATATATGTCTTCAATACATGTTGGCAACCCTTCATAGCTCTGGTATGATCTTGACATCATCAACTCAATGGAGGGACAAGGATAATTCATACTATCATTAGGTGGAGTTGTTTAATTGTGAACTAGACATAGGCTCATCTCTATATACCAATATCAAAAATGCGTTACCTTGTTAATTACCATCATTTGAGGCAAAGATACCTTCATGACCTTCTAAAGCATTCTTCTGGGCTCGATCCTTAGCCTGTTCTTTCTCTTTTTTTGTGTATCCACTTCTAAGCTTACATTCACCACCTGAATATATACAGCTCTCCAACACTTTCATTAGTATCTGCCCATATTCATGAGGACAACATCACAGTATCTGCCAACTAGCCCTCTTCCCCCAAGATTGACCAAAAGATCACTTAATAGAGAAATGCAGTAACAACACAGAAAAAAAACAAACACACTCTAGCTCTACTCTCAGACACCGGTGGCAGCAAATACAACACACACACACACATTTTGTGCTCAGAGGCAATAATACAGACAAGAACAACCACCTCTCTCCTTTGCACAGGCAGCAGTAGCAACCCAACAAAACAACTTTCACTGGCATCGCTAGCCTCTCAGTGAAGTGGCAATAGTAAATATAAACAACACACACACCCCTGGAGCGACCAGCCACACGCAGAAAAAAAAAACAAAAGAAACACAGCTTCGACAAAATACCAGACCGTCTCGGCTCGCTACCAGCTACACTAGAAAGAGCAATGCACCCTCTGCTCAAGCTGCACCCCAACAAGGTAAACATCTGCTGTGCTACCAAGTGCGCCAAACACAACAAACTCTTGCGCCCGGCAGCAATACACTCTCTCTCCTTGCTACCAGCTGTCTTGGTGACAAAGCAAACATAGTAGCACCTAAAAAACTCCCCATTGCCACACCAGCCACTCCTTTAATACTGTTAAAGCCTTGAAGATTTCTTATGCACGAAATTGGCAACTCCAAAAATTGTGTTCTTCAATCACACACCCGCCATGCTGCGTTGAAGATTTCTTTGGTTTGATTTTTTCATTTTTGCCACCTTTTTTAAGAAAATTATATTGTATTTATTAAGGCCCTTATGTATTAAGGCCTTCATGTTCCATGCACACCTTTGACTTGATATTGGTGAGATGAACATCTCCAATTGCATGTGCGCCATAAAAATTTGATTCACTTTTGCTCTTCTATATATGCTCGAGATCTTGGATTTAACGAAGCCCACAACCTTGATCATTACTCTGGTTGTTTGTGGTCCACAATGTGTTCCCCATGTTGTTGCCAAACATCATGCCATTGATGTAACCTTACAATGTTTATAGTCTTGCATCGTTTCCAACAAACATATCTGCATCAAACACATCATCACATGCTAAAAAGGCTTCATTGCCACTTCAGTGGTGGGTGGAGTATTGGGCATCCCAGTGCTATATGAACATGCATTTATATGTACATATGCCTGAAAACCACACTCAAAAAACTCCCAACAACGTGAATTGGGATGTTTTATTTGATGAGATGATTAGCTAGTATGCTGCTAAAAAAGATGATGTTGGGACTGATGTAAGTGGAAACATGGTTGCACAGAATGCAAGTCAGCAATCATAGTCATTGAGTGGACCAAGAGAGTCCTCATCCAGCGGTTTGGTTGATAGACCATGGATTGGCAGGCTGCGTCATAATACAAGTCCTCGAAATATAGTTGGTACATCACATAAAGGCAAAGAGAAAGTAGTTGAGCCCCTTGGTATGCTTGATAGACCATGGAGTGGCAGGCTGCGTCATAATACAAGTCCTCAAAATATAGTTGGTACATCACATAAAGGCAAAGAGAAAGTAGTTGAGCCCCTTGGTATGCTTGATATTTCTGTAGGGTGTTCTCTTGTTGATGGAGAGTCTTGTGGCTTGGAGATAAGCCTTGATGAGGACGCAATTGTATAGAATCCCTAACTTGCTTGAGGCCTAGATATCATGGTATTTACCTTATATCTCCAAGGACCGTGACTACCCGTATATACCATGGGTATATCTACACCTCTTTACTGACAATATATACAAGTAAATCTAAGACCTTGAAGTTATAAGCAAAAATGCTATACAAAGGATGAAATCGAATGCTGGTTGATATGATTTTTTGAATTCTGGTTGAGAATTGATGAATTGATTTGGATTTTGATTGAAAGATGATGATTTCTGAATTCTGGTTGAAGGAAGATAAGTTGAACAAAGCCACAATGAGGATGAATGGGACAAATCCCAATGATGATGGTAGTAACTGGAAGATGATTATAACTTTCAGCAGATCACTATGAGATTAGTGGATTGTGCTGATAGATTGCTGCTGTTTGACCTTTGACCCAATGGATCTAATTAAGGAATGACAAATTGAGAACTTGCATAATTGAAATTTCCATGGGGAATGTTCAAATAGAATTTTCGGTCTGATGGACCACAGTCTATTGTGTTAAGGGTATAAATGATATGTTCTGAATGAATTATTCCTCTGATAAAATGAGTTTAGTATGTTCTTCTTGTAGAAGGGATCTTTATCCTAGGATTCTACGTGGGTTGACCAGACTATAAGAAACCCCAGAATCAGTTGGATCTTAAGGTGAAAGAGTTTATCCTCCAGCTGCTGTGCGAGATGAGGACATCTCGCGTTTTTTAAGTGGGGTAGGATGTAAGATTCCTCCCTTCAGATTTTGAGGTGTAAAGGTGTAAGAACCTCCCCTTCTGTTCTTGAAATTATTCCCCTCTGTGAAATAGAAGAAAGATCTTGTTTTACCCTGTTTTGGCCTAGAGAGAGAAAATGTCTAGAGAGAGATAATCCAAAATTGAGATATCTTTGGATATAAAAATCCTCCTAGTGTCTAAAATAGATTTCCCTGAAACAGAAGTTCAAAATGAACTTTCCAAGGTGCATTAGGAATTAATTGAAAATGTGTATAAGGGACCTTAGCCTAAGGGTTTAGAAATTTTTGGATTATGGTCCAGTTAAGGTTCCAATGGGCCAATTGGATTAATCCAAGTGTTAGGATGAGATAAATCCAAAAGAATATAAGAAAATACCCAAAAATGACTAAATGCTCACATAAGATGAAGAGTTGATTGAGTACAAGGTTTATGAGATATTACTTAAAAAATGAGATATTTTAGAATAATGATGCATTTTTGACACCTTGGTAAGGAGAGGGGGACTCTTGAGGTAGGCACATTTTTCACATGTGTGGAAGGGTTTTTAATTCAAAAACAATTGTGATATTTTTATCTCTCCTCTCTCCTAGATCAAACCAAATCAAAAGGTAGCCAAACTGGTCCAAATCTTGTCCAAATTGAGTCAAACTGAACTTGGAAAATTCGAGAACCTAGTTGGACTTGGTTAGTAGCCTCCCTCACCTATAAATAGACCCTTAGTCTTTTCTAAAAAAATATTGGAGCTATACTATGCCAGTATTATATTAAAATAATCATATTTTCTATTATCTCTTAAATTTTCCTCTCTTTGGGAGCTTGGAGCTCTCTCTCTCTACAACAACTCTTGGAGTTGCTCTTCTCCTCTTGGTGGACCAATTGAATTGTCAGGGGCTTCACTGCTAATAGAGAATCAAGCCAAACTTGGAGGTAAAATTAAATTTTTATGGTTTTTTTTTTAATTTATCTCAATGACTTTCTTCTTCTCAACCCCTCTCAAGCTTGAGAAGCTTTCTAAATAATTATTTTAATTCAAATCAAGCTTTCGCTTAAAGTCTTAATGCTTAATTAAAAGAAAGTTAATCTTTATGCTTATTTGTAATGCTTTCTTTAAGTAAATCTAGAATAGCCATCTTTATGGCTAAATCCTTTGAAAAAGGATGCTTCTCAATGATAGTCTCTTAATTCACAGCTAAACTCTAGGCTTGATAAGCTAGAGATTTAAAAAATGATATTTTTAAGATTTTGTGTTAACAAAATAATGGTTATTTCTTTTAGATTATTTATAAGTAGTTAAAAATTACTTTGATTGATTCTAAATGAGAAATAGATAATCCTAACAATTTGGAAAAAGAGAAATAATGGAATTAGCTTAATCTAGTGGGATAATCATAATTAAGTTTATGATTATGGTTAAAATTATGATTTAAATTCATAATTTGATTTTAAGCATAAAAGAGGAACTACTATCATATTTCCATTACAAGCTTTTATTCTTTAGAAAAATTTGAGAATTATCAGTAATAGCAGAGCGAAGCTATGGTAAAATTTTTAGAAAATAATACATATCTTATTTTTATGCATAATGCTAAAAGAGGACTTCCTACCATATTCTAGGATTGGACATCCTATGCAAAAAGAATGATTTTCATCATATTCATGAGAAATTTTTTTTTTGTAATTATGCATAATTAATTGATTATGAGAAAAGAGTAAATTTGGGTAAATTTATTTTTATACAAAAAGAGGAATTCCCATGATATTTGAGATCCAAGTAATTAAATGGTAAAAGAGAAATTTTTGGTAAATTGATTTTATGCAAAAAAAGGAATTCCCATGATAATTGAGATCCAAGAAATTAAATGGTAAAAGAGAAATTTTTGGCATAATTCAAATCATGAGTATTTATCAAAAGTGAAATTTTGAGCAATATTAATTTTATTGGGAAATATGGGTAGAATTGATTTTATCTTTTACTCAAAAAGAAGAATATTGAATATATTTCACTTGAGAAATTTGAGAAAGAATATGAAAATATCCATCGAGAAAAGGTACCTTTAACTAGGCTAAGCAATTAGCAGAAACTTAGAAAAGTCCCATCGGTATCGAAGGTAGAAAATGGTACTAAATGTGAATGTGATGTGATAAGATGTGAGTGGATGTGATGAGATGTAATGTGATGTAAAATGATGTGGATGTGAATGTGATGAGATGTGAATAAGATGTGATGATATGTGAAAGGATGTGATGTGATGTAAATGGATGAGAACGAGATGTGATGTGATGTAAATGGATGTGGATGTGAATGTGATAAGATGTGAATGTGATGTGAGGAGATGTGAGTGGATGTGAGTGGATGTGATGATATGTGAATGGGTGTGATGTGATGTAAATGGATGAGAATGAGATGTGAAGTGATAGATGTGCATGTGAATGAATGGATGGATGTGGATAGATATGCATGTGAATGAATGGATAGATGTGAATGTGAATGTGAATGAATGGATGGATGTCGATAGATGTGCATGTGAATGAATGGTGTAAGATTCCTCCCCCACCCCCTTTTTGATGTCTAGTATCTTTCCCTGTAATCAATCCCTCTTCAGAAATATAAAGACCTTGTTTCTATCTGTTTTAGCCTAGAGAGAGAAAAAATATTCTAGAGAGAGAATATTCAGATTTTGAATATTTTTGGATAGAAAAATATCTCTTCTAATTCAGATGAGTTCCCCTGAAACAGAAATTCAAAAAGAATTTTCCAATGTGCAATTAGAATTAATTGAAAATAGGTATAAAGAACCTTAGCCTAAGGGTCTAGATTTTCAGAAATCTTTAGACTATGGTCCAATTAAGGTTCCTATGGACCAATAGCATCAATCCATGTGTAGGGAGGAGATAAATCCAACTTGTAAAAAGAAAATACCCAAAAATGAGTAAATGCTCACATGAGGTGAAGAGTTGAAAATGTACAAGGTTTATTAGTAAAAAACTATGTGCAATATTAAAAATATGAGATATTTTGGGTATAATGATTTTATTATGACACATATGTAAGGAAGGGGAGTCCCTTAAATGCTCACATGAGGTGAAGAGTTGAAAATGTACAAAGTTTATTAGTAAAAAACTATGTGCAATATTAAAAATATGAGATATTTTGGGTATAATGATTTTATTATGACACATATGTAAGGAAGGAGAGTCCCTTAAATGCTCACATAAGATGAAGAGTTGAAAATGTACAAGGTTTATTAATAAAAAACTATGAGCAATATTAAAATGATTCCATTATGACACATATGTAAGGAAGGGGAGTTCTTTAAAGGAGATGCATATTTCACATAAGATGAAGAGTTGAAAATGTACAAGGTTTATTAGTAAAAAAACTATGAGCAATATTAAAATGATTCCATTATGACACATATGTAAGGAAGGGGAGTTCTTTAAAGGAGGTGCATATTTCACATGCTTGAATGAGTTTTAAACTCATAAAAATTGAGATATTTCATCTCTCCTCTCTCCTCATTCAAGTCTAGTTCCAAAAAGTTAGCTTAACTGACCTAAAAATGGTCAAATATTGACCAAACTGATTTAGAAAATTCTAGAATCAGTTTGTTTGGTTAGGAGCTCAATTTTTCCTATAAATAGAAGCCTCCCCCTTGTTGAAAAATAGTTAGTGTTTATGCATCGTTACTCTACTCCACCTAAGCCAAGAACTGTGAATTCATTTAATAATTCACTAGTTTTTGGAGCTTCCCTCTTTCTTCAATCCCCATTAGTGGCTCCATCAACATACTTAACCAATTGATTGGTTGGGGGCCTCTACCGTGAACAAAGAATCAAGCAAGTTGTAAGGTAATTAGTGAATATTGATCTTTCTATAATTTCTCAATGTTTCTCTCTTCTCAACCCCTCTCAAGCTTGAGAAGTTTAATTGGTATGGTTTTTTTTTAAATACTATTGAAGTTTGAATAGTAGTGAAGAGTTACATAAGTTAATAAATGCTATTGAAGTTAATTTTCATTTATGTTTAAATTCTAATGATTTTTATGTAAATTCTCTCTCTCACTCAAGAAATGGTCATACTCATGACCCGCTCTCAATCCAAATCAAGCTTTTCATAAAGCTTTTCCTTAACCCAAGATTAAGCTATGCTTGAGGCCAATTTAATGGCTTTTTTCTATGCTTTTAGTTTATGCATATTGATGATTCAATCCACTATAGATTAATGATCCAATTAGAGATCATTTTAATTATTTCCTTAATGATAAGCTTTATCCCTTAGAAAAAATTGAGATTTATCAGTCATAGCAGCGGAGCTATGGCAAAATTTTTATAAAAATTATGCATAAAATAATTTCATTCAAAGTATAAAAAGAGGACTTCCTACCATATTCTAGGAATTATCATCCTAGATTAATTGAAAGAATTTCATTATAATCATGGAGAAATTGAATTTTAATATCATGCATAAAGGATAATTTTTTTTATATCAAAAGTGTTACTTTTATCATTTTTAATTTTCATGCATAGAAGTATGCATAAAGGAAAAAATTTTATATCAAAAGTGTTACTTTTATCATTTTTTAATTTTTCATGCATAGAAGTATGCATAAAGGATAATTTTTTTTATATCAAAAGTGTTACTTTTATCATATTGGATTTCATGCATAGAGTATGCATAAAAGTTGAATATTTTATTATAAAAGTGTTACTTTTAGCATAATTGAATTTCATGCATAGAGGTATGCATAAAAGATATGGGAAGTGATAAGATAGGATAAGATGCATGTGGATGTGGATGTGGATGTATGAATGTGGATGTATGGATGTGAATGTGGATGTGGATGTGGATGTATGAATGTGGATGTATGGATGTGGATGTGGATGTATGAATGTGGATGTATGGATGTGAATGTGGATGTGGATGTGGATGTATGAATGTGGATGTATGGATGTATGAATGTGGATGTATGGATGTGAATGAGGATGTAGATGTGGATGCATGGATGTAAATGTGGATGTGGATGTATGGATGTATGCATGTAGATGTGGATGCATGAATGTGGATGTATGGATGTGAATGAGGATATAGATGTGGATGTATGGATGTGAATGTACTTGTAGATAAAGATGTATATATGTGAATGGGAATGTGGATGTGGATGTATGTATGCATGTGGATGTGGATATGGATGTGTATGTATGAATGTGGATATGGGATGTGGATGTATAAATGAGGATGTGAAAATGGAGATAAGCATGTAGATGTGGATGCATGAATGTGGATGTATGGATGTGAATGAGGATATAGATGTGGATGTATGGATGTGAATGTGCATGTAGATATGGATGTATATATGTGAATGGGAATGTGGATGTGGATGTATGTATGCATGTGGATGTGGATATGGATGTGTATGTATGAATGTGGATATGAGATGTGGATGTATAAATGAGGATGTGAAAATGGAGATAAGCATGTAGATGTGGATGTATGGATGTGAATGTGGATGTGGATGTGGATGTATGAATGTGGATGTATGGATGTGAAGTGGATGTGGATGCATGGATGTAAATGTGGATGTGTATGTATGGATGTAGGCATGTAGATGTGGATGCATGAATGTGGATGTATGGGTGTGAATGAGGATATAGATGTGGATGTATGGATGTGAGTGTGCATGTAGATATGGATGTATAGATGTGAATGAGAATGTGGATGTGGATGTGGATGTATGTATGTATGTATGTATGTATGTATGTATGTGGATGTGGATGTATGTATGTATGTATGTGGATGTGGATGTATGAATGAGGACGTGATAATGAATGTATGCATGTGGATGTGGATTTGGATGTGTATGTATGAATGCGGATATGGATGTGGATATGGATGTGTATGTATGAATGTGGATATGGGATGTGGATGTATAAATGAGGATGTGAAAATGGAGATAAGCATGTAGATGTGGATGTATGGATGTGAATGTGGATGTGGATGTGGATGTATGGATGTGGATATGGATGTGAATATATGATATGTGATGTGAAGGAATCTGAAGTGAAGAGATGGAAAATGATATGATTGGATGAGTACACATATAAATGAAATGTGGAATAAGTAATGTGGATTGCATGAGGGATAATGTGGAAAAATGAGAGTTAATATAGAAATTGTATTTGTAAACTGTTTGTAAATGCTGTTTGTAAATGGCTGTTTTATGTCAAGAATGCTGGGAAAGCATTTTGACCGTCTTGTGATTAAGGTCGTGGAGACCTAACTGATAAAGTTGCAACTGCTTTGACGGAGAGTCAATGGAGGACGTCTCGCGTAGCAAGGTCGGCCGAGGTCTTGACCAGCCTCGGTTCGATTAAAATGGTGAGCTTCCGGTACGGTGGATGAGGGACCAAGGAAGCGGCCTATGAGTGAAGCGCTAGGTCACCTGCGAAGGATCCTAGAGGGTGCTGACCATATGGTGCTCGGGCTCTGGGTCGCCCAGGATACCCACGCGTGCGTCGAGGAAGATATTGAAACAAGGAGTAAGAGTTGTTTTCTTGAACCGGGCATGGATCTGGTTGACTGACCTTGCTGGTCCTCAACGGATGAGTCCATGGCTCTTTTATATGGATCTGTTGGTTGATCTTGCTGATCTTCAACGAGAGTCCATCTTGATAAGTGATTATATTGTTGAGTATTATGGGCTAGGAACTATTGAAACGGCCCCTGTGTGGACAGGTGGTGAGCGTTCTAATTGCCAATGATGCCATAGATACTCTGATGAAGGAATGATGGGAAATTATGAATCAACTGGATAAATTGGGAGATTGTGATCAGTGGTACTATGGTTTCATTAAAGGATTGTTTTAAAGTTAGCTGATGCTAAGAAAAAGGCAATTTTCATATTGGGTGTGTAAGTGGTGTGGCTAGTTTTATGTTTGCATGAAATTCCGGCTAGGGGGCCTTGGAACTCTTTTCCTTGGTACCCGGGACAAAACCTAACCAAATTCCAAATTGGATCCCATCACTACAGTGGTTGGGCGGTTGGCTAACCCATGGGATCGGATGGGGTTAGGCTGGACTGATGGATCCGTAAATCGAGATTTAATTTCTATTATTACGATAGATGAAGTAAATCCCGGATAGAAATTGTTCTATGGATAGGAATCAACGGCTGTGCCTCTTGATGGGGAAAAAAGCGTTGATCCCAATGATCCAAGTGCAAGTTTCTTCCTTGATTCGACCAAGTACCGTTAAAGGTGCAGTCAGATCAGTTGATCCGTAATGATCTTGACTACGTTAGAGTAAAGAGTTATCCTGGTGGAATCGCCCATGCTTTCCGGGGAAAGGAAGTTTTTCCGGTTTCGGTTTTGGACAAACCGACGGATTAGTCTCTTGTCCGGATATCCGTGGGCGAGGCCCCGAGTGTGAGACCCCTACCCACGCATGATGTGCTACTTCCGCTGCTAGTAACCCGAATCCGTTGTGCGGTGGAGATCGGGATCTCACAGTTGGTATCAGAGCATTTGGTTAATAAAGATCAACTAAGAAGACAAATATGTCAAAAATTTATCAAGAAACACAAAAAGGTTGTAATTGTGTGATATAAGTCATACAATTTGATATTCAAACTAAAATTCGTAAATTGGTAATTGGGTCTTCAGAGGGAAGTACCGCAATTATATAGAATCCCTGACTTGCTTGAGGCCTAGACATGATGGTATTTACCTTATAATTCCAAGGGCCGTGACTACCCGTATATACCGAGAGTATACTGCAGCTCTTTACTGACAGTATATACGAGTAAATCTAAGACTTGAAATTATAAGCGTTAATGCTATCCAGATGATGAATTCGAATGTGGTTGATATGATTTTTAATTCTGTTTGAGAATTGATGAATTGAATTGGATTCTGATTGAAAATTCTGATTGAAAAATGATGACTTCTGAAATTAGTTGAAATATAAAAATCTGAACAAAACCACAATGAGGATGAATGGGACGAGTCCCAGTGATGATATTCATAACTGGAATGATGATAATGAATTCAGCAAATCAGTATGAGATTAGTGGGTTGTGCTGTCAAATTGTTACTGTTAACACTTGATCAGTAGATCAAGTTAAGGGATGACAAATTGAGAACTTGCTTGACTGAAATTCCCGTGGAGGAATGTTCAGAAGAAAATTTTTCGGTCTAATGGACCATTATCATGTTAAAGATATGAATCATATGATCTGAATATTAATGATGAGTTCTATATAAGGGATATTTATCCCAGTGTTCTGTTGGGTTGACCAGAATATAAGGAACCCCAAAATAAAATTGGATGTTAAGAAAAAGAGTTGTCCTCGACCTTGCGAGATGAGGACATCTCGCACTTTTTAAGTGGGGTAGAATGTAAGATTCCTCCCCAGCCTTCGAGGTATACAGGAGTAAGAATCTCCCTTTCTGATCTTATAATTATTCCCTCTCTAAAATAAAAGAAAGTTCTGTTTAACAAAGGAAGATCCTTTTCCTAGAATACTTCTCAAGAGTCCCACCTGTTTTAAGGATTCAGAACAATGAGTTCAGAAGTGAGAATCGATGTTTTGGATATCAAGGTTTTGGTCTTCATTCGAGTACGGCCCAAAAGAAGTTCTTTATCTCTTGGGGAGTATATGAAGTTATCCCCCAAATATTGTGAGCCTTATATCTGAATTCAATGAAAGTAGGTGACTTAGCCTACAAGCTCCTTTTATCTCTTCATCTCAAAATTCTTAATGCCTTCTATAAAAAAATGTGTCAAACCCAAATCATGGAAAGACGGTAAAACTTCAGTGGCAAGTTACCGTTGGCTTCTAAGTTACGCTAGCTCCTTCCTTTATATAAGTCGTAACTTTTACTTGTCGCTCACAGTAATCTTACTTCCATCGATCTCCTTTCTTTCTTAATCTCCTTCATGGCTTGGCAACAAGAACTAGTTTTATCCATAATGATTCCTCACCTTCAAGACGCAAGTGAATCTGTGAAGAAGGATTTTATAGAGCAGTATGAGCGCTCACTTTTCCCTCACTTGGGAACTTCTGTAGCTCAGACCAAATGGCGGACCTATCAAGACATAACTAGGGTAACACCCTGGGGTCAGCAGCACTTTCGTAACAATGTCCGCTTGGCCATGGTTATCGAAGCCTTGGGTTTGGGTCCCCGATACTACTGCGTCATGAGATCAAGACATCTTGGGTTTTCTGAGCGGGTCTTCTTACTGGCGTGTTTTCTTCCTCATGAGAAGATATGCCTTTACCCCGTTTTTGGCTTGCCTCTCAGAGGTCCTTTTGTTAGAACACCTCATACCACTGAGATAGGCGCAGCAATAACCCACAGAATCATTCCCATAGATGAGTTACCTTATACTTGTGCAGCTTGTGAGGATTGCTTTTGTGATCATATGATGGACGGGCTTATGGAAGTGTAAAGAGTTATTCTATCTTTACTGTATAAGTTCCGAGAATGAATAAAGTTTAAATCTTGTTCTTATTTTGAATCTTGCTCTCTTTAAGACGTTTCTTGGTGGTTAATCTTGATTAAAATTTTTCTCTAAGTCTCATATTCGTGAATCTTGCGAAATTATCACAAGTTGCGAGATGAGGACATCTCGCGTTTTTTAAGTGGGGTAGAATGTAAGATTCCTCCCCCACCCCCTTTTTAATGTCTAGTATCTTTCCCTGTAATCAATCCCTCTTCAGAAATATAAAGACCTTGTTTCTATCTGTTTTAGCCTAGAGAGAGAAAAAATATTCTAGAGAGAGAATATTCAGATTTTGAATATTTTTGGATAGAAAAATATCTCTTCTAATTCAGATGAGTTCCCCTGAAACAGAAATTCAAAAAGAATTTTCCAATGTGCAATTAGAATTAATTGAAAATAGGTATAAAGAACCTTAGCCTAAGGGTCTAGATTTTCAGAAATCTTTAGACTATGGTCCAATTAAGGTTCCTATGGACCAATAGCATCAATCCATGTGTAGGGAGGAGATAAATCCAACCTGTAAAAAGAAAATACCCAAAAATGAGTAAATGCTCACATGAGGTGAAGAGTTGAAAATGTACAAGGTTTATTAGTAAAAAACTATGTGCAATATTAAAAATATGAGATATTTTGGGTATAATGATTTTATTATGACACATATGTAAGGAAGGGGAGTCCCTTAAATGCTCACATGAGGTGAAGAGTTGAAAATGTACAAGGTTTATTAGTAAAAAACTATGTGCAATATTAAAAATATGAGATATTTTGGGTATAATGATTTTATTATGACACATATGTAAGGAAGGAGAGTCCCTTAAATGCTCACATAAGATGAAGAGTTGAAAATGTACAAGGTTTATTAGTAAAAAACTATGTGCAATATTAAAAATATGAGATATTTTGGGTATAATGATTTTATTATGACACATATGTAAGGAAGGAGAGTCCCTTAAATGCTCACATAAGATGAAGAGTTGAAAATGTACAAGGTTTATTAATAAAAAACTATGAGCAATATTAAAATGATTCCATTATGACACATATGTAAGGAAGGGGAGTTCTTTAAAGGAGATGCATATTTCACATAAGATGAAGAGTTGAAAATGTACAAGGTTTATTAGTAAAAAAACTATGAGCAATATTAAAATGATTCCATTATGACACATATGTAAGGAAGGGGAGTTCTTTAAAGGAGGTGCATATTTCACATGCTTGAATGAGTTTTAAACTCATAAAAATTGAGATATTTCATCTCTCCTCTCTCCTCATTCAAGTCTAGTTCCAAAAAGTTAGCTTAACTGACCTAAAAATGGTCAAATATTGACCAAACTGATTTAGAAAATTCTAGAATCAGTTTGTTTGGTTAGGAGCTCAATTTTTCCTATAAATAGAAGCCTCCCCCTTGTTGAAAAATAGTTAGTGTTTATGCATCGTTACTCTACTCCACCTAAGCCAAGAACTGTGAATTCATTTAATAATTCACTAGTTTTTGGAGCTTCCCTCTTTCTTCAATCCCCATTAGTGGCTCCATCAACATACTTAACCAATTGATTGGTTGGGGGCCTCTACCGTGAACAAAGAATCAAGCAAGTTGTAAGGTAATTAGTGAATATTGATCTTTCTATAATTTCTCAATGTTTCTCTCTTCTCAACCCCTCTCAAGCTTGAGAAGTTTAATTGGTATGGTTTTTTTTAAATACTATTGAAGTTTGAATAGTAGTGAAGAGTTACATAAGTTAATAAATGCTATTGAAGTTAATTTTCATTTATGTTTAAATTCTAATGATTTTTATGTAAATTCTCTCTCTCACTCAAGAAATGGTCATACTCATGACCCGCTCTCAATCCAAATCAAGCTTTTCATAAAGCTTTTCCTTAACCCAAGATTAAGCTATGCTTGAGGCCAATTTAATGGCTTTTTTCTATGCTTTTAGTTTATGCATATTGATGATTCAATCCACTATAGATTAATGATCCAATTAGAGATCATTTTAATTATTTCCTTAATGATAAGCTTTATCCCTTAGAAAAAATTGAGATTTATCAGTCATAGCAGCGGAGCTATGGCAAAATTTTTATAAAAATTATGCATAAAATAATTTCATTCAAAGTATAAAAAGAGGACTTCCTACCATATTCTAGGAATTATCATCCTAGATTAATTGAAAGAATTTCATTATAATCATGGAGAAATTGAATTTTAATATCATGCATAAAGGATAATTTTTTTTATATCAAAAGTGTTACTTTTATCATTTTTAATTTTCATGCATAGAAGTATGCATAAAGGAAAAAATTTTATATCAAAAGTGCAAAAGTGTTACTTTTATCAAAAGTGTTACTTTTATATCAAAAGTGTTACTTTCATGCATAGAAGTATGCATAAAGGAAAAAATTTTATATCAAAAGTGTTACTTTTATCATTTTTTAATTTTTCATGCATAGAAGTATGCATAAAGGATAATTTTTTTTATATCAAAAGTGTTACTTTTATCATATTGGATTTCATGCATAGAGTATGCATAAAAGTTGAATATTTTATTATAAAAGTGTTACTTTTAGCATAATTGAATTTCATGCATAGAGGTATGCATAAAAGATATGGGAAGTGATAAGATAGGATAAGATGCATGTGGATGTGGATGTGGATGTATGAATGTGGATGTATGGATGTGAATGTGGATGTGGATGTGGATGTATGAATGTGGATGTATGGATGTGGATGTGGATGTATGAATGTGGATGTATGGATGTGAATGTGGATGTGGATGTGGATGTATGAATGTGGATGTATGGATGTATGAATGTGGATGTATGGATGTGAATGAGGATGTAGATATGGATGCATGGATGTAAATGTGGATGTGGATGTATGGATGTATGCATGTAGATGTGGATGCATGAATGTGGATGTATGGATGTGAATGAGGATATAGATGTGGATGTATGGATGTGAATGTACTTGTAGATAAAGATGTATATATGTGAATGGGAATGTGGATGTGGATGTATGTATGCATGTGGATGTGGATATGGATGTGTATGTATGAATGTGGATATGGGATGTGGATGTATAAATGAGGATGTGAAAATGGAGATAAGCATGTAGATGTGGATGCATGAATGTGGATGTATGGATGTGAATGAGGATATAGATGTGGATGTATGGATGTGAATGTGCATGTAGATATGGATGTATATATGTGAATGGGAATGTGGATGTGGATGTATGTATGCATGTGGATGTGGATATGGATGTGTATGTATGAATGTGGATATGAGATGTGGATGTATAAATGAGGATGTGAAAATGGAGATAAGCATGTAGATGTGGATGTATGGATGTGAATGTGGATGTGGATGTGGATGTATGAATGTGGATGTATGGATGTGAAGTGGATGTGGATGCATGGATGTAAATGTGGATGTGTATGTATGGATGTAGGCATGTAGATGTGGATGCATGAATGTGGATGTATGGGTGTGAATGAGGATATAGATGTGGATGTATGGATGTGAGTGTGCATGTAGATATGGATGTATAGATGTGAATGAGAATGTGGATGTGGATGTGGATGTATGTATGTATGTATGTGGATGTGGATGTATGAATGAGGACGTGATAATGAATGTATGCATGTGGATGTGGATATGGATGTGTATGTATGAATGCGGATATGGATGTGGATATGGATGTGTATGTATGAATGTGGATATGGGATGTGGATGTATAAATGAGGATGTGAAAATGGAGATAAGCATGTAGATGTGGATGTATGGATGTGAATGTGGATGTGGATGTGGATGTATGGATGTGGATATGGATGTGAATATATGATATGTGATGTGAAGGAATCTGAAGTGAAGAGATGGAAAATGATATGATTGGATGAGTACACATATAAATGAAATGTGGAATAAGTAATGTGGATTGCATGAGGGATAATGTGGAAAAATGAGAGTTAATATAGAAATTGTATTTGTAAACTGTTTGTAAATGCTGTTTGTAAATGGCTGTTTTATGTCAAGAATGCTGGGAAAGCATTTTGACCGTCTTGTGATTAAGGTCGTGGAGACCTAACTGATAAAGTTGCAACTGCTGACGGAGAGTCAATGGAGGACGTCTCGCGTAGCAAGGTCGGCCGAGGTCTTGACCAGCCTCGGTTCGATTAAAATGGTGAGCTTCCGGTACGGTGGATGAGGGACCAAGGAAGCGGCCTATGAGTGAAGCGCTAGGTCACCTGCGAAGGATCCTAGAGGGTGCTGACCATACGGTGCTCGGGCTCTGGGTCGCCCAGGATACCCACGCGTGCGTCGAGGAAGATATTGAAACAAGGAGTAAGAGTTGTTTTCTTGAACCGGGCATGGATCTGGTTGACTGACCTTGCTGGTCCTCAACGGATGAGTCCATGGCTCTTTTATATGGATCTGTTGGTTGATCTTGCTGATCTTCAACGAGAGTCCATCTTGATAAGTGATTATATTGTTGAGTATTATGGGCTAGGAACTATTGAAACGGCCCCTGTGTGGACAGGTGGTGAGCGTTCTAGTTGCCAATGATGCCATAGATACTCTGATGAAGGAATGATGGGAAATTATGAATCAACTGGATAAATTGGGAGATTGTGATCAGTGGTACTATGGTTTCATTAAAGGATTGTTTTAAAGTTAGCTGATGCTAAGAAAAAGGCAATTTTCATATTGGGTGTGTAAGTGGTGTGGCTAGTTTTATGTTTGCATGAAATTCCGGCTAGGGGGCCTTGGAACTCTTTTCCTTGGTACCCGGGACAAAACCTAACCAAATTCCAAATTGGATCCCATCACTACAGTGGTTGGGCGGTTGGCTAACCCATGGGATCGGATGGGGTTAGGCTGGACTGATGGATCCGTAAATCGAGATTTAATTTCTATTATTACGATAGATGAAGTAAATCCCGGATAGAAATTGTTCTATGGATAGGAATCAACGGCTGTGCCTCTTGATGGGGAAAAAAGCGTTGATCCCAATGATCCAAGTGCAAGTTTCTTCCTTGATTCGACCAAGTACCGTTAAAGGTGCAGTCAGATCAGTTGATCCGTAATGATCTTGACTACGTTAGAGTAAAGAGTTATCCTGGTGGAATCGCCCATGCTTTCCGGGGAAAGGAAGTTTTTCCGGTTTCGGTTTTGGACAAACCGACGGATTAGTCTCTTGTCCGGATATCCGTGGGCGAGGCCCCGAGTGTGAGACCCCTACCCACGCATGATGTGCTACTTCCGCTGCTAGTAACCCGAATCCGTTGTGCGGTGGAGATCGGGATCTCACAAATGGATGGATGTGGATAGATGTGAATGTGAATGAATGGATGGATGTGGATGAATGGATGGATGGATGTGAATGTGAATGAGTGGATAGATGTGAATGTGAATGGATGGATGGATGTGGATGAATATGATGAGATGTGAATGGATGTGATGAGATATGGATAGATGTGGATGTGATGTAATGTGGATGGAATGAATGAGATGTGATGTGGATAGATGTACATGATGTAATGTGGATGGAATGAATGTGATGTGATATGGATGGAATGTATGTGATGTGATATGGATGCAATGAATGTGATGGATGTGAATGGGTGTGATGGATGTGAATGGGTGTGATGGATATTAATGGATGTGATGAGATGTGAATGGGTGTGATGGATATGAATGGATGTGATGAGATGTGAATGGGTGTGATGGATATGAATGGATGTGAGTGGATGTGATGAGATGTGAATGGGTGTGATGCGATATGAATGGATGTGATGAGATGTGAGTGGATGTGATGAGATGTGAATGGGTGCGATGAGATGTGAATGGGTGCGATGTGAATGGACGTGAATGTGATGTGATGATATCTGAATGGATACGATGAGATGTGAATGGATGTGAATGTGATGTGATGATATGTAATGTGATGTGAATATGATATGATGAGATGTAAATGGATGTGAATATGATGTGATGAGACGTGAATGGATGAGATGTGATGCGGATAGATGTGATGTGATGTGATGTGGATCTGAATGAATATAAATGAATGTGATGTAATGTGAATGAATGGATGAGATGTAAGGTGGATTAATGTGATGTGATGTGGATCTAGGTAGATGTGAATGGATGAGATGTGATGTGAATGGCTGTGATGTGATGTGGATGTGATGTGATGTGATGTGAATGGCTGTGATGTGATGTGATGTGATGTGGATCCGGTGATGAGATGTGACGTGATGTGATGTGATGTGGATATGGGTAGATATGAATGGATGAGATGTGATGAGGATAGATGTGATGAGATGTAATATGATGTGATGAGAATGGATGAAGACGATGGGAATACATATGATTGGATGTGGCATAAGCAATGTGAATAGATGTAGAAGAATGTGGAATAACGAGAAATGATGTGGAACAATGTGGAAAGATGAGAGTTCGTTAGAAACTGTATTTACAAAACCTGTTCTTAAATGACTGTTTTATGTCAAGAATGCTGGGAAAGCATTTTGACCATCTTTGAACGAGGTCATTTGGAGACCTAAGTGATAAAGTTACAACAGCTAACGGAGAGTCAATGGAGGATGTCTCGCATAGCAAGGTCGGCCGAGGTCTTGAGCAGTCTTGGTTTGATTTAAATGGTGAGCTTCCGCCGATACGGTAGATGAGGGACCAAGGAAGCGGCCTATGAGTGAAGCGCTAGGTGACCTGCGAAGGAGCCTAGAGAGTACCGACCATACGGTGCTTGGGCTATGGGTCACCGAAGATACCCACGCCTGCATCGAGGAAGAAAAATAGAACAAGGTGTTAGAGTTGTTTTCTAAACTCGGGCATGGGTCTGGTTGATTGTCCTTGCTGGTCCTCAACAGATGAGTCCATGGCTCTTTTATATGGATCTGTTGGTTGATCTTGCTGATCTTCAATGGAGAGTCCATCTGGATTTTCTTCAATGAATATATTTCAGGGTACTATGAGCTAGGAACTATTGAAAAGGCCCCTGAGTGAACAGGTGGTGAGCGTTCTGGTTGCCAATGATGCCATAGGTACACCGATGAAGGAATGATTGGAAATTTGAATTCAAGCTGGATATTTTGGAGGATTATGATTAGTGATACTATGGTTTCTTTAAAATATTAACACCATATTAGATAATTTGGGAAAATTCCTATTCCTATTTAAAAAATGGGATCATGGTGAACTTGATTAAAATTTTGTCAAAACCCCCTCATGTGACATATCGTTAGAAAGATCTTGAAGAGTAGAATCTAAATCTATAACCTCCGACAAATTTGGAGTTGATATGCTTGAGATATGTCCAAAACAATATGAAATCTTTGATTCCCAAACTATGAGATTTTTCCCAAATTGTCTAATATTGACTTTATTGTTTTAAAGACAATTGAATCTATGAAATAGACAATTTCACAGATATTGTTTTAAAGACAGTTGAATCTGTGAAATAGACAATTTCATATTGGGTGTGTAAGTGGTGTGACTATCTTGAAATTTGCTTGAAGCGCTGGCTCGAGGGCCTGGGAACTCTTTTCTCTAGGGCAAAACATAACCAAACTCCTAAATGAATCCTATTACTACAGTGGTTGGGCGGTTGGCTAACCCATGGGATTGGATGGACTGACTGATGGATTCCTAAAATGAGGCTCAATTTTGTTAAGTTACGATAGTTGAAGTAAATCCTAGATAACCCTTGTTCTATGGAAAAGAATCAACAACTATGCCTCTTGATGAGGAAAAAAGCATTGGACTCTATGATCCAAGTGCCAGTCTCTTCCTTGATCTGACCATGAGACTTACGGGTTCGGTCGGATCAGTTTGGTTAGTGAGATGACTACGTTAGAATAAAATATCTTGGAGTAATCGCCTATGTCTGCTAGGCAAGGGAAGTTTTTCTAGGTTTGGATTTGGAAGAATCGAGGGATTAGTCTCTTATCCGGATATCCATGGTGGGCGAGGCCTCGAGTGAGAGGCTCTACCCTGTGCAAGAAGTGCTACTTCTGCTGCTAGCACCCCCGAATTCATTGTACGGAGGGGCATGTATCTTTCAATGTATGTAAGCCTCGTAAGGCTTTGTATCGACTGAAGCAACCTCCACGAGCATGGCATGACAAGATTGTTGAGTATCTTGTCACTATTGGTTTTCATATGGTAGATGCAGATCACTCTTTATATGTGCGCAAGAGTGATAAGGGTATTGTGATCATCACCATCTATGTAGATGATCTTATTGTTGGAGGTGACAACTTGGATTAGATTGAGCATGTGAAAATTCTTCTCAAAAGGAAGATTGAGATGAAGGATTTGGGAGATCTATGCTACTTTTTGGGAATTGAGGTCATTTGCACACCTGATGGTATTTGGTTGTCACAGAGACAGTATGTATTAGACATGTTGTCCAAGTAAGGAATGGCTTATTGTAAGTCAATCTTGATGCCATTAAATCAAAATGGCAAGCTTAGTGCGCGGATGCACGTTGGAGGATTCCACTATATACAAGAAGATTGTGGGGAGTTTGATCTATGTCACAATCAGCAGTCCAGATTTCAGTTATATTGTTGGCTTCTTAGAGAGCCAGTTTATGCAGGTTCCACGCAAACCACATCTTGACAATGTGCAATGCACACTTCGGTATTTGAGGGCCACTGTTGATTCTGCATTGTTTTATGCAGAAGGTGTACCATTGGAGCTATATGGGTACAGAGATGTAGATTGAACACGTAGTATCTTAGACATAAGATCTACCAATGGATTTATGTTTTCATTGGGAAGTGATGTTGTGACATGGAACAACAAGAAGCAGCCCACAGTTGCCTTGTCAATTGCCTTGTCAAGTACAGAGGCAGAGTATAGAGGAGCTGCGGTGGTAGTATGTGAGGTAGCTTGGTTATGCAAGCTACTTGTGTTGATTTGGGATTGCATCTGGAGAGAAAGGTTATCATATATTGTGACAATCTTAGCAATATATAGTTGGCCAAGAACCCAGTTTTCCATGCGCAGACACATTGAGGTACATTACCACTTCATCCGGAAAGAGTCTTGGCAGGTGCATCAACTTGGCCTATGTCAGCACACAGGATCAATCGCTACCTAACATCTTCACGAAGGCCTTGGGAGCTGAAAAGCCTCGCAAATTTTGAGATATGATTGGAATTCATGAGCTAGAGTTGAGCTTGAGGGGGAGTGTTGAGATGTCAAGCTCAACATGAGCTGACACTCTCATGAGGCACCTGCATGACCGTCGACATTTACATCATTGGTGGGTTTGGTAGCTGGCACTGACATACCTTCACCAAAGATTCTACAGCAAGACTACACCAACTAGTCCACACCTACCCACTCCTCTTAGCATGTTCACATTATCGACCACTTGTGTATACTCTATTATGTGTGTTAGTCACTTTATCTTCTTTGTGGACCTCTTTTGTTGTGAAGAAGAAGAATTTTCAGCCTCTCACCTTGTGTGTTCTCTTCCAGGGTTCGTGAGAGTGTGTGTGTGCTTACAAGAGCTCAATCTCTCTTATCCCTTGCATCTTTTCACCATTGCGGGTTTTGTACTAGCTGCATGCCCAATTACCCATATTGAGGAGTCGGTTCCAATTAAGTGATTGCGAGGTGGAGACGTCCGATTCGTGGGAGGATGCAGAGGCCGATGTCAAGGGAGTACCTAAAATTGGAGAGGTTGATGGTGGCTTTGGAGTACTCCAAGGCAACCTAAGAATAATGGGTGGATGAGTTACTAACATTGAGGGTATATCGCTGGTAAGGTTTATCGGCTACTACAGATTGGGGGTCAGAGTGTCGTTGTTGTGAAGCTTTTGCTTCCCTCTTTCCTAGGCAGTCGTTGTGGTGGAGGCCACCTTGGTTTCCATTGAAAGTGGAGTGACACGAGGTGGGAGTTGGTGTTGTGGTGAATTGGGGATCCAAATGTGTCGATTGCCCTCATAGAAATGTTCGGCTCGTAGTAGTAGAGGTTTTGGGATCCACCTGGAGGTTGGTGGCTCACTTGAGGGTGTGATTGAGGATAGGTGGGCGATGGAGAGTGTTTGGGCTGGAATTTCTCCTGTACCCTGTGGGCTTGTGGTTAGCGAATTGATTGTCTACTACGAGCGGGATGAGGAGCATAGGGCGCTGGTGTATGACGGTGAGAGTTGGATCGTCGGGGGATCCACAATGTAGATGTGCCCTCATAATAGCCCAGCGCAGTTTAGGAGCTTCTTAGGCACCCAATGGGGAGAAGGCATGCCTTGTATGCATGTGTTAGTGTGGTTAGTTTTTTGTGGTGGGTCAACAGCTTGTATGGTTTTTAAGATGTGGGAGTGGGCTATTGGGTTGCTACTGAGTGTGGTGGGGGGGGGTGTGAGAGGCAGTGGTGTGTGTGGAAGGCTAAGCGGCCTCTTTTTGAGTGGGATGGATTTGTGGGAATTTGAGGATGGAATGATGATGGGGAGTCGAGGGGTGACTTCTTGGCATGGGGGAGTAAAGGGTAGTACAAGCTCTTCATCCGTCTCATGAGGACAGAACTTGGCCGGAGGCTAGGTGTAAGGTAGTCATCCTTGCATCCCAATCAATGTTGCACATATCGTGTCCCATCCAACCCCTTCCAAGGGGTATTTCTTCATGCATTTTTCCTGCAAGAATCACATAGAACATCCCTTCCAAGGGATTGGAACAAAAATGTGATTGTGCCTAAGTAGTGAACTTCCTGAGATGCCACTGTTGTCACTGTGGTAGGGGTATCTTTCATTGAAGATTCCCTGAGGCAACACAAGGTTTTATTGAGACATCAAATTGTAATTAGCTCAACTAGAGACATTTTATGAGGAATCTCGTCAAAGTGGTCATTCCTAAAACTACAACCAACTAGGTTTCACCTCCCATGTTTCACCTCCCATTCCTCCTCTTCGCGAGGTCTCCCACTTGGGCCATGTTGACCATGATTTGTTTCTACGCCAAAGCTTGGCTTGCCTTGCTTTAGCCTCTTGTTGGGCGGCTTGTTTCATATCTTCATGATCCTTTTTTTGTGGTTTCTTGTCATGATGAATGGCCCTTAGGGTGGCTTCACAGTGAGTGGGCCATTGTAGCATTTTAATTTACTACCATTGAAATAGCCCGCCATTTTGACACCATCTAGTGTCTCTATGCACATAGCGCCTTGCAGGGTTATCTTAGTGACTAGGAAGGGTCCTAAGCCTCTATGCTTGAGTTTCTTTTTATGCATTTTCATGCTGAATAGGAGGACCATGTCGCCCTCATTCATTTTTTAAATCTTTTAGCTTGTCGTCAAACCATTGTTTATGCCTTATATTTTCGACAATCATGCTATATACAGGTAGAAGGCGTATTTCATCGAGCTTTTCAAGCTTGAAAAGGTGATACCTAAGACATTCCTTGTGAGATTCTCTTGTACAGTGATGCATAAGTTGGGAGGACCAAGAACTCCATTGGAATGATTTCTTCAATACCATAAGTCAAACTGAAGAGGGTGGCATTGGTAGCTGCCTTATAGGAAGTTCTATGGGCCCAAAGTGTTGTCGGTAACTTTTGTTCCCAATCATTGCAGTTGGCCTCCACAGTTTAGTTAGAATGGCACAGAAAACCTTGTTCGTGCTTTTAGCTTGGCCATTCGCTTGGGGGTAATAGGGGGAGGACTTCTATGAGTGACAAGGAGATCTTGTAAGAGGAATTGGACTACCTCGTTAATGAAATATGTTTGATTGTTGCTCACAAGCTCTAGGGGGCAACAACTCATATATAGAAATTTTACAGTTAATCACACATTAACTTTCCAGGTAGCCCAAGCTTTGACACCCACTTAGTGTAACAGTCCGTAGTAGCAATAATTATATATCTAGCTTGAGTGCATCTAGTTGTGGGACTAATGGGCCCAATGAAATCAATGCCCCACTTTTCAAATGGTTGCAAGGAAACTATAGGGTTCAGGGGCATGATGTCCTTAAAGGCAGGGAATTGCAGTACGTTGGCATTCATCGCACCGCTTGACATATTCTACTGCATCTGCCCGCCATTAAGGTGGGCCACCATAACCTGACTATGAGGACTTTGCATGCAGTGATATCTACTGCAAAGTGCCCCCTAACACAGGCAGAGTAGTGAGGCTGTTCCTAAAAGCAAGACATATTCTCGTCTTCACGGACACGGTGTCTAAGAATCTTGTCTTTCCCCTTCCTAGGGTGCTTTTTTTTGTGAGCAATTACGGGCGAGCAGTTTTCCAAAACTAGCGAGTGTTTGAAATTGTAACACATAGGTACCTCTAACATTACTCTCTTTCACACTCTCTTTCACTCTCTCTCACTCTCTCTTTCTCTCTTTCACTCTCTCTTTCACTCTCTCTCACACTCTCTTTCACTCTCTCTCACTCTCTCTTTCACTCTCTCTCACTCTCTCTTTCTCTCTCACAGACTCTCTTTCACACTCTCTTTCACTCTCTCTCACACTCTCTTTCACTCTCTCTCACTCTCTCTCACACTCTCTCTCACTTTCTCTTTCACTCTCTCTCACTCTCTCTTTCACTCTCTCACTCTCTCTCTTTCTCTCTCTCTCCCTTTCCCTCTACCTCTCGAGATATTGACACATGTACACACCAACACATTTCACACTTTTGCAAGATATTGAATTTTTAAAACAAGTTCTAGACCAACCCAAGTGGGAAAAACATTAACTTGCTAGCAACAAGTAGACCACCATTGCAATGTTTCCACTATGAGGTACCTCACTATATTAGAGTTTTTTTTGGAGAACCCCTCTAAAAGTTTATAACCAAAGCTTACGATCCTTCCCCCTTTTTAGGCTTTGTTCCCCATAAGACTCTCTAGGCTAAATTCCCATTTTTTAACATAAACTCTATATATTCCCTTTGAAAAGCCCTATTTTTGGTGACCATCCCCCCCCAAAAAAAACCACTTTTTAGGTGATCATTATATGTAACAAGAGTGGGGATCTTAGCCAAAATGCCTAAGAATATTCCCTTAAAAGTTTTTGATACCCTTTTTTTCTTACTTTTTTCCAAATTAAAAAACATTGCTCACCATGTAGCTAAGTGTACGATCATAAAGAAGTTTTTGATACCCTTTTTTTCTTACTTTTTTCCAAATTAAAAAACATTGCTCACCATGTAGCTAAGTGTACGATCATAAAGATGCTTTGCCACACTCCTGCATTGTTGACCCCAGTGTGTGTAGCGGTTGTGGGATTTGACCATATGTATAAAGGTTGCCCAATGAGAGCCTCCACATCTAGCCTAACATTTGTAACTTGCTGAGTGTGTAAGATGGATTCATCTAGGTAATCCCTTTAAATGTAGTTACTAGAATAATGTGGGAGAGCCACGTACACATGGAAGCCTACCTAGCAACTTGGCCTTTGGTTTCATAGGGGCAACCTTCACTAGTCATGGCATTACTTGTTATTCTAGGCTTTACATCTTAAAGCACATGTAGATGGCATTACTACCCCCCCCCCCCGTGTATGGCCTGCACCATATCAATTAATGCCATGCTCGATAATAAGAGATGATATGTAAAACACTACTGCAAAATGAGATCACAATGATAAGATAGAGAAGATACACAAGAATACCAAATTGGGTCCTAATAAGGGCGGTAGTGTATTTGCTTGTTGTAGTGCAAGAAAATGAGGCTATACAATGAAGATACACAAGAACACCAAATTGGGTCCAATACCAGTAAGATTTAATAGTTTCATATATTAAAATATATAAACCAACGTATTTTTTGGTAAATTTAATATACTATATGGAACACTAGACACTAGTAGTTTATTTAAATGTGGATGATCTTGAGAACACTGATATAATGCATATCAACTCTTTGAGTTTGAATGATCATAAAAATATTGAGATGAAAAGGTTCAATCATCATTCTTACTCTTATCTTTTTTATTTTCATGCATGTGAGCATGAGAATATGTGTGTGTGTCTGTGTCTCTGTGTGTAGGTTCTCTCACTTCTCATCAGCAAATGGAAAATTAATGTTGTTTATTTGAAATACCACAAGGTTGTGAGAAATACCATTTGTGCATTGGGACATCCATTTGTAACAAAGCTAATGAAGTTTAGGTGGAAGCACCTAGAGGTGGAAGGCATACTACTAGAAATTTGAGTCAGAACCACTATCGCCCTACCTCTCTGAGAATAGAGACCGCGTTGGAGTGTTCATGTTGTCCAATGACACATTGGAGCGAGTGGAGGAAGACCAATGAAAGCGTTGACATGGCAGTTAGCTACCACATCATATTCCCGATGCTCGGCAATATGATGTGGCAGCCACTAGCCAAGCCTAAAGCGCTCCATCACCTCCATCACTTGAAACGGATGCTCCGTTACTGTCGTCTTTGACCTTGCTCTACGATTGCCATCTTCGCCGTCTACTGCCCAACTTCTATGATTTCTACGGTTGTCATCTTCGATGTCTACTGCCATCTAGGATTACTGGTCTTCGTTTGTGACAACATGATGTGGCTACCACATCATATTACCAAAGCTCAGCAATATGACGTGGTAGACGTGGCTGCCATGTCATCTTGCCACATGGGCATGCATACACTCAAAGATTAGTGAGTAATCAAGTAACAAAGTGACAAGCATATCCATGCACGAAGCAATCACTAATTACACACACACATACACATACACTACTGCATCATAGCATACACACATATATGAGCATGAGAGAAGAAGGCAAAAGAGAGATATATAATCCACTAGCACTTCACAAAGACAAAAATGAAAAAAGCTAGTAGCTTTTCCCGCAACAAATCATCGTCAAACAAAGGAAGATTTTTGAAAGGTCAAACGTATTTTTCCTCTTTCCCTTTTGGTTTGTGGAAAATGCCCTTTTTCTTCGAGAATCATTTTGTGGCATCCTGGTTGCAAGAGATGCTTTAGACTCATCCTCATTGAGTTATGCAACTCATCCTCATTGAGTTAAGCACAAATTCTTTATACTATTCTTTACAAAAGATATAATTCTTTGTAAAACATATACACGACTACTTGCGCAAAATCTAGAAGTAATTTTTTCTAGGACATGCAATCTCCCCCTATGTTTCGTGGGTTCAACATCCTCTTTTTAACAAATAATTTTGTAATATCTTGGTTGCACAAGCTTCCAATTGAGTGAAAGCATTATCTAAACCCAACCTTATTGTCATGCTCATGGAAGGAAGACACTAAGAAGAGAGACTTGTGTCTAAAAGCTATGAAGAGAGAAGTGTGCTCTAGTAGTGAACATCAAATGTTATTTTACATGTGTATGCAAAGAAGTATTTATTGAGAAGTGCACTTAATGAGCTTCTTATAAAACAAAGGAAAGAAGTAATTAATAATATTTGCTCTACTTTATTTAGGTGCAACACACCATTTCTTAGGTTGTCACCTATCCCATTGTCATAGGAGCTCCTTGCTCCTTGCCAAAGAGACTCTTATGTCTTACCTACTAAGAGATGGAATGTGCAATATGAAATGGGCACATAGTTTAGATTAGCTAGCTACAAAAAGAGTCACATTAGAAAAATAAAAAGAATAATAAAAAATAATGTTTTATTATAAAAATTAAAAATTAAATTTTTTTACTTTTTAAAACACTGAAGTAAAACTAGTTAACACTAACCCTAACCCTAATACAACAGTAACATAAATGATAATCATTTATTTAAGACCTCCTAAACAAGTGCAAGGTATAACTTACAGAGTAAGCCAACTCCATTGAGCTCAAGAGAGATTGAGAGAGATAGATAAGAGAGATAGTATCATTTTATTGGAGAAATTTTATTTTGCTATTGAGAGAGATAGATAAGAGATATATATATATATATATATATATATATATATATATATAGAGAGAGAGAGAGAGAGAGAGAGAGAGAGAGAGAGAGAGAGTAATGTTAGAGGTACCTATGTGTTACAATTTCAAAAACACTTATTAGTGTTTTTCATGGATTTTGTATTCAATGTCTCATGTATGGAAGCAACGTTTATCAATATCTCACAAAAGTGTGCACAATAGAGAGAGAGAGAGACAGATAAACTACAGAGAGAAAGAGAGAGAGAGACAGATAAATTACAGAGAGAAAGAGAAAGGGAGAGAGACAGATAAAAAGAGAGAGAGTGATAGACCGAGGGCCCCCCATTATTAAAAAACTATTGGTTTATGCTCACTCGAATTTGCTCACCAAAAATAATCTCCCCCCTTCTTGTCGAGTTGGCCTACAATGAGTTGGTAGGGAGCTACCTATTTAATTAGGTGACGTGCACGGTCCTGTTTAGGAGGGGGTCCACTGGTAAGCCGTTGGCTAGAAAGTGTGCAACCTCCTCACCCCACTTGATTAAGCAAAGTTGGAATAGGGCACCATCTGGTAAGTCATCATCCACTCCTACGATGGGTGGCTCGCCACCATTAGGGATCCTTGACATGTGGCCTGCCAAAACATGCTGCCAGTGAAGTCAAACTCAAGCAAGATAAGCAGCCACTTGGTGATTCTTCCAGTGAAGTCAAACTCAAGCAAGATAAACAGCCACCTGGTGATTCTTCCAGTTGTACAGGGCTTGTTTACCAAGTATAGAAGATCTCGATGGTCTACAAAGAAGATGAATTTGGTTGCCAGAAGATAATGGTGAAACTTCTTAACTGTGTAGACCATGGCCAACCCTTCTCTTTTGGTCATGGTATAATTTCTCTGAGCCTCGTTGAGTTGGCACGGCTTGCAAATCTGATGGGGAAGTCCTTATGTTCACCCAATTGGGCAAGCACACATATCCAACAGAAAAAGCGGAGGCATCAATAACACCATATTGGGGAATATGGGAATTTCCCATAAGTTTGGGACTTGTGGTCAAAAAATTGGATTTTCCATAACTTGAACACCGTTAATCCAAAATGAGCGCTTCTTGGCTCTTTAGATCCCATTTTTCAAGCGCTTTCCAATGATAGGTCACATGATAGGTTTTTGATAAACTTACAAGCATGTTATCCATGCCCTCCTTTTTTAGTACTCAAAAATGGGAATTGGGAGATTCCCAAAATCACGAATATGGTGTTCAATGTGGACATGACAGATAATGTTCCAATTGGGGGACCTAAGAATAGGAGCACTAGCCAAGGCTTTCTTGAGGGTTGTATAAGCATGTTGGCATTCCTCCATCCACTCGAAAAGGATCAAGAGTCCATAAAGAGGTCGAGCTATATCAGCATACATAAAAAGTAGCCAACATATCCCACGAAACGTTGGACTCCCTTAAAGTTGGTGGGTGGGGGCAACTCAAGGATGAGCTGCACTTTGCTATCATCCATGGAGATTCCCTGTCTCTGGAGACAATGTGTCCCATGATTACTCCATGC
Organism: Cibotium barometz; assembly: GCF_041138505.1. Lineage (NCBI taxonomy): Eukaryota > Viridiplantae > Streptophyta > Polypodiopsida > Cyatheales > Cibotiaceae > Cibotium > Cibotium barometz. The sequence goes on along the minus strand of NC_141104.1, from coordinate 37,868,856 downwards.
CTAATCCAAAATTGACATTTAAGTGGGTTCAATATGATATGCGATACACCCCTGCATCTTTCTAACACCTTATGTAAACGATCAAGGTGTGCCTTCCATGAGGAGTTGACACAAAGGTCATCCATAAAGACCTCAAGGAATTTTCGAAGATATTCCTTGTAGGCCGTGCAAATTAGACGTTGGAAGGTGCCAGGGGAATTGGTCAGCCCGAAGGGCATGACACAGTATACGTAAGTGCTCCATTCGATGGCAAAGACTATTTTGTGCTGATCCTTAGGATTGAACAACACCTGATTATAGCCAGATAATCCACATCAAGGAAGTTGTAGGCTTTCTTTCCTGCTACTCGTTCTAGCACAATGTTCGGTGAAGGGTAAGGGATAATGATCCCTTATGGTGGTGGAGCGGCATTGACCTTTTTTTGAGGTCCACGCACACTCTTACCTTCCCATTCTTTTTTGGGAACTGTCAAAATGGGTGATACCCATTCTTTTTGGGAATAACGGGTGATACCCATTCCGTATGCTTTATTTTGTAGATGAATCCGAATTCAATGAGTCTATCAATCTCTTCTCAGACCATCTTGGAACATTTTGGGTTCATAGTAGCTGGAAGCACAGAGAGGGAGAGAGGGCTCATGTGTGGGGTGTTTTGCTGATTAGCTACAGTTGATGTCACAGGGCAGCTTGATTGAGGGCAAAAGCGGAGGGCAAAGGCGATGTGTTTCTTGAGGAAGGGTGAGAGAGGGATTAGCCAAGATGAATGGGGCTTCTTGTGAGTATGCATCCCTGGTGTTGATGTGAGGGTCGTGTATGTGAGAAGGTTGTGTGAGTGAAGCTTCTGTGTCGGAAGAAGCTGTATGAAGTGTTGATTGGGAATCAAAGATGAAAGACACTGGTGATGTGTCTGGTTATGTTGTTGTGTTGGTATCCTGTGTGTGTTGATTTGCAGGAGAAGGCGTGATTGACGTGTTTGGTGGTGTAGTCCACGGGTTACACTCTCACAGCGTACTTTGTGCCAGCCTTTGATTACCTCGTCACGCACACGGTGGAAGTGTATGTGTTGCTGGGTGTTTACTTGGTTTATGGTACCCTTGTTTTGGCTATTCTTTCTGGTGTGGGTGGGTGGTGAAGTGTAAGAAGTGTTCTAGCCGATGGCTAGTGGTGCCCCCGTTCGTGTTGTTGTGTCCAAGTTTGGGAGGTGAAGGGCTATAGAGGCGTGGTCTTTTCTTCTTTTTTTCACCACACATTCTTCTGGTGCCCCCACTGAGGAATGCTCAGGGATTGTTTGACTGAGGAGAGCTCAGGTATTTCTCTTACGAGGGTGTATGCCCCAGAGTGAGAGATTGAAGGAAGGTGTTTTCTGGTTTTTCTTGGTCTGAAGGTGAAGCTTGGGGATAAAAATGATGTCATATCCGGAGTTTTTTGGTGGTTCTAATGAAGACATAGCAGATTTTCTTGAGAGGTTCGAGGTCGCGTGCATTAGCAACCTTGTTGATAATGAAGAGCAGGTGTTGAAACTTTTGAGGATCTTTTTGAAGAGCGATGCTAGAGATTGGCTCAAAGGTTTTGAAGCAAAGGAAGCTAAGACTGTACCACCTAGTGTTTTGACATTAAACATGTTGACAAAGTCTCTTTTGGAGCGGTTCCAGCGAGTTGAAGACTTGAGTGTGCTATGGCAAGAACTCAATGATTTGCGACAAGGACAAGGACAAAACGTGGATGATTTTTTGCATGTGTTCACAGGGTTGTGGGATCGATGGTGCTTTTCTTTGCAGGGTGAGGCTCCCCCGATGTTTGTGAAGAAAGTATTGTTTGTAAGTGGTTTGCGTTGAAGCTCAAGGTCGAAGGGAAGAAACCCAAAACGTTTGAGGATGCTGTGCAGATTGCAAGGGACAAGGAGTGGAAGATGAAGAAGATGGCAGAGCTCGGTATGCATTCAGAGGGTGTGCATGAGGATCTCTTTAATGCTGGAAAGGATGCCAAATCTTTTTTGCTGGAAGGAATGCCTTTAAGGTCAAAGCAGGTGAATAAATGTATGCTTGATAAGCCGTCAGGGTTCTTTTCGTGGTTTGAAAGTGTGTCCGAATGAGGATTCCATATAGGTTCGAATAAATGTATGCTTGATAAGCCGTCAGGGTTCTTTTCGTGGTTTTAAAGGGTGTCCGAATGAGGATTCCATACAGGTTCAAAAGCCAAAGCAAAAGGAGTTCTTGACAGGTCTTGAAGAGAAGCCATTGTTCTTGGAAAGCGGGGTTGACGAAGACGTTATTATGCCGAATGAAGAGATGGAGGTGCTAATTTGTGTAGAGGAAGAGATGTCCTTGCAATCGTATGCCGATGCTGTTGTGGAAAGTGCTTTGGAATGCTCTTTGGATGATGAGCTGAACTGTGTTCTTGATAATGCACTGGATGATCTGTTGGAATTGGTTTCCTTGGAGAAGGTAACAAATGCTTGCATACCAGTTGTGCAGGAAGGGAGTGATGGTGTGACTGATGATGAGTTGGATGCTACTTTGGTGGATGATGACGTGATAGATTTCGCAGGTGTGGTTGCTGATCATAAGGTGTGTGTTTCTTGTCATGCCCACCAAGGGAATGAGTCGGTTGTCAGTTGTGAGAATGCATGTGAGGCTATTGTTGTTGGTCACGGGGTCCACGATGCTTTGCCTGGCAGTTTGGGGAGCTTAGACTTGGTAGGGATACCTGTGCAAGATGTGGAGAATCTTGAAGGATCACCAATGGTCTTGAAGCTGAAGAAACTACAGGGAAGTGACAATGATGAGTCTACAGTGCATGAAGTTGCTGTGTTTGATGTTGATGGGCTGAAGGGAAATGGGTTTATGGTGGACACACCACATGTTGATGCTCAGCATATGGATGAGTGGTTTGTCTATAGTCTTGGTCTGGCAGTTTGTCCAAAGGGAGAGTTGGAAGCCAATGATGCAGGTTGCAAATTGGTGGATGATCATGAGGTGGGACTTGAAGATCAGGTGTTTGTTAAATCAGTATATGATTATGAGTGGGAATCATATGTGTCAGAAGGGAGTAGAGGTGAAGAATGGTTGTTTCCATCACAAGACCATGTGAGCTGGTATGGAGAAGGAAATGCAGTATATATTGATGAAGCCATATATGAAGAGCCCAGGGGGTTGCTGAAAGTGGAAGACCATAACAGGATATATCAATGGTTATTTGACAGAGGAAAATGCTTGAAGGATTGGAAGGTAGATGCACCGAGATTTCTTTTTGATCCTGGTGGATAGTTATTGGACTCTATCTTTTTGCTGTTGAGCATGAATGCTCTAGCAGACAGGGGGGTTGGCAAAGTATGTTAGGTGTTTTTCTAAAAGGTGTTTTAGGCTTGTGTACATATTGAATGAATGCATGGCATGTGTGAGAGTTTTGCTCGAGAATGCCTTGGCAGATGTACAGGGTGGACGGTTTGGCTTTGGGCTTGTACAAGTTTGTTCGAAGCATGGTCTAGTGAGGTCAGCTTCTGCAGGTGGTATCAGCTATTTGGCAGCTCTGAATGTGTGCGCGTCCCAAGAAATAAGTGGGCTTTCGCAGGTTGTATTTGAAGGTGTGAAAGCATGGAGGGAAATTGAATATTGATGTGGCTAAGATTGCCTTTAATTTGGTGTGAAAAGGAAGGTTTGGGTGGAGCAGGATGGAGGGAATATGCTAAATAAAAGGTGGCCATTTTCCAAGCCTAAAATAAAGAATAAAATGACCAAATGTGGCTTGCCTTGCTGCCAGCCTTTGGAAGGTTGGCGAAGCCGCCTTGTGGGAGAGTTGGCCGTCGTGTAGAGGCAGGGGGGAAGCTTCTCCAGCAGCATCAGCCACAAGCGCAGGAGAGAACCTGAGAAGAGAAGGTGTAGTTGGCGTAGCCGGGTTCTACAGTGAGCGGACACGTAGGTGCTGTGAAGAAGGGTGGGCACCTTGGGTAAGAAGAAGCTGCAGGTGCTGAAGCTTGGTGAAGCGGACAGGCTGGAGAGTTGAGCAAGAGGGAGTCGTCGCCCTGGTGAGTCTATAGAGAAGAGGGAGTTGACGCCTGGAGGGGATGTGGGCTGCCTCATTGTAGTGAAGGCTCGAGGCATCTGCAGACGTAGGGAAAGCAGGTAACCGCCTTGTGTGTAGGACTGTGGAGTGAAGCTACTACAGACTAAAAGAAGTGGTCGCCTTGTGGTGGTAACGTGGCGTGGAGGCGCAAAGGATAGTAAGGGAGCCGCCAAAGAGAGGAGCTGCCGCCTTTGTGGAGTCGAGCTCTGGCGTGGACAGGCTAGGCGCAGACTTTGAAGAGGCGCTGAGTGTGCAAGGGGTTCATGTGAAGCTGGGAAAAAGAAGGCGGGTGATCTGCAGGCTGGCGAGTCGGGGTTTCTGGAAACAGTGGTGTGGCCGTCTTTGTAGCTGGAAGCACAGAGAGGGAGAGAGGGCTCATGTGTGGGGTGTTTTGCTGATTAGCTGCAGTTGATGTCACAGGGTAGCTCGAGGGCAAAGGCGATGTGTTTCTTGAGGAAGGGTGAGAGAGGGATTAGCCAAGATGAATGGGGCTTCTTGTGAGTATACATCCCTGGTGTTGATGTGAGGGTCGTGTATGTGAGAAGGTTGTGTGAGTGAAGCTTCTGTGTCGGAAGAAGCTGTATGAAGTGTTGATTGGGAATCAAAGATGAAAGACACTGGTGATGTGTCTGGTTATGTTGTTGTGTTGGTATCCTGTGTGTGTTGATTTGCAGGAGAAGGCGTGATTGACGTGTTTGGTGGTGTAGTCCACGGGTTACACTCTCACAACGCACTTTGTGCCAGCCTTTGATTACCTCTTCACGCAAGTGTATGTGTTGCTGGGTGTTTACTTGGTTTATGGTACCCTTGTTTTGGCTGTTCTTTCTGGTGTGGGTGGGTGGTGAAGTGTAAGAAGTGTTCCAGCCCCGATGGCTGGTGGTGCCCCCGTTCGTGTTGTTGTGTCCAAGTTTGGGAGGTAAAGGGCTATAGAGGCGTGGTCTTTTCTTCTTTTTTTCACCTCACACCGCTGCTCTTCTGTAGCATGAGCTATGGCTCTTTGTCTATTTTGTAATCGGGTTACAGCATTGAGAGGGACTGTGTGGATGAAGTCGTCTCTTACACTCAACAGGTTAATGCTGTGCTAGGATTAGCTTCACGAGCTGTCCCCATTGTTCTAGGTCTCAGCGAACAATCTTTATACATATGGTCAATTCCACACCCAATGCATAAAGGGTTTAATGCGGGAGCACCTACCGAGGTACTTGCCATCCCTTTCTTGATAGGATACTCAACCATTTGTGGTGCGGTCTTGCGCAACGATAGCATTGCATAGGTGGTCGTTTTGCCATTATATTCATGTTCCCTGTGGCATTGGGGCAGCTAAGTACACTGGGCATATTTGGTCACCCTCCATCACGTAGTAGCTTAGAATTTGACAAGGCAAACTGGTTGGCTCAAGGGTTTTGTAGTTAGGGCCTTCTTGAATTTCCCCCTCATCCCCTTATTTGAAGATTTTCGTCAGGGTTAGTTGATAAACTAGTGTGATTCATGGAAATGGGGGTTGAGGTGGGAGAATTGGGTATTTTTGGTACCCTAAGAATTCCTCTTTGGGCCACTTCTTGTCCTAGTTGAGGTGGATTGTGGAGAGCAGAGGTGCTGGCAAAGCCATGCCTTGGGTTTGCAGGCAAGGCTTGAGGTAGAGCACAGGCATGCCCTTTACTGATAGCAGTTCATGGATTTGTGATTGCCCCATCTTTGGAAATATGTGCAACAATAGAGGGTGGGATGGGGTCATAAATGTGGAAACTCCATGCTAGTATGGTTAGCTCAATAGATCGGGCACCTTACAAGCTCCCTCTTTGGATGGAGATGGGATTGGCCGTCCTTGGCCGATTCTCAAATGTTGGGTCATCTGCTGCATTAATGCAGTGGCAAACTGCTTATTTCGCTTGATGTCTATATGTGGACCCTTTTCTCTTTCCATCAGATTTTATGCTGGTGGTCTTTCTTGAATAAGGCTTCCTCATGGAGTTCTTAGGAACGTGTTCCCTTGAAGTTGTCCGCAAAGTCCATAGCACTCCCCTACAACATTGTTCGAAGGAGGTATGGGCCAAGGCATACAATGAATTGTGTAAGGGTATGTCATTCAAAACTTCTAGAAATCTCCTTATTAATCTTTCATCAAAGAACTTGTCTCTGGCACTCTGCCAACGAGAGTGGAGATATCTGACTCTATTGATGTCGTCTCAAATGGTTTCACCATCCCTTTGTCTTGACTTTGTGCAACTGATCCACCAGACTCCATCTGTACCTTTACAACGATATCCTACCTTGAAGGCCTATTTGAAGGCTTCAAAGGTGGCCTTATTCTCAACTTTCAAGGACCTAAACCATTGGCCTACTTTAGTATCTAGGATGAGGCCAAAGGGACTCACCTTAACTTGATCTTCCATGTGGTCAAAGGCTTCACAAATCTGGTTGAGCATCTCCACATGTGGGATGGGGTATCCCATCCCATCAAATTTAGTGATTAGCTTTGAGATGTTTGCAGGTTTGTTCTGCTCTAATCTAGATCCTAGTGTAGGTTGCATTGGGGTTGGGGGCGTGATGCCCATAGCCACACCCTCCCTATTTCCATGGCTAATCCTAACATTTCTAGTGTTATCCTTTCCATGGCTAGAACGGGTGTTGGTTGAGGATTGATTGGAGGAGGATCAATGCTAGGTGGATAATAGACCATTTGAGGCCCTTGTCTTATGGGTGGATTAGGTTGTGCCCCTTGTGGTCCCATGTGGTACCCGGGGTATGCTCCCTATGGTGGGTACTGTTGATATACGGGTGGACTGGGTTAATGAGACTAGGCTGGGTAGGCCCTTTCTCTTTGGTATGATGTTTTTGGTCCTTGGGAAGATGGACCTGGCCCTAGGTTTGTATAGGTCTTTGGGCCCTGTATGAATCAACCACTCCTGAGATAGGCATGGCTCTCTAGATTGGTGGTTGGGTTTAGGTCTGATGGCTTTCGCTTTGCCCTATTTTTGCTCTAGGATCTAGAGACGGCATGGGCTGCGACTCTTCTGACTGTGCATTTCCTAGGATAAAGTTGTGGAGCGTCAAATCAAGGCTTCTTTGTGAATGTGTGGAAGAGGTAGGATCTTTCTCTTGGATAGGTGGTCTATCCATACATTGAGCTTTCAGTTCTCCTATTTCGAGGAGGTCAGGAGTATATTGTCCCATGTTGGGATGTGGTGCTGGGATGGTCTTTGCTCTCACTGGTGCTGTCAAAGATGAGCACCATTTGGTCCATGCGGTATTCATTGATGGGTCTAACCTTATGAGCAAGGGAGCTTCAAGAGAATTTACGTCAAAAAGAGGGTTGTTTTGCACCAATTTACCCAAATGCATGAAGTGCATAAATACTGTAATCCCCCTCTGAAAAGTATTCCTTTTTTTTTTGGGTATAGCTATACGCTTTGAGATGGTAAGGATGTAAGCTTGAGAAGGTAACAGGCATACTCTTCTCAGAGAGCAGATGGCACAGATGTACACTTCCTGAAGAACAAAGGCATGGCTTCAAGAAGGAACGTGCATGCGCTTTTATATGGAGAAGGTATAGTCATGGCAAGTTTACCATAGGCATATACCTTAGATAGGACAACAGGTATGGGCATGGCACAAGTGGAACGATTGTACGCTTTCTCGAGCTGAGGCAAAAGAGAATGGCACAGACGTGGCAAAAGTGGCACTGGATGTGGCAAACAAGATGAATACTTTGGAATAGGTATACCCTTTGGGAAGGAATGGGCATGGTGGCAGAAATGGAATGGTCATTGATTGCAGAAATGGAACAATCATGGCACTGTCAGATTTTAGAGAATTTAAGGCTGCAGCTTTGACTGCCATCTACTATATTCCCTAACAGTGTAGCTGTACCCCCTTGGTTAAATGCAATTTATGTCTACTAAATGCAAATATTCTATTTTTAATTATGACTGCCACATTCAAGGCCATAGATATCCCTAGATTTGGCGAGAGAAAGGAATAGGCATGGCACATTTTCCCCTCGGTTGTTCTCTTCTCAGAAAAGTCTGCAAAATGTGATTTTTGCCTTGTTTCCTCCTCATATTCTTGCAATTTCAGGTATCTTCCCAATGTTTTTTTGGCTTTTTTATTTGATAGGGAGCTAGAGCTAGTCTCAAGCTATCTGTTGATGCCTAAAGCTAGAGCTAGAGCTAGTCTCAAGCTCAAACACAAGCAAACAACTAGTGGATTTGCACTCCAACCTAGCCAAATAAGGACTCTAGAAAATGAACTAAGTGGAGGACCCTCAACTAAATGCTATCCCCAGCAGCAGTGCCAAAGATGTTAATCCTAACATACTACCTTGCACACAAGAAGAGAGAGGGAGAGAAGAAGAGAAACAACATGCAAGGGTCGAGTTTGGAGATGTGTACTTAGCCAACCCTAATGAGGTTAACTCCTACATGTGAAGCCACTAGGGGCTCACTCCACCTCTACTTGTGTCACCCAAGTAAAGATTCAAGAGCTAGGTAGAGAGCAAGGAGGGAGCTATGGAAATCTCAGCCTTCACTCCATGCCACAACATGCATGCAAGAGGGACCTTGGTAGAGAGAGAAAAGAGAGAGGAGAGGAGGGGAGAAGCTAGATCAACACTATCCCTACAAGCACACACAATAACAATCAAACATGCAAGCAAAACAGCAAGCATACATCCACAAGCTCATAAGAGAGAGAGAGAGAGAGAGAGAGAGAGAGTAAAAACTCAAATGAGACTAATGGGATTGTCCCTTTTCATATTTCATAAAATGTCTTATATACAAGAGCTCTTAGTTTATAATGGCCGGCCACCCATTTACAATTGGGGGCCCAAAACTAGTCTTCTTAGCTCTATGTACAATTCTTTCCTATGATCGGCATTACACAAGCCGTAAGCTCAGTCATCCCATGTCTCTTTTATCATTAAGCGCTTCCCATGTCTCTTTTATCATTAAGCGCTTTGCGCAGTTACAAAAGATAAGTTACAATGAGCGTAGCCACACTTGAAAAGTAATGTTAACCAGAGTGGTTGACATACTTGCAAACCCATATGTGTCGTAGCCAACCCAATTCGAACCCAGCATCCATGATTCTTAAATTTGTGAGCGGCCAAGAACTTCCTTTCACTCTTTGCCTAGCTGCCCATGTCTTCTTTGCAGCTTGGATGTTTCTAAATAAAACTAAGGGTATATGTTCCCATTTTTTTGTTGTGTCAATAAGAAAGTAAGGATCTTTACATAGACTTGGAAAAGGGGGTGAATGTACAGAAAAAGGAAAGATCTCCCCCATCCATGAGTGTGGGTATCTCCCATGAGAGTGGGCAAGAAATCTCCTCTTATAGGAACTAGTGGTTGTCCCATCTCTGGACGGCAGGCAAGAGTATTCTCGTCCTCATGGGAAGAGAAGAAAAAGGCCTTATATTTGAAGCCCACTTTGGGCCTCATGTTGGTCATCAACTTGACAACCTATAATATATATATATATATATATATATATCCACACCATGCTTGCCACAATATCAGAGTTCCATAAACACTTACTTTTCTTTGAATAAGCACCAGACTTGGCATACATATGTATCTAGCATTCCAACCTAGCGTAGTGGTGTGACAACCAAACACACATGAGCAAACCATTAAAAAACATCTTCAAGCAACTATATTATCTCTCCTTGGAAGCCTATAATACTCACCGCAATCTATCCAAGAATATATATATAAGACAATAACATTTGTTATTGCAAGATATAATTTTAAAGAATAAAAAAGATGAAAGATAGAACCTTACAAAACTCATTCGGTGGATCAACATTTGAGATGAATGGCATTTGAACAGGCTTTAAACGGAAAATCAAAAATTTTTGTAATGTCCAGTGCCTATGCACCAAAAATATAACTTATTAGGGTTTTCATTATCTACAAACATCACATTTACATGAAGCTCATCCGCAATATTTTGTAATCTTAGATTGTAAATTCCAAGGAGCCCAAAGCTCTCGTTTGTAAGCGTCTGGACCATACAAATCTAGCAACAATAATCCAAGTTCCAAAATATAAAGATATTCCTTGTTTCAAAAAAAATGTATCAATAACCCTTTATATTTACAATTAAATGCAAAAACTATAAAAAAAATGATTTGTTATACCGTAATAAACTTGTACACTCTAATAGTTGGATCATTAGAGATATTGTTGCTTGTCCTTCCCAAGATGGAGGGTCTACGATTGAGCCATGAAAATTATATAGATTATGGTAAACAATGATGACTATATTATAGCAAATGTCGAGACTAATACCTTTAATATCTTGTCCATCACCGCATAAATAAATGAAAATGATCTCCTTGCCACATCCATCCTATGAAATATTAGATCCATGATATCAAATACAACACTACACTTCACTAATCATTTACGGAGGATTATAAGGTCTCTCTCTCTCTCTCTCTCTCTCTCTCTCTCTCTCTCTCTCTCTCTCTCTCTCTCTCTATGGACGTTAAGTATTTTGAACTAAGCAAGAAAAATTAATAATGCCACTTTAAAGGAAAGCAAGTCAAAAGTAGAACATTTTTTAATCCAAATGTTATAAAAACAAAGAAGAACTCACCATGCTCCTATAACCATCTCAAAAACTTGAACCACCCCTTGAGCAATAGATGAGGCACTCCATGCTTGTGGATCTACATGGTGGCTTTACCTCAATGTCAATTATTTATTACACACAATGTAAGTATATTTATATATATCAATTCAATATTACCGGCAATGGAAATGCCGGTGTGGGAGATAAATTGAAGAAATTTTGCCATCCAAATCCTATTTAACCTCATGTCTTTGCATCACAAGAAAAAATAATCATTCTAAAGAAACATCAATAAACTTGAAAGCATGTACACTTGTTGAAAGAACGGTAGAGGGGGAGGAGACACACACACAAGAGCAAACCCTAATGTATATTACAAACCCTAACCATAGAGGGAAGCCATCTCCCTTCTCACACAAAGCATAATGTCATAATCCATAATACACACAACACTATGAGTTGTGTCCACACACATCTAACCCTAGCTAATGTCCACACACTATGACCAGCTGGACACGCGGTCATTTATGTCTCACACATGTTCATACCTAACATGCCAGCACATAGCATAGTTGGCTCACACTGCCATCGAGCCTGAATCTCAATAGCCCCTCTCAAGCTCATGATGTACTACCGATGAAGATGTAGATGAGCTTGGGATATCAAGGCTCTTAACACTCGCCCTCAAGCTCATCCCATGTACTCCCAACATAGTACGGAAGTACTCAAACTTCTCCCTGCTAAGTGGCTTTGTAAAGATGTCTGCCACCTACTCATCAGTCTTCACATACTGTAGATCAAATGTACCATCCATCACCTTCTCTCTGACAAAGTGATAATGGACCTCTATGTGTTTGGTCCGCGCATGAAACACTGGATTCTTGGCCAACTGTATACTGCTCATGTTGTCACAATGAATGACAACTTTGCCATCAATAGGCTCACCCAAATCTGCCAAGAGATTCTTTAACCATACTGCCTCACAAGTAGTAATGGCTGCACCTCTGTATTCAGCCCCTATACTAGATAAAGCAACTGTAGGTTGCTTCTTGCTACTAGAAGCAATTGTAGGTTGCTTCTTGCTACTCCAACTCACCACGGCACTTCCAAGTGTAAAAGCATAACCACTAGTAGACCTCCTGTCATATGAGCTACCTGCCCAATCAGCATCTGTGTAGCCATGTATATCCAAGCTTTTACCACTCTCATAAAGTAGACCATAATGTGCAGTGGTCTTAACATATCTCATAATGCGTCTCACTGCATCCAAATGAGGCTTTCTGGGGCTCTGCATAAACTGGCTTACTAGCCCCACAACATAACTCAAATCCGGGCATGTGATAGTCATGTAAATAAGACTACCAACCATCTTTCTGTACATACATGGATCATCCAACTCATCACCATAATCAGCCCGCAACTTCACATTCTGCTCCAAAGGTGTACTCATAGGCTTACACCCTGTCATGCCATACTTTGCCAACATATCCAATGCATATTGGCGCTGTACTAACCATGTACCTGCATGGTCTTTGATCACTTCAATTCCAAGAAAGTATCTCAACTCACCAAGGTCTTTCATGTCAAATTTCCCACTCAAAGCTTTCTTGACATGCATCACATCTGCACCATGATCACTTATGATAATCAAGTCATCCAATTAGATGACGAGTAAAACAATCCCATGTTCTGTCTTCTTCACATAGAGTGAAGAATCTGCTGTAGAAATCTGAAAACCAAGAGAGATAAGATATCTGCTCATCTTATCACTCCAAGCACGAGGTGCTTGCTTCAAACCATATAATGCCTTTTTCAATTTGCATACGAGTGGGATATCTTGGGTGTACATACTCTTCTGGTGGCTATGCCATATACACTTCCTCTTATAGATCTCCATTTAGAAATGCATTTTTGACATCCATTTGATGCATTTCCCAGCCATTAGCTGCAGCCATAGCAATGACTACTCTCACTATGCCCATCTTAGCCACTGGACTAAAGGTTTCATCATAGTCCAAACCTTGGGTTTGTGCATAACCCTTAGCTACCAATCTTGCTTTATGTCTCTCAATAGAACCATCAGATTTGCACTTCACTTTGTAAACCCATTTACATCCAATAACATTTTTGTCCTTTGGTAGTGCAATCAAATCCCATGTATCATTATGGACCAATGCGTCCATCTCAACATCCATTGCTTTCTCCCATACATGCTCTCCAATAGCTTCTGTATAGCATGTAGGTTCCACATGCTTCACCATAGATATCATATATGCATAATGCATAGCAAAATCTCGATATGTCAATCTGTCTATCTAACTCTCTGGGATCTCTGCAATGCCTGTAGGTCACTCTGAATACCTATCACTCTAGCATGTGGTGGCACATATATATCCTGCTAGCACCAGGTGTGCGTAAAACAGGTATGCCAAGCTCCTCATCCAAACTCTCTAAACTAGATGACTCATAACCTGTGATTCCAATTCCTTCGACCTTCTTCTTTCCTTTATCCATAGCACTACACCCAGTGCTCACACTCTCATGCCTCAAACGTCCTGACCATGGACGTACAGTACTACTCGCAGCCTCTGCTGTCTGTTGGCCCAGACATAGAAGTAGAACTAGAACTTGCTTGTGGTGGCAAGTTCACAGGCACATCAGCCTCAAGTGACTCAACGACACCCTCATCTTTAACTGACAGGCTTCACAAACATGCATATGCCCATCATACTTAAATCTAGGCAGCCCACTAACAATGCCTCTTGTCTGCATGTTCTTCAATCTTTGTATATTGACATGTCCAATCCTCTTATGCCACATATCAATGTCCTGTACCACATTTCTGCTTTTAGAGAACATGGCTGATTTTAGCTCAGGAATTCTAGCATCCAGCTTAAACAACCTGCCTTCTTTCTTGCCTTTAGCAAAATGACTCTACATCCATGTTTGAAGTCCTCAACAAAGCAACCATGCTCGTTGAAATGAACCTGTAATCCCTGTTCCACCATTTGACCAATTGAGGCCAAGCTCTTTGTGATAGAAGAAACATACAATATATCTGACATAGATTTTGTTTGACCATTGTGCATAACCAATGGTACACTACCAACATGTGTAATGGCATGCTGAGTATCATCTCCATTTTCCACATAGCCTTTCACACCCATAGGCTTCATATGCTCAAACCATTCACCATGACATGTCATATGGTTTGATGCTCCTGAGTCCATATACCATGTGTCATCATTCTCAGCATTTGTCATCATCAATCCCACAACATGTTTCATAGCAAACAAATGATTTGTAGTGCCATCATTACTACTTGATGCATAATTTTCACCACCATGTTGTGAACTTGCTTTGTTTTTGCCTGAATCACCTGCAATCCACTTAAGGATGTTTATAAGACCTTACCCGGTAGGCCAAGCTCTCAGATCTGATAAGAATCAGTGTGCTCCAAGCTTCACAGCTCCAATGGCAAGCTTCACAGCTTCTCTTCACAGCTTCCTCTCCCTCTTCACTCACTCACTCATAAACCCTAATAAACAGCACAAGGCTCTGATACCATGTTGAAAGAATGGTAGAGGGGGAGGAGACACACACACAAGAACAAACCCTAATGTATATTGCAAACCCTCACCATAGAGGGAAGCCATCTCTCTTCTCACACAAAGCATAATGCCATGATCCATGATACACACAACACTATGAGTTGTGTCCACACACATCTAACCCTAGCTAATGTCCACACACTATGACCAGCTGGACACGCGGTCATTTATGTCTCACACATGTTCCTACCTAACATGCCAGCACATAGCATAGCTGGCTCACACTGACATCGAGCTTGAATCTCAACAACACTTACTAAAAGACAACATAGATTGCACATGTCACATCTTTGCGAACATTCTCCTTTCCAAATACTCGCTTGATTAATATAAAGGTATCTGTGAATGTAGTCTCTAGCATTTGTAGGCTCCTGTATCAATAGCTTGTTCTATACCTTATGGGCATAGATTACATTTACAGTCTTCTAGATGCCATTTACAATACCTCTTTGTAGATAACATTAGTTGTGTAGACTTTATTTGTACCTTCATTGCTACTTTCATGGTCCACATTATATTTTACACACTTTCATTGCATCTACTAATGATCTAACATGGGACATAGTAACATACAATCCTCCATCTGTGAATAGCCAAATAAAGTCCCAACACACTCAATATTTATTCTTGGGGCTTATTTATTAACATAACAAAAGCTAGCCTCATAGGAAATCGTCTCCTTCTCAAATACCATATTAGAGAGTCTAGGAAAATCCCAATTCCCATTTTGCAAGATTAAAAAATGGAAGGCACTGGGATAAACCTTGTAAGATTTTGTCAAAACCCCCTCATGTGAGATATCGTTTGGAAAGCTCTTGAAGAGTAGGTTCTAAATACATATTCTTCAACAACTTTGGAATTGGTATGCTCAAGATACACTAAAACATAGATTGAGAAGAAAATTCCCAAAGTAATGGGATTTTCCAAAACTCCCTAATCTAGTCTTCTCATGTCAAAAGGCAATCGAAGCATTGATGGAATGAATGTTATCCTTGAAATCAAGACCCTATCTCTAATGTTTATACCTATAATAATTTCTACTTCTATCACCTTTGAGTGAAATTCCTTACATATCAATCTGGTACCGTTACAAAGTCCCCGTCGCCACCCAAGGATCCAAATTTCGGAGTAGCATGATAGGAACATTCATCTTTAAAAGCAAGAAGTAAGGAGGGTAACCACCACACCCAGGTTCAAAATATTCAAGTATTCAACTGCATATAATATTTTGTCACTCTCAGAAGAAACAACCGAATTTGCATTGAGGTATTCTCTTTCAAGAATAGGTAATGCAATCAAGGCTAGTTCATTAATCTCATCCATCTCTTGATTTTGTGGTGCAAGAAAAGTGCAGTCTTTGAAGAAGCATGCATAATCCTCCACTCTTTGAAGATCTCTCTACACCCATTCTACCAAACTCATAAGGGAGTTTCCATGGATCAACATTCGTGGTAGAATTACTACTCTACCTTGATTATTTAGATGGTCTACATTCCCAATTTATAAAGCCCAATTGACAATGTCTAGTTCTGTACAATCATAACCACTCTGATGATGAATGACCTGCATGTTTTGGGTGATCTTTTCATATATCTCCAAATATATGACCACCACAATGTTACATTAATAATATCCTCACGTGATCCCTTTGCAACAATAGGTAAGATTTACCTAAAGTCACCACCAAAGAGCATAATTTTGCCACCAAACACTATCACTTTGCATGATATCTTTTAATGTCGTGTCCAATGCTTCATATGCATACGTATGCATCATTGGAGCCTCATCCCAAATGATCAATCTTGCAAGCTTCAACATCTCAGCCAATGGGCTATTAGCTTTAATAATGCACGTGCTAAAAGCATTCATAACCAATGGGATTTTAAAATGTGAGTGTGTAGTGCGTCCATTTGAAAAGTAACAATGCAGCTATTCTAGAAGATGCATATGCAAAGTAACTTGATTCTCTCCATGTATTTGAAATATCAAGGTATTATAAATATATGTTTTGCCTGATCCACCTAGTCCATCAAGGAAAAAAACACCACCATTGTTCAAATTAATGGCCTCAAGGATGGTATGGAAAGCTCTTAAATGACAACTATTAAGACTCCTTCCCATGGAAAGAGCCAAATCAGCTTGTTGAACAGTATCAAATATCATCTCTTCCATCAATAAACCATTGTTGATAGTAGTTGATCTATCAAGAAAAGGCAACCTTTCAAAATCATGTAGACATTTTATATATTGTTGTAAGAGGTCTTGCATGTGTAATAAATCTTGATTCTTAGCTATAGATTGACAAACACCAACGTCAGCACACCTTTTCTACAAGCTATGGAAAAAATCATCTGAAAGTTTAGCAAAAAATTTATGTCCGAGAGATATAGGCTCACAAAAAACCAGAATGATGACAAAAAGTTGACGCAGTTAGAATCTCGTTTTCTGAAATGCAGCTTCTTAAAGACACATATACCACTCATCATCACTCTCCAGTATTCATGTCACTTCACATGTAGTCTTAAACCAGGGATACAAATTCCCATTCACTGTTCGTACATCCTCAAAAGATTTGCAGCTTTTACACATTGTGAGTAGCATGTGTAGATAGTATGTTGAGATATTGAGCTCAACTAGTGCTATGGTGGTGGCGGACATTGATGACCCAGACTTTGGTTTGTGTGAGAACTAAGGAGGCAAGAACAAGCAAGCAAGGAAGCCATACATAGGTAAGAGCATCATCATCTCTTTCCCTTATTGGTTTAGTTACAACACCCCTCTGTCTTTGGTCGAAATCTGGTTTTTGTAGTACATCAGTGCATTTTGGAAGTGTAGAAAGTTTTTGCATATGTATTGTTGAAATTGGGTGTATGTACATGTACTTTGGTCAGATTTGGTGACTTACAGGTTGTGTTGAAGTACCAATGTAGTAGTCACAGAAGAAACTATTGTGTTACAGGTTGCATACGTAAATTATCTATTGCAATTTTTTTATTATTTTAGGAAAACATGTCTAATAGAATCAATCAGATTGTTAGTGAGAATATGGAAAGAACAACTTCCGTGCTTGGAAGTTTAGAATGACCAATTTTCTTATGGATAAAGAATTTTGGGACTATGTCGATGAAGGAGACAATGAGGAGCCTCATGAGTTGTCTAAAGAAAATGCCACTCCAACAGACATAAAGGCATTCAAGGATTAGAACCAAGGTGTAAGGAAAGTCATGTATTAGCTTTCAGTTAGTGTCATAGAGACACGATGATAGGACACATACAGGATGTCAACACTCCAGCAATTGTGTGGGAGCTGCATACCGTGGAAAAGAAAAGCATTCCATAAATGAGTATGATTTAAAGATCAAGGTCATTGTTGAATCCCTTGGGTCCATCAATGTATCGTGGAAGATGATGATTTGATGAGTGTACCATGGATTCAAAAATCAAATACCCCCTAGTGAACCGATTATCCAAGTGAACACCCAATGAAATGAATGCTAAGGCATTGTTATAAGAGCATATATTCTTCTTATATTCTTTACTTACATTATCATTACCAAGTAACAAATCAAGCAATGTAGGAGGATGATTTTTCAAAGGTAGTAAACAAATGTTTCCACTTGCACAACAATGTTTTCCCACATATTGTCGAAGCTTTCTTGATGCCTTATTGCTCTGTTACCTGAATCCAAGTGGATTCCAACATAGAGTTCTCTATGCTCCTCATCTTCAACCATTCCAAATGTTTTGATTACATTGAAGTAATCCATTAAATTAGCATGAATTTATTTTATAATGCTAGTCCTTGTTCACAAACAATAGAATTCTCTATGCTCCTCATCTTCAACCATTTCAAATGTTTCGATTTCATTTACATTGAAGTAATCCATTAAATTAGCATGAATTTATTTTATAATGCTAGCCCTTGTTCACAAACAATTATGGCGAGATGTGTATGTTATATCCAAAATTCGAAGGCGACAAACTTGGTTCGAGCTTAGCTATATACAGCTCCTAACCATCTTCCAACTCCTTTGAAAAAAAAAGCAAATATGAATTTTATTTTTACATTTATTATCTTATTACATTCATTCTACTTCAAGTTACATTCATTCTACTTCAAGTGCCATTATCATCGCATATGATCTTGGCATGTATATCACACATATGACCCTACTATCAAGGATAGACTACGCAAATTAGCAAACACAATGAGAAATTTATAATAGAAAATTGCGTCTAATAAATACAATTAATTTACACTAATAAGTAATAACCTCTCTCCGTCTCGCACCTTTCTTTGCTGTGACCCTAATCTCTATTGAGATTCAAGCTCGATGTCAGTGTGTGTCAGCTGTGCTATGTGCTGGCATGTTAGGTAGCAGCATGTGTGAGACATAAATGACCGCGTCCAGTTGGTCATAGTGTGTGGACATTAGCTAGGGTTAGTAGAGTGTGGACACAACTTATAGTGTGTCTTGTGTATTAGGGATTATGGCTTTATGCATATGATTAGGGTTTGTAATATACATTAGGGTTTGCTCCTGTGTGTGTGTCTCCTCTCCCTCTACCTATTTTTCATCATGGTATCAAAGCTTGGTGCTCTCTATTAGGGTTTATGAGTGAGTGAGAGAAGAGGGAGAAGAAGCTGTGAAGCTTGCCATTGATGCTATGAAGCTTGGAGCACACCGATTTCTATCAGATCTGAGAGCTTGGCCTATCGGCGGGTAAGGTCTACTAAACACCCTTGAGCAGATTGCAGGTGATTCAGGCACAAACAAGGCAAATTAGAGTTGCCCAAAGCAAAAGAAAATTTTGTTTTTTTGCAAAGCTTTCCATTGGAGTTTGGAAGTGGTGATGTATAGTGAAAATAGATGCAAATCCGGCAAAGAAACATGTATGTGACAAGGATGAATGTATTGGCAACTCATGTGCAATTCCTACACTAATTTTGGAGCAAATATGATGCATTTAAGTGATTGAAAATAACTGGTTTTGAAGCTCTCACAAAACAGAGAAAAAGAGGTCAACTGTTGATGAAATTAAACCAAGTTTTTGGCAAAAATCATACCATTGATGGGCTGTACACTTGCATTGGAGTGTTAGGCAACATTATATGCTCTCAATTACCACACAAATCAATCCAAACTCCCTCTATAGCAGGCGACGCAGCTTGGTATGCAGAAACAGAGCATTTTTTTATCTATTTGCTAAGTGGAGGCCCCACAAATCAACTCTTGTGCTTGATAAATTCCAAAATTGCCTTAGCAATTGGTTGGTACATACACTTGAGAAGGAGGCTACATGAATGGTTGGAGCAATTATGATCTATGGAGCTGGAAATGAGCTGATTAAACAGGCTGTCTACTGTGTTCAGTGAAACAGAGTGTGATTAATCGACTAATTACTCTCTCATCTTAAACAATTGGTCTAATTCCTTTTACATGGAGTTAGTGGACATCATTGCTAAGCTAATGAATGCCTGGTCTCTCAATTTGGACAAGCATTGAAGAAATTAGAGCCATTTTACTACTGGTTTTACTGGTTTTTCTCAAAACAGAGAAGGGGGTTCGAAAAAATTGGTATGTACATATCTTGGTTGGTGTTGATATACAACATTGAGCTTGTTTAGGTGGCAATGCAAGTTATCCACACTTGATTGAACCACTACATTACAATTTGGAGCCTTGGCAAGTGCGTCAAAATAGGGTACCTTGGACTGCATATGCCAGTTTATTTTGGATGAATACAGTTTGATTTTCTACATCAAAAGTGAAGTTCATTGTGTACTTTGGAGTATCTAGAACACTTATTGGAGTGTGGGTGAGCTGACGAAGGCTTGTTTATAAATTTGGATGTGTGTGGAAGGTGCATTTTCATTGAGCAAATATGTCGGGCAATCCAGTACAAATTGTGGGTGAAAAGCTGGATAGGAAGAACTTCCAGGCATGGAAGTACAGGATCAAAAGTTTTCTGAAGGTAAAAGGTTTTTGGAATCTTATTACAGGTGCGGAGCCAAAGCTGGAACTACCCCGACAACCTACACAATAGCAGGTTATAGCTCATATAAGCAATGGTCAGAAAGAGCATACAAAGTGTTGCATTATCTGTCTATATGTATTTCAGATGCTATACTCATACATATACATGGTGCAGAGAATCCCAAGGATGCATGGGATACATTGGTAAAGCTGTTTGATATAGACACTAGTGCTCACAAGTCTCAGTTGCGACAATAGATTCGTAATGTGAAATGGAATAGAAGGAGCATCCATGATTATGTACAAGAGATAAAGGAGTATGTAGATGCATCGGCAACAATCAATGCCCCCATGCGTGATGATGATTTGGTAGACATTACCTTGCGTGGTCTTGGCAAGGAGTATAAGTCTTTTGATACATCCATCTCGGTTTGGAGTACAGGTTTACCAGACTTTGATGAGTTGTACTAGCCATGATGATAATGGCAGAAATCAGGCTTTCTATTCACAAAGAGGATCTAGAGGCAGGGGGAGATTTGCATCACGTGGCCGTGGTAATGGACTTGGATGGCAGGACAGGTCACCACAACAGAATTTTCAGCCTACATATGGTGCTAGAGGTGGTCGTGGATATACACCTCAGAGAGACAGAGGTAATCCTCATGGTAGAGGACGTTGGCAAGGCCAACAAACATCTATGAAAAATGTGGAATGCCATTACTGTGGGAAATTTGGTCATATGGCACGTGATTGTTTCCGCAAACAAAATGATTTGAGAGGGGGTAGAGCACAACATGGTGGACATTATGCACAACATGGTGGTGGAAATTATGCATCAAGCAGTAATGATGGCAGTGCAAATCACTTGTTTGCCATAAAACATGTTGTGGGATCTATGATGACAAATGCTGAAAGTGATGACACTTGGTATATGGACTCTGGAGCATCAAACCATATGACTTGTCATGGTGAATGGTTTGAGCATATGAAGCCTATGGATGTGAAAGGCTATGTGGAAACAGGAGATGATACCCAACATGCTATCACACATGTTGGAAGTGTACCATTGGTTATGCACAATGGTGAAACAAAATCTATGGCAGATGTCTTGTATGTGCCTTCTATTACAAAAAGTTTGGCCTCAATTGGTCAAATGGTGGAACAGGGTTTATAGGTTCGCTTCAACGAGCATGGTTGCTTCGTTGAGGATTCAAAAATGGATGTAGAGTCATTGCCAAAGGTAAGAAAGAAGGCAAGCTATTTAAGCTGGATGCTAGGATTCCTGAGTTGAAATCAACCATGTTCTCTAAAGCCAAAATGTGGTATAGGACATTGACATGTGGCATAAGAGGATTGGACATGTGAATATACAAAGGTTAAAGAACATGCAAGCAAGAGGCATTGTTAGTGGGCTGCCTAGATTCAAGTATGATGGGAATATGCATGTTTGTGATGCTTGTCAGTTTGGAAAGCAGGCGAGGTTGCAATTTCCTAGAGAAGGCAACATGAGTAGCAGGCCACTTGAAATAGTTCATAGTGATGTATGAGTCCTGCACAAAACCAATCCATTAAAGGCAGCTTATATTATGTGACATTCATTGATGATTTCAGTAGAATGACATGGATTTACTTTCTTAGAGAGAAAAGTGAAGTGTTGGGAAAGTTTATGGATTTCAAAGCTTTTGCAGAGAAGCAATATGGCTCTTAGATTAAATGTTTGAGGACAGATGGAGGTGGTGAATACACCTCACATGCTTTTGAGCATTTCTTGAGAAAGCATGACATAAGAAGGCAATTAACTTGCCAGTATATACCTCAGCAAAATGGTGTTGCTGAGAGAAATAATAGAGTCATTTGTGAGGTGGCTAGGGCAATGCTCAATGAAAAGAGCATTCCAAACTATTATTGGGCAGAAGCATGTGCCACCGCAGTGTATATACTTAATAAGACACCCACAGCAGCCATACATGGAAGTATGCCAGAGATGCGGCTTATAGGTTATAGGCCAGACATTGGGCACCTCAAAGTGTTTGGATGCATAGCTTATGTACATGTGCCTGACGAGAGAAGGAGGAAGTTGGATCCTAAGGCAGAAAAGTGTGTGCTTGTTGGTTATGCACAGGATCGAAAGGCATATAAATGTTACAATATTAACAAACTAGGCAAGTGGTTATCTCACAAGATGTGGTGTTTGATGAACTTGCTAGTTGGTACAAAGCAAAGGATGAGGGTGTCATTGATTCTCTTGATGCTGATGTGCATGTGAACTTGCCACAAGAAGTAAGTTCTAGTTCTATTTCTATGTCTGGGTTAGCAGAGTCTGAGAGTAGCACTATACGTCCATGGTCAGGACGCTTGAGGCATGAGAGTGTGAGCACTGGGAGTAGTGCTGTGGATAAAGGGAAAAAGAAGGTTGAAGGAATTGGTATTACAGGTTATGAGTCGTCAAGTTCAGAGAGTTTGGATGAGGAACTTGGCATACCTGTTTTACGCACACCTGGTGCTAGGTAGGATAGATATGTGCCACCACATGCTAGAGTGACAGGTGTTCAAAGTGATCCGCATGCATTGCGGAGATCCCAAAGGGTCAGATATCTAGTTGACAAGTTGACATATCATGATTTTGCTATGCGTTACACATATATGACCTCTCTGGTGAAGCATGTGGAACCTACATAAGCTATTGGGAAGCATGTATGGGAGAAGGCAATGGATGTTGAGATGGACGCTTTGGTTCATAATGAAACATGGGATTTGGTTGCATTACCATAGGACAAAAATGTTATTGGTTGCAAATGGGTTTACAAAGTTAAATGCAAGTCAGATGGTTCCATTGAACGTCATAAAGCAAGATTGGTAGCTAAGGGTTATGCACAAACCCAAGGCTTGGACTATGATGAAACATTTAGTCCAGTGGCAAAGATGGGAACAGTGAGAGCAGTCATTACTATGGCTGCAGCAAATGGTTGGGAAATGCATCAAATGGATGTGAAAAATGCATTTCTAAATGGTGATCTACAAGAAGAAGTGTATATGGCATAGCCAAAAGGATATGTACACCCAAAGTATCCCACTCATGTATGCAGATTAAAGAAAGCATTGTATGGTTTGAAGCAAGCACCTCGTGCTTGGAGTGATAAGATGAGCTGATATCTTATTTCCATTGGATTTCAGGTTTCTACAGCAGATTCTTCACTCTATGTGAAGAAAATAGATCATGGGATTGTTTTACTTGTCATCTATGTGGATGACTTGATTATCACAGGAGATCATGCTACAGATGTGATGCATGTTAAGAAGGCATTGAGTGGGCAGTTCGACATGAAAGACTTGGGTGAATTGAGATACTTCTTGGAATTGAAGTGATCAAAGACCATGTAGGTACATGGTTAGTGCAACGCCAATATGCATTGGATATGTTGGCAAAATATGGCATGACAAGGTGTAAGCCAATGAGTACACCTTTGGAGCAAAATGTAAAGTTGCGGGCTGATTTTGGTGAGGAGTTGGATTTTGGTGTAAGCCAATGAGTACACCTTTGGAGCAAAATGTAAAGTTGCGGGCTGATTTTGGTGAGGAGTTGGATGATCCATTTATGTACAGAAAGATGGTTGGTAGTCTTATTTACATGACTATCACACGCCTAGATTTGAGTTATGTTGTGGGGCTAGTAAGCCAATTTATGCAGAGCCCCAGAAAACCTCATTTGGATGCAGTGAGATGCATTATGCGATATGTAAAGACCATTGCACATTATGGCCTTCTTTATGAGCATGGTAAAGGCTTGGATATACATGGCTACAGAGATGCAAATTGGGTAGGTGGCTCATATGACAGGAGGTCTACTAGTGGTTGGTTATGCCTTTACACTTTGGAAGTGCCGTGGTGAGTTGGAGTAGCAAGAAGCAACCTACTGTTGCTTTATCTCTAGTACAGAGGCTGAATGCTGTAAGGTTCCCCCTTCTAAAATAGGAGAAACACTTAAGATAGTCCACTAAGTCTTAACTTGGCAAAAATTTCCTATTTATTGACACCTTGACCATGTAGAGATTCAAGGATACGATTCTTAGGTAAGACCTAGTCCTATCCCGCAGGGAAAGTGTGATCTTCTAAAAGTCAAATCACCCATAGGGTAATTTATCATAAATTGGGCAACTACTAGACTTGATTTCTAGAGGCAACGCTTTTTTCCTCATCCATGCAAGGCACACGGGGGGGGGAGAAGAGTTAAGAACACTGCCTTCTAGCAAGAGGGGGATGGAGGAAAATTGCCTTATCTGAAAAGAGATAAATGAGGGGGTGTGAGAGGGGTGGCTGCAAGGGGCGGTTGTACTATAGCAAGTACACCACACAGGGATGGATGGCAGTATAACAGGGCATACGCTGCGCAGAAATGCATGTAGCCTGTGGAGCACCCCGGGGGTTTATATAACTAAGGGGTACGGGTACGGGCACTGCACAAAGCAAGGACGAAAGGACGGTGCACCATCAAAGGCTATGGATCAGTGGCCTGCATGGGTCTAGGGGAAAGGTACGGTGTCAGTTGTCAGGGAAAGGAGTGGTACGCATGTACCTTATCTGGTCTGGGGCAGCATGGGTGTCCACGTAGGGATACGTGTGGACCACTCAGTGGGCGGCCATCCTTTGGTTCTTGTGCAGCCATCGTACGGGCGCCCTAGTAAATGTGTACGGCCTAAATTTCGGGGTGGGGTCCCCAAATTTGGGGCACCGGCCTCAATTTGCGTGCCGGACCGGCCCAGGGGGCGAAATTTTTTTTGTCCGGGAGGTTCTCTTAGTCGTTGGGGTTTAGACTGTTTGTCAATCGGACGCCCGGTCGTGCATTTATTAAGGTTTAAAGGTCGTCGCTTTTTAACTAAAATGACTGAAATTTGCATATAAGCTTGATCCGGTGTCCGTTTTGGATGCTGTAAAATCCTATATTAGGGTAAAATTGCACGTAAATTCTAAATTTGGGCTCAAAATTTAAAGATTCTAAGTAGAAATGACTCAAATAATAAAATCATTGATTTTTATACCATAAAAACTCATAAATTTATCTATTACATGAGCATTTCTTTATTGATGAAGATGGGTATGTTACATCCTTTCCCCCTTAAAGAAATCGAGATGTCCTCATCTCGTCATGAATTGGGGATAATCCTTTAAGAGTGTAGCTTCATCTTCCCAAGTTGCATCCTCTTCAGGGTAATCTTTGTTGAGAGCTTTGAAATCCCAAGCTCATCTACATCTTCATCGGTAGTACATCATGAGCTTGAGAGGGGCTGTTGAAATTCAAGCTCGATGTCAGTGTGAGCCAGCTATGCTATGTGCTGGCATGCTAGGTAGGAACATGTGTGAGACATAAATGATCGCGTGTCCAGCTGGTCATAGTGTGTGGACATTAGCTAGGGTTAGATGTGTGT
This sequence comes from Cibotium barometz, assembly GCF_041138505.1. Classification (NCBI taxonomy): domain Eukaryota; kingdom Viridiplantae; phylum Streptophyta; class Polypodiopsida; order Cyatheales; family Cibotiaceae; genus Cibotium; species Cibotium barometz. The sequence continues at coordinate 37,843,207 of NC_141104.1, read as the reverse complement.
GGACACAACCCATAGTGTGTTGTGTGTATTATGAATTATGGTATTATGCTTTGTGTGAGAAGGGAGATGGCTTCCCTCTATGGTTAGGGTTTGCAATATACATTAGGGTTTGCTCCTATGTGTGTGTCTCCTCCCCCTCTACCGTTCTTTCAACATGGTATCAGAGCCTTGTGCTGTTTATTAGGGTTTATGAGTGAGTAAGTGAAGAGGGAGAAGAAGCTGTGAAGAGAAGCTGTGAAGCTTGCCATTGGAGCTGTGAAGCTTGGAGCACACCGATTCTTATCAGATCTGAGAGCTTGGCCTATCGTGTAAGGTCTTCTAAACATCCTTGAGCGGATTGCAGGTGATACAGGCAAAAACAAAGCAATTTAGAGCAACTCAAAGCAAAGCAAACTTTTGGTTTTTGAAAGCTTTCCATTAAAGCTTGGAAGCACTGATGTATGGTGGAAATACATGTAAATCTGGCAAAGCAAACATGTATCTGACAAGGAGAGATGTATTGGCAACTCCTATGCAAGCCCTACTGTGATTTTGGAGCAATTTGAATGCATTTGAATGAGTGGAATTTACTGGTTTTTGAACTCTCACAAAACAGAGAAAAAGGAGTCAAAATTGGATGCATTTGGAGCGTGTTTTTTGGCAAAAATCCAAGCATTGACTGGTTGCACACATACCCAAGTGTGTTGGGGACTTAAATACCTCATCAATTAACAATTAAATCACTCCCAAATCCCTCAAATACAGGCGGCGCAAACTGCACAAAGAAAATAGAGCAGTTTTTTGATATATTTGAAGCGAGGAGATTGATTTCTACTTGGTTGCTTGATACATTTCAAAATTTCTTTAACAATTGGTTGCTATACACATTGGAGAAGAGGGCTACATGGTTGGTTTGATCAATTATGCTTAATTGAGCTGGGAATGAGCTAATTAAAAAGCATGTCCACTGGTTGCAGAGAAACAGAGCAATTTTAATTGAGCAATTAATCTTTGGTCTTAAACAATTGGACAAATTCCTCTTACATGGAGTTAGTGGACACTATTGCTAAGCTATTGAATGCTTGGTTTCTCAATTTGGACAAATATTGAAGAAATTAGAGCCATTTTACTACTGGTTTTTCTAGTTTTTCTGGTTTTTCCCAAAACAGAGAAAGGGGTTTTCAAAAATTGATATGTACACATGTCAGATGGTGTTGATACTCTACATTGAGGTTGTTTAGGTTCAATGCAAGTTTTCCATACTTGATTGCACCACTACATTGTGATTTGGAGCCTTGGAAAGCGCATCAAAATAGGGTATCTCAGATTGCGTGAGCCAGTTCATTTTGGATGCATACAGGTTGATTTTCTACATCAAATTTGAAGATTGTTGGCTACTTTGGAGTATCTGGAACACTCATTGGAGTGTGGTTGAGTTGAGGAAGGCTCATTTACAGATTTGGAGTTGTGCGAAAGGCTCGCGAAAGGTGCACATTAAGCAAACATGTCGGATAATCCAGTACAGATTGTTGGTGAAAAGCTGGATAGGAAGAACTTCCAGGTATGGAAGTACATGATAAAAAGTTTCTTGAAAGGAAAAGGATTTTGGAATCTCATTACAGGTGCTGATCCAGAGCTTGAGCTACCTCAACAACCTACACAGCAGCAGGTTATTGCTCATAAGCAATGGTCAGAAAGAGCATTCAAAGTGCTGCATTATTTGTCTATATGTATTTCTGATGCTATGCTCAAACACATACAGGATGCTGAGAATCCCAAAGATGCATGGGATACTTTGGTAAAGATGTTTGATACAGACACGAGTGCTCGCAAGTCTCAATTGTTGCGACAGTAGATACATAATGTGAAGCGGAATAAAAGGAGCATCCATGATTATGTGCAAGAAATAAAGAAGTTTGCAGATGCATTGGCACCAATAAATGCCCCCATGCCTGATTTGGTGGATATTACCTTGCGTGGTCTTGGCAAGGAATATAAATCTTTTGATACATCCATCTCGGTTCAAAGTACAGGGTTACCAGACTTTGATGAGTTGGTTTCACTCTTACTTGTTGAGGAAATCAAACTCAGTGATTCATTTCTCTATGCATCTACTAGCCATGATGATAATGGCAGAAATCAGGCTTTCTACATCACGTGGACGTGGTGGTAATGGTCGTGGATGGCAGGATAGGTCACCACAACAAAATTTTCAGCCTTCATTTGGTGCTAGAGGTGGTCATGGATATACACCTCAGAGGGGAAGAGGTAACCCCCGTGGTAGAGGACATTGGCAAGGCCAACAAATATCTATGCAAGATGTGGAATGCCATTATTGTGGGAAATATGGTCATATGGTGAGAGATTGTTTTCACAAACAGAATGATTTGAGAGGGGATAGAGCACAACGTGGTGGGGCATTATGGTGTAAATTATGCACAACATGGTGGTGGAGATTATGCATCAAGCAGTAATGATGGCACTGCAAATCACTTGTTTGCCATGAAACATGTTGTGGGATCTATGATGACAAATGCTGAGAATGATGATACTTGGTATATGGACTCAGGAGCATCAAACCATATGACATGTCATGGTGAATGGTTTGAGCATATAAAGCCTATGGATATGAAAGGCTATGTGGAAACTGGAGATGATACTCAGCATGCATTACACATGTTGGTAGTGTACCATTGGTTATGCACAATGGTCAAACAAAATCTATGTCAGATGTATTGTATGTGCCTTCTATCACAAAGAGCTTGGCCTTAGCAGTTGGTCAAATGGTGGAATAGGGATTACAGGTTCGTTTCAACGAGCATGGTTGCTTCATTGAGGACTTCAAACATGGATGTAGAGTCATTGCTAAAGGCAAGAAAGAAGGCATGTTGTTTAAGCTGGATGCTGGAATTCCTGAGCTAAAATCAGCCATGTTCTCTAAAAGCAGAAATGTGGTACAGGACATTGATATGTGGCATAAGAGGATTGGACATGTCAATATACAAAAATTAAAGAACATGCAGACAAGAGACATTGTTAGTGGGCTGCCTAGATTTAAGTATGATGGGCATATGCATGTTTGTGAAGCCTGTCAATTTGGAAAGTAGGCAAGGTTGCGGTTTCCTAGAGAAGGAAACATGAGTAGCAGGCCACTTGAGATAGTACACAGTGATGTATGGGGTCCTGCACAAAACCCATCTATCAAAGGTAGTTTATACTATGTGACATTCATAGATGATTTCAACAGAATGACATGGATATACTTTCTCAGAGAGAAGAGTAAAGTATTGGAAAAGTTCATGGATTTCAAAGCTTTTGCAGAAAAGTAATATGGCTGTTGGGTTAAATGTTTGAGGACAGATGGAGGTGGTGAATACACCTCAAAAGCTTTTGAGCATTTCTTGAGGAAGCATGGAATAAGAAGACAATTGACTTGCAGGTATACACCTCAGCAAAATGGTGTGGCTGAGAGAAAGAATAGAGTCATATGTGAAGTGGTTACGGCAATGCTTAATGAAAAGAGCATGCCAGATTACTATTGGGCAAAAGCATGTGCTACTGCAGTGTATATACTGAACAAAACACCTAGAGCAGCCATTCATGGAAGCACGCCAGAGATGCGGCTTACAGGTTATAGGCCAGACATTGGACACCTCAAAGTTTTTGGATGCATAGCTTATGTACATGTGCCTGATGAAAGAAGAAGGAAATTGGATCCTAAGGCAGAAAAATGTGTATCTGTTGGATATGCACAGGATCGAAAGGCATACAAATGTTACAACCCACAAACTAGACAAGTGGTCATCTCACGAGATGTGGTGTTTGATGAGCTTGCTAGTTGGTACAAAGCAAAAGATGAGGGTGTCATTGAGTCACTTGAGGCTGATGTGCCTATGAACTTGCCACAAGCAAGTTCTAGTTCTACTTCTATGTCTGGGCCAGCAGCAAAAGCTGAGAGTAGCAGTGTACGTCCATGGTCAGGACGTTTGAGGCATGAGAGTGTGAGCACTGGTGGGTGTAGTGCTATGGATAAAGGAAAGAAGCAGGTCGAAGGAATTGGAATCATAGGTTATGAGTCATCTAGTTCAGAGAGTTTGGATGAGGAGCTTGGCATACCTGTTTTACGCACACCTGGTGCTAGGCAGGATAGATATGTGCCACCACATGCTAGAGTGACAGGTATTCAGAGTGACCCGCATGCATTGCGGAGATCCCAGAGAGTCAGATATCTAGTACATATTGACATATCGAGATTTTGCTATGCACTATGCATATATGACATCTATGGTGAAGCATGTGGAACCTACATGCTATACAGAAGCTGTTGGAAAGCATGTATGGGAGAAAGCAATGGATGTTGAGATGGACGCGGCCATAATGATACATGGGATTTGGTTGCACTACCAAAGGACAAAAATGTTATTGTGGATGTTTATGGGTTTACAAAGTGAAGTGCAAATCTGATGGTTCTATTGAGAGACAAAGCAAGATTGGTAGCTAAGGGTTATGCACAAACCCAAGGTTTGGACTATCTATGATGAAACCTTTAGTCCAGTGGCTAAGATGGGCACAGTCAGAGCAGTCATTGCTATGGCTGCAGCTAATGGTTGGGAAATACATCAGATGGATGTCAAAAATGCATTTCTAAATGAAGATCTACAAGAGGAAGTGTATATGGCACATCCAAAAGGGTATGTACACCCAAGATATTCCACTCATGTATGCAGATTGAAAAAGGCATTATATGGTTTGAAGCAAGCACCTCGTGCTTGGAGTGATAAGATGAGCAGATATCTTATCTCACTTGGATTTCAGATTTCTACAGCAAATTCTTCACTCTATGTGAAGAAGACAAAGCATGGGATTATTTTACTTGTCATCTATGTGGATGACTTGATTATCACAGGTGATCATGGTGCAGATGTGATGCATGTCAAGAAAGAATTGAGTGGGCAATTTGACATGAAAGACCTTGGTGAGTTGAGATACTTTCTTGGAATTGAAGTGGTCAAAGATCATGCAGGTATATGGTTAGTACAGCGCCAATATGCATTGGATATGTTGGCAAAATATGGCATGACAGGGTGTAAGCCTATGAGTACACCTTTGGAGCAGAATGTGAAGTTGCGGGCTGATTATGGTGAGGAGTTGGATGATCCATCTATGTACAGGAAGATGGTTGGTAGTCTCATTTACATGACTATCACACGCCCGGATTTGAGTTATGCTGTGGGGCTAGTAAGCCAATTTATGTAGAGCCCCAGAAAACCACATTTGGATGTAGTGAGACGCATCATGCGATATGTTAAGACCACTGCACATTATGGTCTACTTTATGAGAGTGGTAAAAGCTTGGACATACATGGCTACACAGATGCTGATTGGGCAGGTAGCTCATATGACAGGAGGTCTACTAGTGGTTATGCTTTTACACTTGGAAGTGCCGTGGTGAGTTGGAGTAGCAAGAAGCAACCTACAGTTGCTTTATCTAGTACAAAGGCTGAATACAGGGGTGCAGCCATTACTACTTGTGAGGCAGTATGGTTAAAGAACCTCTTGGCAGATTTGGGTGAGCCTATTGATGGCAAAGTTGTCATTCATTATGATAACATGAGAAGTATACAGTTGGCCAAGAATCCAGTATTTCATGCGAGGACCAAACACATAGAGGTCCATTATCACTTTGTCACAGAGAAGGTGCTAGATGGTACAGTTGATCTACAGTATGTGAAGATTGATGATGAGCAGGTGGCATACATCTTTACAAAGCCACTTAGTAGGGCGAAGTTTGAGTACTTCCGTACTATGTTGGGAGTACATGGGATGAGCTTGAGGGGGAGTGTTGAGAGCTTTGATATCCCAACCTCATCTACATCTTCATCGTGGCAGTACATTATGAGCTTAAGAGGGACTGTTGAGATTCAAGCTCGATGTTATTGTGAGCCAGTTATGCTATGTGCTGGCATGTTAGGTAGGAACATGTGTGAGACATAAATGACCGCGTGTCCAGCTGGTCATAGTGTGTAGACATTAGCTAGGGTTAGATGTGTGTGGACACAACCCATAGTGTGTTGTGTGTATTATGGATTATGGTATTATGCTTTGTGTGAGAAGGGAGATGGCTTCCCTCTATGGTTGGGGTTTGCAATATACATTAGGGTTTGCTCCTGTGTGTGTGTCTCCTCCCCCTCTACCGTTCTTTCAACAATCTTTCCACTGTACTAGATGTTCTACAAGCGTTCTATTTTGGAGTTGCCTTTCCCTATAATCTATGATGCTACTGGGTTGTAATTCAAGGACTCCTTGAGTAGGGATTACAACTTGTTCATCATCAAGAATATGATCGAGAGTGGATACATATGGTTTTAAAACTTACATGAAATACATTGTGGTCCTTGATATGGGTTGGGAGCTACTGGAGTTTACAAGCACTTTTACCTAGACACTTAGGGACCACAATACCTAGGGCTGAGTTTCTTATATTTCCCAAGTGATAGAGAACTTCGTTTGGGTCGCACTCATAGAAGAACTCTATCTCCTTCCTTGAAGATCCTTTCAGATCTCTTGGGGTCAGCATAAAGCTGTTGTCGATCTTGGGCAGCTTTAATATCCTTTTGGATTGCCTTGGTTTGTTCCTCCATCTCTTTGAGCATTTTCCTGGATGCCTCAACTCTTATGGTGGTCGGATCAGAGAAATTTAGAGGAGACAAGCATTCTTGCCCATAGAGTGCTTTGAATGGTGGCATTCCTATGCTCTGATGATAAGATGCATTGTAGGCAAATTCTACCAGAGGAAGGTATTTGTGGATGAAGTGGAAGGTTTTGGGTCCTCCTTCACATTGGTTGGCATTAAGGTTATGGTCTTGAGACTCATGGGCACTATTGTTGTCGATGAGGCTTGATGTGTCTTGTGTAGAGTGGCTTTTGATGTTGAGGCTTTTGAGCATGCAACCGTTTCCTGTGGTGAAGTTGGTGGGGTTGTAAAGTCTGGGATCTGGGGCTTTTCTTGTGAGTTCCTTTTTAGAGGTAGATGGTTGCGCTTGGGAAACTTTTTTAGGAATAGTTATTTTTTGCGAGGTTTTAGCATTGGAAATAGAATCTCTTTCTCTTGTTGGTGAAGATGGAGTTCGAGGAGTAGAATCTCTTGTTGGTGAAGACGGAGTCGGAGGAGTAGATTCTTTATTGGAGCTGTCATTGATGCAGATGGTAGGTCTTTATGTAGAGGGGATTTTTAGGAAGAGGCTTTGTAGCTTTTTGCGTTAAGCATCATAGACATCCATTAGGGCTAGATCCTCTTCCATGTAGTATGGTATTGTCAACCTTGTGTCATTGACCATCATGATGACACTATCACTAGCAAAGCATAGTGGTGACACTATCACTAGCAAAGCATAGTGGTGCTTAAGCATCAATAGTCCATTTATTCCCCAAGATCAAATTTTCTTCTAATACATACTTAACCGCAAGTAAGGGGGTTAGTTTCAATATACATTGTATGTTCAAAGTACCCCAAACATGGCATGTTCAAGTCTTGTGTGAATGGACTTCTATCAAGATGAGCCGTGAGTGTTGGTTGACCTGACAAATCCCATAACTCCGTCATGAGATTGTGCTCTCATTGTGGGTAAAGCTGTGCTTGAATTATGGTGACTTTAGTGGAAAGTTCTAATCCAACCATAATTCTTGGGATATTCTTAGTAAGATATATTGGAAGTTCCATCTCCTCTAAGGTCTCTTCCTCTTGTAATAGAAATTTCACAATGCCTGCAAGAGAGTTCAAGGTAACTGTCTGTATGGGTTTATCAATTGAATACAACGAGTCACTTACCCACCAAGTTCCACCAAGGATGACATCATACTCAACAGAATCTGGGGTAACATGGAATCTAAATTCCACATTTTTCCTCATTGGTTGAGTAGCATAGCTAAAGTAACCTGGAACTTCAATGTTTTGTCCATTGGAACCTCTTACAAGACCATTGTCTTTAGGGATGATTTTAGGTTGTCTCAATGACACCCAAGTGTCTATTGTCATGATGTTATGACTAGCTTGAGGGATAATCAATGTGCATTTGCACTTAACATCATTACCCATAGGGAAATCTAACCATACCATGATATAATCTTCAAGTGGAACCATGGATGTTTAGTTTTTGTTTCAGCTTCGGATCTCATTTGGTCTCATATTCCCATTCACTTTCATCCTCTTCTTGGCTTTCACCTTTTTCAAGAGTGCCCAATGTATACAATGGCACACTCGGTCCTCTGACAACTTTAACTAAGGTCTATTTGGAAACTTGTGAATCCTCACAGTCCTGTTCTATGTAGCTCTTGATGTCTTGGTATAACTCATGTTTAGCCTTTAAAGGTTCAAGTGTTGATGCTATGTTAGCTTTGCCACACAAGAGAAGAGCACTCCTCCAAGTGAGGATTTGAGAGACTACTTTAATTTCGTAAGGGATTCATCGAATTCCTCATGTGTTTTTTCAACCACATAATTGTTGCGATCTGTCTCTAATGACTCTTGAAAAATAGCTCTAGGGGAAATATTGCGATGTGTAGCATTCTATCTACATCGTTTGGTTGCCCCAGCCTCTAACACATATTACACTCCTTTGCAAACTTGTGTGCGTCTCTAAATGCAGTCGGCCACAATCCTACCTAGAACACCTTTCCCCCCATGACCTCTCCAAAAAAATGCCCCCCCCCCCTCCGCTTATTCCTTGCATCTTCTCAGTATCTAATCAATGCCCATCTTGTAGAGTTGTCCAGCCTACCACCATGAATGACTTGCTCTGGAGAGTCAACTTCTTTCTATGATCTCTATACATGTACTCTGGAAAAGACAAGTCAAAAAGGAATTGCAGCATTTCATTGTACTAGATGGGTTTTTCTTCGTTTATGAGGAAGAGCTACGCATCTGAGAAATCATCTTCCACCCCTTCTCGTTCTTCTCCTGAGTCCACAGTCTTGATAGGAAGTCTGCTACTACTGTGCACTTGTTTTTGGGTGCTACCACCAACATTATTTGCTTGAGATTATAGAATGCCTCCTAATAGGATCCAAACCAGGCATATTATGCATCTTTCACCATTAGACTGTATAGGGGCACTAACACATTTTCCAAGAACCTCATGAATCTACTATGCCACTTGATTAATCCCAATAATCTTGCAAGCTCTTTGGCGTTCTTCAATTATTGTTGCGACCTTGGCCGGATCCACAACTAGCCTTTCTATAGACACTATGTTCCCTAAGAGGGATCCACTTATTATAGTAAAGGCACACTTGGCTGGATTAAGGCTCAGTCTAGCCTTCCTGTACTTCTCCAGGCACATTGTGAGGTATGTTATGTGGTCTTCTTTCTTTTTGAATACACTAAAATTATCCACAAACACCCTCATAAAGGTGGTTAAATATTCATAGAATATATCCTAAACCATCCTTTGGAATGTGGCCACATCTTTTTCAGCCCAAAAGCCATTATATTTGGAGGCAAAAGCCTCCCATTCCATCACACGAAGGCTATTGTTTTTTTATGCTCCAAGGCCATCTGTATCTAGTTGTGCCCACTGAACCCATCTAGGAAGGAGTATGCCTCATCCCTGGATACCGCACCCAACAAGGAATCTTTGAATGGCAGGGGGAACGGATCTGCTATGGTGGAGGCATTCAACTTGTGGTAGCCGATACAAACCCTCAGCTTTCCATTCTTCTTCGAGACGATGACTATTGGTGAAAGCCATTCTGCCCCGTCCACTGGATAGATGAACCTAAGTCTTAGAAGCTTATTAATATCTTCCCTCACTTGTTTGGCATAGTTGGGGTTTATTCTATATCTGCGCTACTGGATAGATGAACCCAACTCTTAGCAGCTTATTAATATCTTCCCTCACTTGTTTGGCATAGTTGGGGTTCACGCTATATCTGCGCTACTGGATAGGAGATACATCCTCTTTTAAGTTGATATTATGTTGGTAGAAGCTAGGATCAATCCCCTTCATGTCTGAGTAATTCCAAAAGTGAACATGTCTTTGTAGGACTTTATCTAGGAGCCCTGCTCTGAATTCTTGATTTATATGGGCACTGATTCTACCTATTTTTGGCTCTTGTTCGCCCCCCAGGTTCACTTCTTCAAGTTCATCTTCCTGGACTCTAATGTTTCACTTTGTGAGTTGTGCTTCCTCTTGCTTGAGAGCCATCAAGGCCTTTTCCTACTCAGCCTATAGTTCTGCCACACTATTTTGAGTGTCCTCCTCCTCTTCCTTTGCACTTCCTTCATTTGGTAGTATTTAAGGGTGAGCCACCAGGACTTCTAGATTGTATCTTTGTACAATCATCCTCTATATCCACCTCAAATAGCAACAGCAGATCTGGATTTTCCTTCATGATTTGCTCTTCTTTGTCATCTTCTAACCCCTTCCAAGTAGTTTAGGCCCTCTCCACACATCGATCGGCTTGCCAGATTCAGCTTGTCTTTTCGTGCTACCGAAATGCATACCACCTTTTTCCTTCTCCTGATTGTGATCTTGTCTGTATCCAACTTGTGCTTTATTCTTCCACTTCTAAGCCACGGTCTTCCCAAGAGCATGGGATATACACCTGCTATCTCAGTCATTTTAACGATTATAAACACGATAGTGAACATGCATCCTTCCGCTTCTATTTGTTCTCCCCTGATTATCCCAACTGATCAGCCAACTGATCAGCCTCTTCTCTAGTCAGCCATGAAGATCTGGAATGGAGCTCGCTGCATGTGAGTAATTCCTAACTTTTTAGGCAGATTATCTGATACTATGTTCACTCATGATCCTCCATCCAAATTGACCCTTGTCTCACTATCTGTCCTCCGATCTTGATGGTCTCTTCCAGAATGGATGTGTCACAGCCCTGGACTGTTTCCACATTCTTGCATTCTAGTGCTACAAGGTTTTCAAGGCATCTACACCAATTTCTTCTTTGGCACTATGGCTTGAAGCAACTTTTGCCTGTAAATTGAGGACCAGATTCGGCATTTGGTCTAGTTGGATGTTCAATTTCATCTTGCTGAGATCCTCCCACCCACAAGTTTAACCAAATAAGAACCCACACATGACCCAAAGGAGTTGTCAGGACTCATGTCCATAGAAATTTCCAAGCTCATGGACAAATATGATGCAAATGTTTAAGCAGCGATGTGAAGCATTTGGAAATCCAGATTGTCCTACCAATATGTATGTTAGTTGGCAAGGCCAATAGATGTTCATCATCTTAACACATGTGATTAAGGTAAGTTCTATAACTTTAAAAATTGCCTTTATCCATGGATTCTCGAGATAACACCCTAGGTGGAGTACTACAATAGAGCGGAGGCCTGAGGAAATCATATGGGATTACATCCTACACATGAAAACCCTGAGCTCACAGTGTAAGGATAGGGATAAACTCAATGATACACAAATGAAGCGATGTTTCTTCATAAGATTAAAGAAAAACACTTTACATAATTTAATCATAATCTCAAATCTAGATTCTTTTGTTCAATGTTACAAAGGAAAAATCTATTTAGACAATAACATGATGGATGACATAATTGAGATGAACTCTTCCTCATCTAAGCTAGTGAATGTAGGAAGAAAAGATCTTTCATACCAAAATTCCGTAACACCTTGCTTGAAAACTTTAGAAGTCACTAACAGAAAGGGGATGCTCTAGATTATCAGCAAGCTTTACGACCCCTTTCTCTTGGTGACCTACTAGGTTGTGCACATTATTGTGTGCATATTGTGGGCACCACCATCCAAATTCACATAAAATGTACCCTAAACCAATGTTTCTATATTGGCATCATTATAAGTCTTTTAGTCATGACATCCCATAATGTGTGTATTCACATACACTAAGTGCACAATAATCATTTCAAAACCAATGATCCCCATGCACACATTTAGTATCCTTGACAAATAGAACTAAAACAAGGGAGAGAAGTTAAGGAAGTAGTTAGACAAACCATGGAGTGCTTTTATTATCATGGATCTCATAAGTCTGCCAACTTCCCAGTGTGGAATGCACTTACAGTTCTTGATACCACACAACCCATGTAGGATCGATGTGCCATCAATCACATGTTAATAGATTTCACGAGGAGAGATGCTTTGTTTTGCAAGCTCAATACCCAACTCTCAATATCTTAAGTGTGTAGGATAGAAACTTGTCCACGATCCCACTAAATACCCAACTCTCAATATCTTAGGTGTGCATAATGGAAACTTGTCCATGATCCCACTAAATATGCTCACACGGTTGTAAGAAAATGTGCGAGCGAAAGCCAAAAACCCTATAAAAGAGAAATGTGTCTTAAGGACTCAAAAAAGATTCACAACCTTCAAAACCAAAGAATGCCAAAGCGACTCAACTGCGAGAGGTTAAGACTAAACCTCAAGGAAAAGAAAAGATGCTTGAAGAGAGTCTAAGCCCAAGGCATGTAAAGGAAACACCAAGTAGAAGGTCAAAGTTAGTAGCAAGAGGGGATGTCACGTGCACACACGTGCCATGGCATAAACCTCCACATAAATAGCCTAATCTCTACTTAGGAGAGCAATTAGGATAGCATTTAGGACAACATCATCATCATCAACAGCATCAGCATAAATACTATGGAGGGCATGGGTAACCAGCCTCCTTGTAAGAATTGCGTTAGGACCTCTGTTTTGCAGAAAGTAGGCTATTTTGAGCACTGCGGTTAAGTCATTGATTCTATGCAGAACTCTGTTTTAAGAACTACAGGAAGACAGATTGTTGTGGGTGTGCTACAAGGAGGTCAACAATTGCCATTGGGTGGGTGTATGTATGCACATTGAGGTCACTGGTTGTGACATTTGAGTGTAGTATAGTACCGTTGTAGAAAATATAGCAGTTTGTGCAAGACAAACCAGAGTGCTATTTCTGGTAAATTTGTGTGTCTGGCAAGATGTCAAATGATGGCATAAACCAGATTGTTGCTGAGAAGCTTGACAAGAACAACATCCATGCTTGGAGGTTTAGGTTGACAACTTTCTTGATGGGAAAGGGTTACTAGGACTACATAGAAGGTGAGCATCAAGAGGCACCAAAGATACCGAAGATCAATCCGACTGCTGCAGATGTGAAAGAGTTATGTAGTATTGGCTCTCTATCAGTATATAGGACAGCATGATTGGGAACATACAGGATGCCAAGTCCGCCAAAAGGGGATAGGCACCTTGGTAAAACTCTATGAAACGAATACCAAGGCACGAAAGATACAATTGAAGAATGATCTTCATACTGTGGAGAAAAAGAGTGTCTATGAATGACTATGCATTGAATGACTATGCATTGAATGACTATGCATTGAAGATCAAGGGTGTTGTGGAATCCCTTGCATCTATTGGCGTTTCAGTAGATGATGATGATAAGGTGGAAGTCTGTCTATGTGGTCTCGCGCCACAATACAAGGCGTTCAAGACGTCTATTCAGACTCGGGAAAACATTCCCAATTTCACAAGTTTGGTGTCTATGTTGATTATGGAAGAGAAGAGCTTGGGTGAAGACCAACAATCTTCACAAAACAAAAACAATTTAGAGAAATAGGCCTTCTACATGTTGAGATATCGAGCTAATCTAGTGAGGCAGTGGACACTGATGACCCGCCTGGAGGATAGGCCCCACACTTACACTACTGGCATGGTTGGTGAGATCATGGGTGATATGCGGCCAATGGGATGATAGGCTGTGTGACAACCATTCTAGGCATAGTTATAGGGACAGCTCATTTAGTTGGGTTCACACTATAGAGAACCCTAGTATGTATTTGGTTGAGTACCTTGTCATATAGTGTGTACTCTTATCTTTGTATATGGTGTGTTGAGTGTTGTGTGAAGAAGAACATTTTCAGCCTCTCACCTTGTGTGTTCTCTTTTACGGTTTTGTGAGTGTGTGTGTGCTTGCAAGAGCTCAAGCTCTCTTCTGCCCTGTATATTTTCATGGTATCAGAGCTTGGTTTATGCTAAGGGCTGAGCTACAAGCAAGAGAAGCACAGGAAGCGGTACGAGGGTAAGAGCTTCATCTACTCTTCCCTATTTGTGTTGGCGCGACTATACCCTTGTCGGGAGCTCTACAAGAGGCACCGGCAAACGATCTCTGATTGAGGAGCTTTCTTCGCGGGAGTAAAGCTATAGGACAACTATATTGTCCTATCAGACTAGTTTTTGAACCGAAAACGCATTTTGGGTGTGTTAGGATCTCCGTTTTTCAGAAAGTAGGCGATTTCAAGCACTGCGGGTAAGTCATCGATTCCATGCAGAACTCTGTTTTAAGAACTGCAAGAAGACAGATTGGTTGTTGAGATATTATGTGCTGTAAGGAGGTCAACAATTGCCATTAGGTGTATGTATGCACATTGAGGTCATTGGTTGTGATATTTGAGTGTAGTACAGTACTGCTATAGAAAATATAGCAGTTTGTGCAGGACAAACCAGAGTGCTGTTTTTGGTAAATTTGTGTGTCTGGCAAGATGTCAAATGATGGCATAAACCACATTGTTGCTGAGAAGTTTGACAAGAATAACATCCATGCTTGGAGGTTCAGGTTGACAAATTTCCTAATGGGAAAGGGTTACTGGGACTACATAGAAGGTGAGCATGAAGAGGCACCGGAGATACTGGAGATCAATCCGACTGACAGCTGGGGTTGTCCACACCTGTTACCTGTTTGTTCGGACACCCATGTATGCATCTTTTAAAAAAAATTTATCTTGCTCACCGACCACCATGCCCACACTTACGTTGTTCCACTTTCACAGGGCCATGACAGTTGTATATCCTTGTGTTGCGTCTCCCTAATTAGGGAGATACAACACAAGTCTACACTTCCTCCTTTTTCCCCCCATCAAGCACAAACCTACCACTTAAGCTCCCTAATTAGGGAGCTTAAGTGGTAGGTTTGTGCTTAAGATGGGGGAAAAAGGAGGAAGTGTAGACTACTTGCAAGGAAATTACTTTAAGGTCTTGGAGTCTCTTGTATAGGCCAGGTTTAACACCTGTTGTTGATGAAGGTTGTGAGGTTTTCCTGATATATGTAGTTTTCAGCTATTTTTTGTTTTTATTGCAGATTCCAATTCGGGTGCTAATGAAAGATGATCTTAGGTGAGGTAGTTGTTGAAGTAGATAATATAGAGTGGAGAGATGCAGGGTAAAGGAGAGGAGGCGATGTCAGGTGCATCCTGCACTTCGCTATTGCCACGTGGACATATCTGTACAGTACAGGTGCAAGGCCTCCTATGGTGGCTTCTTGGTCCCATATGAACCCTTGTCTAGAACAAGTCAACCAGGGATCCACTGTTGAACATCATGCATGTCTCACACATGATGTCGATGCACTCTTTCGAATGATGTAGAGGTGTTTCGAGCTCTTATTAGGCTTGCAACCGGGTGTATGGGGATCGGTCTAGGTCTAGGAGTCAGTAGCCAAGGGTATGGTGTGCGTGAATCCATATTTACAGGTAGAAGGAGAGGAGACACACACACAAGAGCAAACCCTAATGTCGATGCACTCTTTCGAATGATGTAGAGGTGTTTCGAGCTCTTATTAGGCTTGCAACCAGGTGTACGGGGATCGGTCTAGGTCTAGGAGTCAATAGCCAAGGGTATGGTGTGCGTGAATCCATATTTACAGGTAGAAGGAGAGGAGACACACACACAAGAGCAAACCCTAATGTATATTGCAAACCCTAACCATAGAGGGAAGCCATGTCCCTTCTCACGCAATGCATAAAGCCATAATCCATAATACACAACTCACACTATGTGTTGTGTCCACACACAGCTAACCCTAGCTAATGTCCACACACTATGAGTAGCTGGACGCGGTCATTTATGTCTCACACATGCTGACATCGAGCTTGAATCTCAAACAGCCCCTCTCAAGCTCATGATGTACTGCCATAGATGAAGATGTAGATGAGCTTGGGCTATCAAAGCTCTCAACACTCCCCCTCAAGCTCATCCCACGTTGTCTCATGACGTGGGCAGTATCGCTGGGAAAGTGCGAGACTTCTGGCTGTGAGAGTCGTTTCTAATCCCAGCAAGGAAACAAAACATAAATCTCTTCAAGGGGCACCACCAGCAGAAGCCCTTGCTCGAATCAAGCCAAAAACACCATATTGGGGAATATGGGAATTTTCCACAAGTTTGGGACACGTGGTCAAAAGTTTGGATTAACCATAACTTGAACACCACTAATCCAAAATGAGCGCTTCATAGCTCTTTAGATTCCATTTTTCAAGCGCTTTTCAACGATAGGTCATATGATAGGGTTTTGAGAAACCTACAAACATGTTATCCATGTCCCCTTTTTTAAGTATTAAAAAATGGGAATTGGGAAATTCCCAAATTCACTAATATGGTGTTCAAAGATGATCTTCATTGTTTTTTTTTTAGTATTAAGTCAAATGATGTAGATTGCCTCTCCATCCAAAGCAAAAAAAAAAAGGCTCCTGGCATCCAACAGGAGACTTCACAGCTGTCCAAGGTGAGTAGAGCTAACCTGCAAGTGCTCTATCCTCTCACTGGCCACTCAGCAGTGTAAGAATCCACAACATCCTTGCTACATTCAGCCAAACCAAGCTTACATAGCTATCCAAATGAGAAGGACCACCTACCGGTGTACCTATCCTCTCAATGGCCACTCAGCAGTGTAAGAATATCACCACATACTTGCTGAATTCAATAAAACCAGCCACCAGATATATCATAATTAGGGAGAATTCCTTCATGCAGCAACCAACTTGCAATAAACTCCAGATAGGAGTGGTCAAACCAGGTCAACCAGCAATCTGGGGCAACATGAACCATAAACACGCCCAGCCTGCTCTGAAATCACCTTCATGATCACCTTTAGAACAACAAATAAATACTCGGGCAGCCTCCAACAGCCACAAAACTGATAGATAATAGACAA
The DNA here is from genome assembly GCF_041138505.1 of Cibotium barometz. Taxonomy (NCBI): domain Eukaryota; kingdom Viridiplantae; phylum Streptophyta; class Polypodiopsida; order Cyatheales; family Cibotiaceae; genus Cibotium; species Cibotium barometz. The sequence goes on along the minus strand of NC_141104.1, from coordinate 37,826,272 downwards.
AATACCTCCAAGCAGCATCTAACTCTAGAAACAGGGCGAAATTTTCCTCCAGTATACTCTAGCAATAGGGGGCAAGGGCCCAAGATCCAAGGCAGCTCCAAAGAGAAGGCGACTATAGGAGAATGCAGCAAAACTATCCAAAACAGTAAAATCCAGCAAATCTGTCACCAAGAAGATGGTCGCCTATCTCCAAGGAAGAGCCTGGCAGTAGCCCTCAGTAGTAGGAGCAATTTGTCGCGAAGAATCAGCCTGGGTGCAGCCCAAACAGCAGGAGGAGTGATGGGGACAAACGAATCTCTCTCTCTCTTTCTCATGAGTATTCACAGTGCAGCAAAGAACTCGACTTCCTCTCCCTCAAAATGTCGTCTAGGTTTTTCTGTGTGTGCCTTTCAGTCCCCAACGGTTTTTCTTTCTCCCCCTGGCGCTTTACTCACACAAGGCGGCTCCAGTCATGAGCTCCTCTTCGCCTGCACACTCCCTTCGCACGATCACCCGGGCGCCTTTTTGCACAAGTCTCCACAGCCAGCTCCGCCTCTCTCCTGCCAGCCTCACCAGTAACACTAGGCGGCAACACTTCCGTCTCTCACCTCTCTGTCGCGTTCCAGCAAGGGTTCCCCCCTTCTCTAGGCTTGCCACCTTCCCTTCGAAACCCTTCTTCTCCTCTGGTTATCTGCAGCGCCCGCCAGGCTTCTCACCTACGAGGCGGCCTTCTTCTTTCCCTTAATCTCTCAAACTTCACTGTTGAGGTAACCACTTCTCCCCTCTCTGCACCCGTCTCCTACCAACTCATCCAAGGCCTCAACTCGCCAGCCCGTCAACCTTCTAGAGGCGGCACTTGGTAGCAAAGAAAGCCTCCATGTGGCTAAAAACAAGCCGGCCACTTGTATCATATCTTTTTATTTATTTTTAAGTTTCAAAATAATGGCCACACACTCAATGGCTCCTCCTTTCCCTATACTTTTCCAGAAGATACGGCGCCCACACTTTCCAGTACAAGAGCTGCCCACAGCTTCGTTATCAGTAGCATCAACTTACCAAACCCATCAATTTCCCAGTCGGTGCCCTGCATTGCCGGCCATCGTCACACACTTGCTAAAAATGGAGTGACATCCATGCATCCAGAACCAGCCCCAGATTGACCAACCATCATCACATTCGGAGTTCCTGTAACACTTTCACGTGCAAGCATCACCATCAGCTCGTAAAAAAAAACCATAAAACCACCCACTCTGTACATTTGCCAGGGCATTCATGGCAAAGTTTATTCGTAAACCACGCACACCATATATACATAGGCACAGGGAATTCTGCTAGCCCTCAGAATGCGTAAAGGCATATACACATCATGTACACTGTGGCACTTAATCCCATGCATCTGGATTTGCATTTAATGGCCTCACATGCATAGTTTCACACCATAGACGTGCCATGGCACGACAACGTACTCCCAACATAGTACGGAAGTACTATGTTGGGAGTACTGCCATAGATGAAGATGAAGATGAGCTTGGGCTATCAAAGCTCTCAACACTCCCCCTCAAGCTCATCCCACGTACTCCCAACACAGTACGGAAGTACTCAAAATTCTCCCTGCTAAGTGGCTTTGTAAAGATGTCTGCCACTTGCTCTTCAGTCTTCACATACTACAAATCCACTGTGCCATCCAACACTTTCTCTCTGACAAAGTGATAATGGACCTCTATGTGTTTGGTCTACGCATGAAAAATTGGATTCTTGGCCAACTGTATGCTGCTCATGTTGTCACAATGAATGACAACCTTGCCATCAATAGGCTCACCCAAATCAGCCAAGAGACTTTTTAACCATATTCCTTCACATGTAGCAATGGCTGCACCCCTGTATTCAGCCTCTGTACTAGATAAAGCAACAATAGGTTGCTTCTTGCTACTCCAACTCACCAACGTACTTCCAAATGTAAAGGCATAACCACTAGTAGACCTCCTGTCATATGAGCTACCTGCCCAATCTGCATCTGTGTAGCCATGTATATCCAAGCCTTTACCATGCTCATAAAGAAGACCATAATGTGCAGTGGTCTTTACATATCGCATAATGCGTCTCACTACATCCAAATGAGGTTTTCTGGGGCTCTGCATAAATTGGCTTACTAGCCCCACAGCATAACTGAGATCTGGGCGTGTGATAGTCATGTAAATAAGGCTTCCAACCATCTTTCTATACATAGATGGATCATCCAACTCTTCACTAAAATCAGCTTGCAACTTCAGATTCTGCTCCAAAGGTTTACTCATTGGCTTACACCCTGTCATCCCATATTTTGCCAACATATCCAATGCATATTAGCGTTGCACTAACCATGTACTTGCATGGTCTTTGATCACTTAAATCCCAAGAAAATATCTTAATTCGCCCAAGTCTTTCATGTCAAACTGCCCACTCAATGCCTTCTTGACATGCATAACATCGGTAGCATGATCTCTTGTGACAATCAAGTCATCCACATAGATGACAAGTAGGACAATCCCATGATCTGTTTTCTTCACATAGAGTGAAGAATCTGCTGTAGAAACCTGAAATCCAAGGGAGATAAGATATATGCTCATGTTATCACTCCAAGCACAAGGTGCTTGCTTTAAACCATATAATGCTTTCTTTAGTCTGCATACATGAGTGGGATACCTTGGGTGTACATATCCTTCTGGCTGTGCCATATAAACTTCTTCTTGTAGATCACCATTTAGAAATGCATTTTTCACATCCATTTAATGGACTTTCCAACCATTTGCTGTAGCTATAGCAATGACTGCTCTCACTGTTCCCATCTTTGCAACTGGACTACATGTTTGATCATAGTCCAAGCCTTTGGGTTTGTGCATAACCCTTAGCTACCAGTCTCGCTTTATAACGTTCAATGGAACCATCGGACTTGCATTTCACTTTGTAAACCCATTTGCAACCAATAACATTTTTGTCTTGTGGTAATGCAACCAAATCCCATGTTTCATTATGAACCAATGCGTCCATCTCAACATCCATTGCCTTCTCCCATACATGCTTCCCAATAGCTTCTATATAGCATGTAGGTTCCACATGCTTCACCAAAGAGGTCATATATGCGTAATGCATAGTAAAATCATGATATGTCAACCTGTCAACTGGATACCTGACCTTTGGGATCTCCGCAATGCATGCGGATCACTCTGAACACCTATCACTCTAGCATGTGGTGGCACATATCTATCCTGCCTAGCACCAGCAGGTGTGCGTAAAACTGGTATGCCAAGTTCCTCATCCAAACTCTCTGAACTTGACGACTCATAACTTGTAATTCCAATTCCTTCAACTTTCTTTTTCCCTTTATCCACAGCACTACTCCCAGTGCTCACACACTCTCATGCCTCAAGCGTCCTGACCATGGACGTCTGACCATGGACGTATAGTGCTACTCTCAAACTCTACTGGCCCAGACATAGAGATAGAACTTACTTGTGGCAAGTTCACATGCACATCAGCATCAAGAGAATCAATGACACCCTCATCCTTTGCTTTGTACCAACTAGTAAGTTCATCAAACACCACATCTCGTGAGATAACCACTTGCCTAGTTTGTGGATTGTAACATTTGTATGCCTTGTGATCTTGTGCATATCCAACAAACACACACTTTTTTGCCTTTTAGGATCCAACTTCCTCCTTCTCTCATTAGGCACATCATGTACATAAGCTATGCAACCAAACACTTTGAGGTGTCCAATGTCTGGCCTAAAACCTGTAAGCCACATCTCTGGTGTACTTCCATGTATGGCTGCTGTGGGTGTCTTATTAAGTATATACACTGTAGTGGCACATGCTTCTGCCCAATAATAGTCTGGCATGCTCTTTTCATTGAGCATTGCCCTAGCCACTTCACAAATGACTCTATTCTTTCTCTCAGCAACACCATTTTGCTGAGGTGTATACCTGCAAGTTAATTATCTTCTTATGCCATGCTTTCTCAAGAAATGCTCAAAAGCATGTGAGGTGTATTCACCACCTCCATCTGTCCTCAAACATTTTATCCAAGAGCCATATTACTTCTGTGCAAAAGATTTGAAGTCCATAAACTTTCCCAACACTTCACTTTTCTCTCTGAGAAAGTAAATCCAAGTAATTCTGCTAAAATCATCAATGAATGTCACATAATATAAGCTGCCTTTAATGGATGGGTTTTGTGCAGGACCCCATTACATCGCTACTATGAACTATTTCAAGTGGCCTGCTACTCATGTTGCCTTCTCTAGGAAACGGCAACTCTTAAGACATTTCTTTGTAACGTCTTGGGGTCACACCCATATTTCCTTAAGAGATTATTTCTCCTTAATGATATGGTCATTCATTACAACTTAAGAGATTATTTCTCCTTAATGATATGGTCATTCATTATTACAACTTAAGAGTTTTCATGTACAGTGGGGTCTTTCTAAGGTCAATCTACACTTTCTCTCTTATTCGAAATTTATCAATGTTTAGGGTCTCTAAGAGTCTTATGGCTTTAATTTGGTGCACAACTACACACATTTACCTAAGAGATTTCTTTATCCAAAAAATTAATGGAACAACTATACACATTGACCTAAGACTTGTTTATCCAAAAAATTAATGGATAGTAACTTTTGTCTCAAATAACTCACCCTTAATTTCCATTCAAGTCCTTCCTCTTTAAGGACTTATTCTTTTGAATCCCTACAACTTGATAATCATATGTATTTACTAAGATTCACCATAGTCTTGTTAGGCCTTACTCTAATTCTTTTAAAGGGTTCTCTTTCTACAATTCCGTTTGTATATGATAAATTTCATATCCTCTTTATCTGCTTTCATTTTCTTATCTTTTCTTAATTATTTAGTCATTTTTGGACAATTACTCTAGTGAGAGAATGTAAGATTCTCAATGAAAATTTACTAGGGTTTCCCACATTTATAGGGATCAAATTTTCCTCTTTTTAAAGGATATTATATATTTTCTATGGCTACTTTATTTAAGAATTTATTTTAACTATTTTTCCACTTCTATTTAGACTTTTTCTCTCCATGTCTAGGGTCTTCTCTCTTTAGAATATAGGTGTTTTTCATCTCTTAAAAATTTATCCTAACTTTAATAATTTAGTCGTAACAATGATCCAGTACTTAACCTTAGACATAAGTTACTCATACACAATTAGCACATATGGGATATTCCCTCTTTCTCTCTCTAAAAATAAGCCATCTCTAAATCTTAATTCTACTTTAAAATTGGTGTTAATCCTCCAATCTCCAAAAGGTCCTTAACTTAGCATTAAGTGTATTGAATTTGTGCATGTTAGTGTACACAGACTACTTTCTCTCTCTAGACTAGGGCTTTTTAATTAATTATGGTTTAAAAATAACATAATCAATTAATTTCTTAGAGTTTATTCAATTATCCTTTATCCTATATTTTCATTTTCACGTTTGAAAATTTTTATCATCTTAAGACAACTATGCTAGAATGGTTTGCATATGCAAAAGAAGATGTGATCAATGTGTAAAGTACTATTCTAGAAAACTTTTCTTAATATGAAAAACTAGAATGGTTTTTAATGGCATGAATATCTTGAGATATTCATGTCAAAAAAAGTTTGCTAATTTATGATTTTGACAAGATGTAGGCTTACTTTATGCTATATATGTGGAAGCTTGTGATCATCTCAGTTTGATAGAATCGAAGCACTTTTCTAGTCGCGTGAAAAACTAGAGGTATTAAAGATTGTGAAAATCTAATGGCTTTTTACGTTGAAAACACTTGAATTTCATGTCTCTAAGCTGATTTTAATATGCAATTGATCAATGTGAAGACATCCTTTTTTTGGATGTGAAAGACTCCACATACTCACAGCCGTGAACTTTAACTGGTTTTTCATGTCAACAATTGAACTTAAAATTTTTCTTTCTTTGAGGTTACCTTGTGGTTCAAATGATTTGTTGGAAAGGTTAGGTATGATTTTCATTGCTTTTGGAACAACTTTTTTTCGATATGAAAAACTCGAGACACTTACGATTGTGAGTTACAGTTGGTTTTTCACATTGAATGAAATTTTGCATTCCTTATTTGTGAAGTGATTTTATGGTTCACCTAATCATTGTGAAGATCTAGAAATGATACTTGACGTTGTTTGAGCCAATTTTGTGGACGTGAAAAACTTGAGTGTGAATGTCACTAGTTTTTCACACCAACCGATTTTTTATTTCTTATGCTTTTGACTGACCTTTATTATTCCCCAAGACTTTTGAGAAGTACTAAGCATGATTGTTGATCCTTTTCGAGTGACTTTTTTGGGTATGAAAAACTTGAGATACTCACGTCGTGATTATCTTATGAAATTCACACATGAACATTTATACTTGTTTTGTGCATCTTTGCTTTTCATGGATGTTAGGGACTATGATAAGATTTAAGTAGTGACTCTCAAAATGAGTTGGCAAATAGTTTCAGTGGTGCCATTAAGCATCCAGATGACTTTGCCACAACCTTACTAAATGTTGATATTGAAGCTTTAACTAGTATCTCTTTAGACATTGATGCTTCAGATGAGATGACTTTGTGCATAGACTTGTTGTTTAGAGTGAGTAGGTTCTTGTGGTCTACTTGCTGTTGCTTTGGCCACCAACATACCCTTCGAGACATGGAGTGTGCTCCTTCTTGGCACATATGTTGGTGGTGGTGAGGTTATTCTTTCTTTCATGGCCTTGGGCACCTCAAATGGTGGAATTACCATCATAATACCCTTGAGCAATGAGTAGGCATGTAGGCACCCATTTTTAATGGACCTTATGATGAGGGGGTTTGTTCTTTTATTGAGGAGGTTTCTTTCTTTATGCAAGTTGAGGAGATCCTTTTTGGATCTCTTTGGAGTCCATATATTTTCATTACTTTCATAAAATCTGTGTGTTGCATGCATGGAAGCTTTACTGCTAAATCCACAATCCTAATCTTGATTAGGAAAAAGATATAGAATAAACATGATTAAGAGAGAGGAGAGAAGAGAGAGTTGGTGTTAGGGTTTTCTTGTATTATGGTATAAAAGGTGACTAAATGTTTTTTCATCTTCAGGACCCTTGGTCTGCCTCTCATAGGTGCATCTTCTAACTTCTAACTTTTTCAAAAGGTGAATATGATGAATGATTTTGAAAATGATGACTTTATGCTTATATATGGACATGAGATGCTAAGCCATCCATTGCCCTATTGTCGGCCTATTTGTTGTTGGACAACAATATTCATAAAATATTGTTTATATGCTACTCTTACTTCAATGTTCTTCCCATGTGCTAGTTGACTACCCGCCTACTTGCTTAGGTCCTTGGTTAGAAAACTAGAGTCCGATATAGTTGTAAGGTTCCCCCCCTTCTACAAATAGGGGAAACACTTAAGATAGTCCGCTAAGTCTTATCTTAGAGAAAATTTCCTACTCATCGACACCTTGACCATACAGAGATTCAAGGATACGATTCATAGGTAAGACCTAGTTCTATCCCGCAGGGGGAGCGTGGTCTTCTAAAATCAAATCACCCATAGGGTAATTGATCACATAAATTGGGCAACTACAAGACTTGATTTCTAAAGGCAATGCTTTTTTCCTCATCCATGCAAGGCACAGCCGTTGGCCTAGTCTTCTAGAATAGAGTTGCCCGAGAACCTATTTATCTAGCGTAGGGCTTTCACTTAATCTGTTGGAAAGCTACCCGACTAATCGGGTCCACCCGTCCATAGGATGGTGCCGTCAGGGCATTCCATCCTCCCACTTTCCACCCTACTCACGCGTCAATTTGTTTTCTAATTAATCCTACCACACTGTTTGACATAAATAAACATATTCCTTAATTAAGACCCTTTTCACAAGGTTTGTTAAAACAGCCTTTTTCTACAATACAATCATACCAAAGACAAGATTTATAAAAACAAAGTTTAATCATGAATCAATTTCATACAAGCCAAATTGGCTCTCTTATTCTTTTCCTTTATACCGCCGATGATCTAGAATTCGACCTTCCAGCCTCCACATGCTAGGCAAAACCCTACGGGACCATACACCTCATTGTCGGTCGCTGGCGAGGACTCAAGCCGGCCCGTCGCCCTCTCAGGCTCCATCGCTCGATCCTCCCGCCCCTCAGAGGGATGTCTGCACACTAGGGTGGGCTAATTCACCGCACTAGCCTGGGCCCTCAGAACTAGGCAGCATCATCACAATCACTTGCCTCAATCGGCAAACCTCATTCTCCCAATGGTATGAGGGATACCATGGGCCAACTCCGCGCCTGAGGAAAAGGCCCTTGCTTGGTTTCAGGCACTAGAGGCTTCAGACAAATCTTCTTTACGAGTTTTGGAAGAGAGATTGATTGTTGCTTTTTCCTTGATGGGGATTCTACATGACACAGTAGCAAACATCTACTCTTTCAAGCAAGGCGAAACTGAGAGTGTTAGAGACTCTGTAAATAGGATGAAGCAGTACATTAATCGTTGTGACTGTAGCCTTCCAAGCACTCAAAAACACAGCAGATCCGGGCTCGAGCATGCAAAGTATATGCATTGGAGTGCTCCATAGCCATAAAAACTGCAAGAAGCTCTCAAGAAACACACATATACACACACACCATCTATTCTCTCATCTCTCTCTCTAGGAAAACATCATAGCCATATACCCACACAATGAAAAGCTACCTAGTGTAGAGCACACAGAAGATAGACAAGACAATCATCCTCACCATCCTCTTCTCCTTCCTCCATAGCTAGGAAATATTCAAGAACAAGGAAGAGACAAGAGGGAGGCAAGAGTTGTGCTCAAACCAAGAGAGAGAGAAATGAACGTGCAAAAGAAAGATAAAGAGGGAAAGTTGTAACTAACTTCCAACCTCCCAACCTCCCAATCACACGACACACTTCCCCTTTCTTTGCTTTATTCCAAAAATTAAAAGGGTACAACCTTAGGCTATCTTCTATTTGTGTGAATACATGGCTTTGGCTTTTACACATCATAGAGAGAGTTTCCATGCATTGGCTTTGAAATTGTGCGGACCCGCTATTTAGCCAAGCACATTTACATAGATGATAACAACAAGGATACAACTAGGCATAGATGCCTCAAAAACATGGACAAGATAATGACAATGTGATAAAAACCCCGCATCTTTTAGCCTTTTTGGTGACAAAATCGGAGGCTATCATTCCTCCCCCACTTAGCTTGTGAGCTCCCGCGAACAATATGTCAATGAAGATCTCCCCTGTTCAACATACTTAATAAACCCCACCACTTCTCTTCACACCCTTCTTCAAAAAAAAACTCCTCAACTCCACACTTCTCAAAACTTAGTCAACCCAAAAAAACATCAACACTTCATCAAACTTCTCCCAAGACATCCCCAATCTCACATTCTAAACTTCTACTAACTTTCCTACTCTAACTTCATCACTATTCTCATAAGACATATGATAAGGAGCACATCATCAACCTCTCACCCACAAAAAACTCACAATCTTCATAAACAAAGTAATGACCAACCCCCAAATCCCATCACCAAACATATTTCCCCGACAAATGATAAAAACAATGACGTGCTCCCTCACTTAGCATCTCTCAATCAAACCCAACCACCCGATGCATCAGCCTTGCTGCGAAAAAATTCTCCGACGTAAGGATTTTTTTAGCATCATGAAAACGCCAGTGTGTGTGTGTATTGGTTGCTTCTGGTGGGAATGGCCACTTATGTGTTGTTAGGTAGGTGCACATTAAAATGGAAATTGAACCTTTCTCAAAAAGGGGTTCCAGCGCAGAGCCGATTTCTCTCTGTCTATCTCTCACTGTTGCTCGGGCCCATCTCTTTCTCCCTCTCTTTCTCGATCTACTCCAAGTGCCACTCGGCCTCTGTATACTGCACCAAGAGCGCTGACACCTCTCCTTCCTCTTCACCTCAGTGGTGGCCCTGATCTTCTGCAGGTGATACCTCTCCATCTTCTCCTGCTACTCGACACTAGACAGCCCTCTTCTCCGGCTTCTTCATCTTCTGCTCGATCTACTTCCTTCACACTCTGTAGCAGTAGCGCATGCCCTTCTTCCTCCTCTTGGATTCTTGGTCCTGGTGCAAGGCTCGTCTCCTCCTGCTCTCCTCTCGGGACCTGCTTCAACTTGCTTTCCCTCATGGTGCCTGCTGGATTTCAGCCATGGATCTACTCCTGATTATGCCCCCCCAAACTTGCCCAGGCCCGGCTCATCTTCGGCTACAGTAAGCTCGGATGCTTCTTCTCAATCAAATCCCCACTATTCGGTTGAAACACCCCTCCTAATATGGTGCACCACCCTCTGCACTGATCTCACGACCCACTTATCTCGTGTCTACTCTGCATATTAATCTATTTCAATAGATCCGCAGGCTTCATCATCACTCCCGCCTTCTGACCACCTCTCAGCTTTACCTGCCTTCAGTACTGCACTGGCCATGCTCGCATCTGCAAGCTTCCTCTCGTTATTGCTTCAATTTTCTCCCTTTCCCATAATAATTCATCTAACTCTCCCAAGAACAATCCCAAGGTGATCAATAGGCTTACAACCTGCAGCTTTCATAGCTAGCCTCTCCCAAGACGAACGCACCAAATGACTATAGCCTTCCAAGCACTCAAAAACACAGCAGATCCGGGCTCAAGCATGCAAAGTATATGCATTGGAGTGCTCCATAGCCATAAAAACTGCAAGAAGCTCTCAAGAAACACACATATACACACACACCATCTATTCTCTCATCTCTCTCTCTAGGAAAACATCATAGCCATATGCATTGGAGTGCTCCATAGCCATAAAAACTGCAAGAAGCTCTCAAGAAACACACATATACACACACACCATCTATTCTCTCATCTCTCTCTCTAGGAAAACATCATAGCCATATACCCACACAATGAAAAGCTACCTAGTGTAGAGCACACAGAAGATAGACAAGACAATCATCCTCACCATCCTCTTCTCCTTCCTCCATAGCTAGGAAATATTCAAGAACAAGGAAGAGAAAAGAGGGAGGCAAGAGTTGTGCTCAAACCAAGAGAGAGAGAAATGAACGTGCAAAAGAAAGATAAAGAGGGAAAGTTGTAACTAACTTCCAACCTCCCAACCTCCCAATCACACGACACACTTCCCCTTTCTTTGCTTTATTCCAAAAATTAAAAGGGTACAACCTTAGGCTATCTTCTATTTGTGTGAATACATGGCTTTGGCTTTTACACATCATAGAGAGAGTTTCCATGCATTGGCTTTGAAATTGTGCGGACCCGCTATTTAGCCAAGCACATTTACATAGATGATAACAACAAGGATACAACTAGGCATAGATGCCTCAAAAACATGGACAAGATAATGACAATGTGATAAAAACCCTGCATCTTTTAGCCTTTTTGGTGACGAAATCGAAGGCTATCACGTTGCCCAGAAGATGAGAAGCCCACCCAGAGTCGATTAATTTCTCTCTTCTTAAAAGGAATCAAAAATTCAACATTGCACACACATCTCTATGCAAAAAAGCATACAAATTTCAATGAGTTTTGCCATGATGCTATGGATTTCATAGATAACTTCAAATTCCAAGATGGTACTGCCCCTGAGGTGTAACCTAGAGATCAGTGGGGTGATGACCAAAGTTCAAGGTCTGGTGCACTAGTAAATCCAGACCAGATAGCTAACCTAGTGCTAAGGAGATTAGGACAAACCTATCGCCCACCCATGCAGCCACAACAACAACAACGAATGAGGAGTGTACTACCTAGAGGTCCTCATCTTTGTGGATCATGTGGCGGTAACCATAAAACCAAAGAATGTAATACCTTTTCTCCTCTAGTCACAAACCAACCCACAAAGAAGTGATGCCAAGCCTGTGCTTGGAATTATACCCACACCACACAGGAATGTACTCCCATTGCAAGAATGAGACAAGAGCATGAGCAGCAAAGGGGTGCAATGGCTCCACAAATGCATCAACAGTATACTAATTTTGAACGTAAGCCGCCGATGGCACAAGAGCAAGCACGACCTATACTTGGAGCTCAGCCTCCTGCTCCTGGACTGCTCCTGTGAGGTTGGTTGACTACAACAATTCAAATATGTGTAGAGACTTGGTAAACCCAAGCTATGTGGAGGAGGAATATGCATCATATTCGTCCAAGGAAAATCTCTTTGAAAATTCCACATATAAAAGCCAAGCACTGGAGCCTCAACCGACGGAACAAAATTCTTTGATGTTGCTATAAGTGGCTACCAACCTAGGACTCCAGGCCCCTCAGGTCAATGGCAGCAAAGGAAAGTAGAAGCCAAACTAATGGGCTCCTATTATGAGTGTGGGGAAGCCCATTGGGCTCGGGATTGTCCACATCACCAAAGGCAAGCAGCTCGATCCAATACAACAGTACCACATATTGTCTAGGGTGTTGTGTAGAACACTTTCCAAAGGATTATTGCTGAAACCACATGAGGAAGGCACCTCTCAAAGGTCTCACTCAACTTTATAGAGGCAGTTCCATCACCACCTTCATCAGAGAATGAGGATGTCGTGCCACTTAGAGTCATGACTAGATCACAGACACGAAATGCCGAAATGCAGACTGATGAGACACCTCAAACTAGGGATGCAAAGGCAAATCTAGTAGACAAGACCCTACATTCCAATAGAAAAAGGACCACTAGGAGGAAAAAGAACCGTAATAAGCAAACTAAGAGTGCATCCACTAGTTCTCAAGAAGTCTCTAAACAAAACATGAAGGATCAAGCTTTTACATCCCAAGAAGTGCTTGAGGAGCATCAACCTCAACCTGGGCCTAGTGCTAAACAAGATGAGGCTATTACAACCGAGGATAGTTCAGGGGGTTCTGTTTTTTGTGGATAAGGCTATTACAACCGAGGATAGTTCAAGGGGTTCTGTTTTTGTGGATAAGGTGAACGAGACTCTAGATGCCATCATTGATGCTCATAGAGGTCGCATTGCAGCTTTATCTGAGCTACCCAAGAAGCTTCAAGAATACCCAAACCCTCGTGAGGAGAAGATCAATCTAGTTGTACATCAGCAACTCATTAGGGAACTCAATCAATACTTGAGGGCCCACCTCCACCTATCCCTCAGGGCCCCACCTCTCTTAAGCCAACATTAGAAACCATACCAGAAGTGTCATCAAGTTGGGAAATGAAAAGTGAGCTGATCTCACAAGCTCATAGAGAAGTCTGCACCAATTGACACCCCATTGAAAGAAGGCATTCTGCCCACCACCTAGTCTTGCCTTCCCATGCAATGATGAAGTTATTGATGCTAACGAGGATATGGCAAATGAGATGTGGGCAGCAATTCATGAGAAAGTTAATGAGAATATATCCTATATTATTTCACCTCCATTCTCTGAAGTGGATTTTACCAGGGGGCACATAAAATAACTTTAGACGCCCAAGCACCTAGGAGGAAGTTCAAACAATTGTTTCTCCTAGAAATAAGCATACAATGAAAACCTTACCATCTTATTTGGGAGAATATGAGAACTGTTCTCAAACCTTGAGGATACCCTCCATGCAAAAAAGGTTGACAAAGGAGATGGATATGGGTATCGCGTAAGCTAGTTTGTCAGTACCAATGGCTTGTACCTTACCTTTGCTTGATTTGATAAAGCTTCGACCAGAGTTGTGGAATGATATTGCCACATGTTTGTCAAAGTAGGTATTGCTACAAAAGGGTCACCATCAATGTACTATACACCCTAAGACAAAGCATTTCTATCAACAGCATCATCCATTTCCACATTGTCCAAGAATGTGCATGACTCGTATTAGGGAAAGCTTCACACATTTGTTGGCTATGTCATTGCTCTTACTTTCGACGATATGGCACGGGCTTAATGAAACAAATTGTGGGAATTTCACCCCAATGCCATAACCTTCTTGATGTGAGAGTACCAGACCGAGGACCAAATCAATGTAGATTACCTGAGGAGGTTCAAGAACAACAATGGAGGGATACATGCATAAATGACTTGCAACCACCTATCTTGCAAGCCCTTCTTCCCCCAGCCTCAACTTGTCAATTTTGGATCACTATGAGCACCTATATTGAGCAATTCCAAAATCGGAATTGTTTGCTTAACCTTCCCATAGAACCAATGCCATATTTTAGTGAGGAAGCACTCCTTCCTCTACCACCTTCTCCAGAGGCCGGCTTTTGTACAGGGTTGTCCTTGCATACTAAAGTGATTGATACCATCTTTCCAGCAGAAGTGGACACGGATCCACCGCCAGTGCAAGGGTAAGCTCATCAACTCCACAATAAGATCAACAAGCCAGGGCACTTTTCTCCCACTGGGTTTTTCCCCTCGGCTATATTCGGTGATTGGCACCAATAACAAATTTTATTCTTTTCTTTTCTTGTTTGTTAATAAGACATTTTGTAGAGATCTCAGCTAAACAAGAGCATACAAACACGCCCCAATAGTCCACCTACCGTGCACACAAATTAGGAAGGGGGGAGACATGCAATGCCTACAAAGAGCAAAGAGAAGCAATCTGCACATCAGCAATGCATCAAGACAAACGCACAACATCAACGAGCACTACAACAGGTGTATTCAAATCATAATCTTTTGTTCTTTATGTGCTTTTCACTTTTGCATATATTGTTTGCATGTTCACACACAGTTGGCTGGTTTAAGTTTTAAATTAGTTTTTACTATGTGGTGAGTGATTTCTAGATTCTTAGAGGACTTGGTAGAAGGTATTTCTATTTGAAGACGGTGTAACATATATGCCAACGGAGTATGCCAAGTTCTTATGCTCTCGAAGTATATTAGTTATCCCTAGTGGTCGCTACCTCTTAGGTATGGGCTAGGTGCTAAGATTAATAAAAAATTTACGAAACACATGCCACCCTAAAAAATATATAGAAGTGACTTGAGACATGACGTGTCTATGGCCATGTGGAATGCTTGGTAGGACCTTGGGTTGTTTTAGCACCTTGGGGCCGATGCCTTGGTTTCCATGGGGTGAACACTGACGTCTAAAAGATTAAGAAGAAGACCTACAAGGACTCTATCGCCTTGATAGATGCTGGTAGGACTCTAGGGTACATTATGGGCCCTCGAGACCGATGCCCTCATCTTCATGGGGTACTCCTTATGTCAAAAAGAAAGAAAAGGGTCTATCGCCCTTGAGATACTTAGCGGCCTTTAGATTCTCTTGGCGGAGGTCTCTTGGCCATTGCTTGGGTCTCATTGGGATGGAACCTTCTTCTTTATCAAGCTAAAAGTAATAATTCTCTTTAATCTTTTGCTCTTTACACCCAAAAAAAAAACAAACAAACAAACAAAGAAAAAAAGAAAGAAAGAAAGGTCCAACCACCATGGCTTATATTTAGAAGTAGGGTTGCCACTTAGGAATACTTAAACACTTGTAGGACATTGGGACTACGGTCATAACCTACGGTGTACAAGCACACTTGCCTTTGCATAGCACTATCTTACTACCACTTAGTCTCACTTTGACTAGTCTTTACTTACTTCTTTTAGCACTCTTTAAAACTCTAATCGGCCTTTCACTTGCATGCGCTCACGTGTGAGATAGTCATTTGTTGGTTTTTTTTCAATAAAAGACTTTACTTGTCTTCCATTGTCTTTTGCAACTTTTGTTTCTACCGCGCCCGAGGACGTGCGTGATTTAGGAAGGGAGGAATGTTCACTCACGGGAACACGGACTATGGAAGGAGGCCGGAAGCAATTAATGCAAGAGAGCGGGATTGTAGCCATGGAAACATAAAGACGCACATAATTTTTTCATATTTTTGTGCCGAAGTGCAATGTAAATCGTTTTAGGCCAATGTGGGTTCTAAATGAGAGTTCTAAGTGTATTAAGCAAGGCTCACTTATGGGGTTGTCCGCCCATGTGTGAAAGAGGTCTAGGGTTAGTGACATCTCTATAAAAGAGATGTTTTTGGCCATTCTCATAAGCTATTGAGTGAAGCTCTTGAGCTCTCAAGCTATGGCAACTCTCTAACTCTCTCTCTATTATACTCTAATGAGCATCAAGCTTCAATGAGTATAGCTCCACTTCTTTCTCTTAATCTGTTTTAGTATCATTGAAGTAGATTAATCTATGATTAGTTGAATGCTTCTTTCTTTCTCTTGTGCATGCATGCTTGTAGTGTGTGTGTGTGTAGTCTCCATTGATGCAAGCTCTTGCCCAGTTCATTGGCAATGAGTTATTCATGGATAGACTCTCTCTATGAGCTTGTGGGTTTGTGAATGTTACATTCTATGCTTGCTTAAGCTTGTGGGTTAGTAGATGCACACTTATGGGTTTGCTTGCATTAGGGAAAGCTAAGATTTAATCAATGTTTGAATGGGATTAAGAGATTGCCATGCATTGCTTGTTCTCTTGATTAGTGTAGTGGGTTTAAGGGATGAAGAGATTGATTGAGGTATTGAATGGTTGAATGGTCAAGTGGTGGTTCGTGTATGTGAGCTCTCCCATAAGAGATAAGCCTTCATGCACTAATCGGGTTGAGTCCTCCGCCGATTGACATTGTGTTTCTCAACACATTTGTTGATGGGTAGTACTCTATGAGCACTATATTGCACGGTAGTAGAGAGAACCGCTCTTCAGTACTGTACGACACTCAAATGTCACAACCAGTGACTTAAATGTGCATACATACACCCAATGGCAACTGTTGACCTCCTTGCAGCACACACAATGTCTCCACAACTAATCTGTCTTCCTACAGTTCTTAAAAAAGAGTTCTGTATAGAATCGATAACTTACCCGCACAAAAGTGCTCGAAATCGCCTGCTTTCTAAAAAACGGAGGTCCCTAACATGCCCAAAACGCATTTTCGGCCCAAAAAATATAGTCCGATAAGATAGTATAGTTGCCCTTTAGCTTTACTCCAGCGAAGAAAGCTCCTCAATCAAAATCGTTTGTTGGTGCCTCCCGTAGAGCTCCCGACAAGGGTGTAGTCTCGCCAACACAAATAGGGAAGAGTAGATGAAGCTCTTACCCTCGTACCGCTTCCTGTGCTTCTATTGCTTGCTCAGTCCTTAGCATGAACCACACTCTAATACCATGAAAAGATACAGGGGGAGAAGAGATCTTGAGCTCTTGTAAGCATACACACACTCACAAAACCCTAAAAGAGAATACACAAGGTGAGAGGCTGAAAATGTTCTTCTTCTTCACACAACACTCAACACACCATATTTGAAGATAAGAGTACACACTATATGACAAGGTACTCAACCAAATACATACTAGGGCTCTCTATAGTGTGAACCCAACTAAATGAGCTGTCACTTTAACTATGCCAGTCTCTAGAATGGCTATCACACAGCCTGTCATCCCACTGGCCACATATCACCCATGATCTCACCAAGCATTCCAGTGGTGTAAGTGTGGGGCCTATCCCCTAGGCGGGTCATCAACCGCCTCCCTAGATGAGCTCGATATCTCAACATGTAGTAGGCCTGTTGCTCTGAACTATTTTTATTTTGTGAGACTGTTGGTCTCACCCAAGCTCTTCTCTTCTATAATCAACCTAGACACCAAATTTGTCAAATTGGGAATGTTTTCTCGAGTCTGAATAGACGTCTTGAATGCCTTGTATTGTGGCACGAGACCACGTAGACAGACTTCCACCTTATCATCATCATCTTACTGAAATGCCAATAGATGCAAGGGATTACACTATACCCTTGATGTGCATAGTCATTCACAGACATACTCTTTTTCTCCACAGTATGAAGTTCATTCTTCAACTGTATCTTTCGTGCCTTGGTATTCGTTTCATAGAGTTTTACCAAGGTGTCCCACACCTCCTTGGGGGACTTGGCATCCTGTATGTGCCCAATCATGGTGTGCTGTATACTGATAGAGAGCCAATACATAACTTTTCTGGCTCCTTGGTTCCAATCCTTGAACTCTTTCACATCTGCAGTAGTCGAATTGATCTCCGGTATCTCCGGTGCCTCTTCATGCTCACCTTCTATGTAGGCCGAGTAACCCTTTCCCATCAGGACATTTATCAACCTGAACCTCCAAGTATGGATGTTCTTCTTGTCAAGCTTCTCAGCAACAATCTGGTTTATGCCATCATTTGACATCTTGCCAGACACACAAATTTACTAGAAACAACAGTCTGGTTTGTCCTGCACAAACTACTGTATTTTTTGTAGCGGTACTGTACTACACTCAAATGTCACAACCAGTGACTTAAATGTGCATACATACACCCAATCGCAACTGTTGACCTCCTTGCAGCACACACAATGTCTTCACAACCAATCTGTCTTCTTGTAGTTCTTTAAAAAAAAGTTCTGCATAGAATCGATGACTTACTCATAGTGCTCGAAATCGCCTGCTTTATGAAAAACGGAGGTCCTAACGTGCCCAAAACCCGTTTTCGGCCCAAAAAATATAGTTTGATAAGACAGTATAGTTGCCCTATAGCTTTACTCCTACGAAGAAATCTCCTCAATCAGAGATCATTTGTCGTGCCTCTTGTAGAGCTCCCGACAAGGATGTAGTCTCGTCAACACAAATAGGGAAGAGTAGATGAAGCTCTTACTCTCGTACCGCTTCCTGTGCTTCTCTTGCTTGCAACTTAGCCCTTAGCGTGAACCAAGCTCTGATACCATGAAAAGATGCAGGGGAGAAGAGAACTTGAACTCTTGTAAGCACACATACACTCTCACAGAACCTTAAAAGAGAACACACAAGGTGAGAGGCTGAAAATGTTCTTCTTCTTCACACAACACTCAACACACCTTATACAAAGATAAGAAGACACACTATATGACAAGGTAGTCAATGAAATACATACCAGGGTTCTCTATAGTGTGAACCCAACTAAATAAGTTTGCGCTATAACTATGCCAGTCTCTAGAATGGCTGTCACACAGCCTGTCATCCCATTGGCCGCATATCACCCATGATCTCACCAACCATGTCTGTGGTGTAAGTGTGGGGCCTATCTCCCAGGCGGGTCGTCAGTGTCCACCCCCTCCCTAGATGAGCTCGATATCTCAACATGTAGAAGGCTTGTTGCTCTGAACTGTTTTTGTTTTGTGAAGACTGTTGGTCTTTACCCAAGCTCTTCTCTTCTATAATCAACATAGACACCAAATTTGTGAAATTGGGAATGTTTTCCCGAGTCTGAATAGACGTCTTGAACGCCTTTTATTATGGCGCGAGACCACGTAGACAGACTTTTTTTTTTCGTGAGAAAAGATCCTTTCATTAGTTATAAAAAAAATGCCCGTAGGGCTACAAAAGATCCTCTCCTGCTCACAAGAAAAAACAGAGCAGAGAAAACAGCAGGGCAGCCAGGGAGACTCTCCCTAGGTGTTGAAAAGTGCAAGTATCAGTAGAAAGAACTGAATGGCTATATCATACAATAGGAGGGGGGAAAAGCCAAACAGGTGGCCTGTAGTGCCAGCGGCGGGGGGACCCCGCGTGAAGGGTATAGAAGGGGCCGCTGCACCAGGTGGTGTGAAAAGCCTGGCGCCGCAAGATCGCCTCATCCTGAATGCGGTCATACTGTCCCTGCAAGGTGTGGATCAACTCTTGCCAGATCCCCCGAACAGTCTCTGCTAGTGGCTCTAGTCTCCCCTTAAAGGCCCTGAAACACCGGGCCTTCCAGGTGAACCAGATGGTGATGCTGTTGAGGAGCTCCCATCGTAGATCCCTCTCCTGTGTCCAGCTGGTGGACGAGAAATCTGGTGAAGGAACAAGGTGAGGCTGGCCCCTAATGAATCTGATGGCCTGGCTATCCTGCTCCGTCTCATAGCCCATAGTAGGCCCTGATGAAGTCGACCAAGCAGCGGCACCCCACGTATACGTACCCTTTGGAGAGAAGGGGGCCAGAATACGCAGCATCCGCAGCCAAATCAGCTTTGCCTGAGGGCAGTCCCAAAGGCAATGTCTCTCTGTCTCCATAGGGTGGCCGCATTGGACACAGGCTGCCAAAAGACCGCTATAGACAAGCTAGTAGGTGCCAACTGCTGAGCCCTTGTGGGCGACCAGCCCCACTGGAAAGTCGAGATCCTGCAGGCCTGTTGACTAGCCCAGAGCTGGGCCCAAAAATCCTCCAAAAACTCTTGTGAGAGTCCCTGTAGCCGCCAGTGCCCTGCTGCAGCTGGAGAGACCATCCTCCTCGCCGTCAAAAGATGCCGTCCCAACTGAACAGTATACTAAAAAAAGGTAATCTCTGTGGCCTCAAGGGATGCATAAGGATCTTGCCACTCATACTCACCAGGGTCCCACTGTAGCCGAGGGGCGCGCTGCATATGCCCATATGCGCCAATCCGGGAGCACATCTGCAGGGTCTGGGTCAATTTGCCACTTCCGAGAAGCGGCGGCCACTACCCGTATCCTCTGAAAGGTGCACTCTGCAACCAAAGGCGACTCCACCTCCACTCTCTGAAGTCTGCCCTCATCCTGAATCTCATAGTAGAGGCATCTGCCATCCTCAGTGCAAGCTCTGACAGCAATCAGGATCTCCAACTGTGTAAAGGCTCCCATCCACCATGGGGCCACTAGCTCGATAGGCGTGAACCACTCCTCTGTGAGTGCCTCCTGAATGTCATCCCTCATAATCAACCCCCTCTGAAGTGACTCAGCCTCTCCACCTGGATCTCCTCTGGTAGACTGCAGAAGGCCTGCCAGTCTCCAAAGCTACATGCTGGGCCTGCCGCCAAAGGTCCCCAGGCTAGATGCAGCCGAGAACCCAGCATATGACCCTGCTCTGTGCAAACCGCTGCGCTCCAGATGAGTGGCTATCTGGCCCGCTCCTCAACACAAGAAGGAGGTCACTGAGAGAGCCCCGGTCTCAGCAGCTCCCAAGCTCTCAGGATGCTCAAAGCAAATCTGTCCTCCCATCCTCTACTGAGGCCTGTCCTCCTCATCTCTATGAAGATCCATCGAATCTCTGGTGCCCAAGTGCCCCCTGCTGGGGGAGCCCGAGCCAGCAGCCCACTGCAAGAGAAGCTCTTCCCAAGGCTGAGCGCCTGGAAGCAGCCCCCAAACAATAAGCTTCCCCAATAAGGCTCTACTCTGATCGACTGGATCTATAATGCCCAAGCCTCCCTGAGCCAGCGGAAGTGTAATAACTGCCCATGCAACCTTTGCCCGAGCTGGCTGACCGTCCCGCCCAGACCAAAGAAAGTTCTTGATCAGCCTCTGTACACCTGGCTGATGCAAGAGCTCAAGAAGATCCAGCAAGATGTAATGTACCACATGGTCGCTAACAACACACCTGATTTGCCACCACCACCCTCCCGGCCAAGGATAGTCGAGCTGTACTCCAATACAAAAGCTTCTTCCGAATGCTCAGAAGAAGCGGGGCAATCTGCTACTCAGGTGACAAATCTAGTCCAATCTGGCATCCCAAATACTGCACTGCTGTGCCAGGGGGAATCCATCTAAAGCCAGGGTTCGGGCTCCATGCCAGAGTGGGAGTGCAACTGATCCAAAAGGCCACTGTCTTGCGCCAATTGATCAAAGCTCCTGAAGCTGCACTAAAAACCTAGAGTGACTGCTCTGCTCAAAGAAAATTGGCCTCCTGGCCATGCAAAAATAAGCCCGTGTCATCCGCAAACTCAGCATCGAGTAGGTCCTCCCCCCGAACTGGGAGTTGGAGTCCTCTCAGACCAACCTCCTCTGCCCGTCAAATACATGCTCATAGCCTCCGCAAAGAAGAGAAAAAGAAAAGGGGCGAGGGGACACCCCTAACGAACTGATCTGGTCAGCTCAAAACTCGGCCCCCGTCCTCCTACCACGTAGACAGACTTCCACCTTATCAAACGCCAATAGATGTAAGGGATTCCATAATACCCTTGATCTTCAATGCATAGTCATTCACAGACATACTCTTTTTCTCCACAGTATGAAGTTCATTCTTCAAGTGTATCTTTCGTGCCTTGGTATTTGTTTCACAGAGTTTTAACAAGGTGTCCCACGCCTCCTGGGGGATTTGGCATCCTGTATGTGCCCAATCATGGTGTTCTGTATACTCATAGAGAGCCAATACATAACTTTTCTGGCTCCTTGGTTCCAATCCTTGAACTCTTTCACATCTACAGCACTCGGATTGATCTCCGGTATCTCCGATGCCTCTTCATGCTTACCTTCTATGTAGTCCCAGTAACCCTTTTCCATCATGGATATTGTTCTTGTCAAGCTTCTCAGCAACAATCTGGTTTATGCCATCATTTGACATCTTGCCAGACACACAAATTTATCAGAAACAGCACTCTGGTTTGTCCTGCACAAACTGCTGTATTTTCTACAGTGGTAGTGTGCTACAGTCAAATGTCACAACCAGTGACCAACCATGCCACCAGTGGTGTAAGTGTGGGGCCTATCCCCCAAGCGGGTCATTAGTGTCCACTGCCTCACTAGATGAGCTCGATATCTCAACATGTAGAAGGCCTGTTGCTCTAAACTGTTTTTGTTTTGTGAAGACTATTGGTCTTCACCCAAGCTCTTCTCTTCTATAATCAACATAGACACCAAATCTGTGAATTTGGGAATGTTTTTCCAAGTCTCAATAGACGTCTTGAACGCCTTGTATTATGGCCCGAGACCACGTAGACAGACTTCCACCTTATCATCATCATCTATAGAAATGCCAATAGATGCAAGGGATTCCACAATACCCTTGATCTTCAATGCATAGTCATTCACAGACATACTCTTTTTCTCCACAGTATGAAGTTCATTCTTCAACTGTATCTTTCGTGCCTTGATATTCGTTTCATAGAGTTTTACCAAGGTGTCCCATGCCTCCTTGGGGAACTTGGCATCCTGTATGTGCCCAATCATTATGTCCTGTATACTCATAGAGAGCCAATACATAATTTTTGTGGCTCCTTGGCTCCAATCTTTGAACTCTTTCACATCTGCCAGCAATCGGCCGGTATCTCCGGTACCTCTTCATTCTCACCTTCTATGTAGTCCTAGTAACCCTTTCCCATCAGGAAATTTGTCAACCTGAACCTCCAAGTATGGAAGTTGTTCTTGTCAAGCTCCTCAGCAACAATCTGGTTTATGCCATCATTTGACATCTTGCCCAGACACACAAATTTACCAGAAACAGCACTATGGTTTGTGCTGCACAAACTGCTGTATTTTCTATAGTGGTACTGTACTACACTCAAATGTCACAACCAGTGACCTAAATGTGCATACATACACCCACCAATGGGAGATATTGATCTCCTTGCAGCACACACAATGTCTGCACAACCAATCTATCTTCCTACAGTTCTTAAAACAGAGTTCTACATAGAATCGATGACTTACCCACAGTGCTTGAAATCGCTTGCTTTTTGAAAAACGGAGGTCCTAACGGGCCCAAAACGTGTTTTCACCCCTGAAATATATAGTTCGATAACACAATATAGTTGCCCTATAACTTTACTCCCGCGAAGAAAGCTCCTCAATCAGAGATTGTTTGTCGGTGCCTCTCGTAGAGCTCCCGACAAGGGTGTAGTCTTTGCCAACAGAGAGGGAAGAGTAGATGAAGCTCTTACTCTCGTACCGCTTCCTGTGCTTCTCTTGCTTGCAGCTCAGCCCTTAGTATGAACCAGGCTCTGATACCATGAAAAGATGTAGGGGAGAAGAGAGCTTGAGCTCTTGTAAGCACACACACACTCACAAAACCCTAAAAGAGAACACACAAGGTGAGAGCCTGAAAATCTTCTTCTTCTTCACACAACACTCAACACACCATATACAAAGATAAGAGTACACACTATATGACAAGGTACTCAACCAAATACATACTAGGGTTCTCTATAGTGTGAACCCAACTAAATGAGCTGGCGCTATAACTATGCTAGTCTCTAGATTGGCTGTCACACAGCCTGTCATCCCACTGGCCGCATATCACCCATGATCTCACCAACCATGCCAGTGGTGTAAGTGGGGCCTATCCCCCAGGCGGGTCATCAATGTCCACCGCCTCACTAGATGAGCTCGATATCTCAACATGTAGAAGGCCTGTTGCTCTAAACTGTTTTTGTTTTGTGAAGATTGTTGCTCTTCACCAAAGCTTTTCTCTTCTATAATCAACATATAGACACCAAATCTTTGAAATTGGGAATGTTTTCTCCATTCTCAATAGACGTCTTGAACGCCTTGTATTGTGGCCCGAGACCACGTAGACAGACTTCCACCTTATCATCATCATCTACTGAAACACCAATAGATGCAAGGGATTCCACAATAGCCTTGATCTTCAATGCATATAGTCATTCACAGACATACTCTTTTTCTCCACAGTATGAAGTTCATTCTTCAACTTTATCTTTTGTGCCTTGGTATTCGTTTCATAGAGTTTTACCAAAGTGTCCCACGCCTCCTTGGGAGACTTGGCATCTTGTATGTGCCCAATCATGGTGTCCTGTAAACCCATAGAGAGCCAATACATATTTTTTCTAGCTCCTTGGTTCCAATCCTCAAACTCTTTCACATCTACAGCAATCGGATTGATCTCCGGTATCTCCAGTGCCTCTTCATCCTCACCTTCTATGTAGTCCCAGTAACCCTTTCCCATCAGGAAATTTGTCAACCTGAACCTCCAAGCATGGAAGTTTTTCTTGTCAAGCTTCTCAGCAACAATCTGGTTTATGCCATCATTTGACATCTTTCCAGACACACAAATTTACCAGAAACAGCACTCTGGTTTGTCCTACACAAAGTGCTGTATTTTCTGCAACGGTACTGTACTACACTCAAATGTCACAACTAGTGACATTTGAGTGACACTCAAATGTCACAACCAGTGACATTTGAGTGACCTCAATGTGCATACATACAACCAATGGCAACTGTTGACCTCCTCAAATGTCACAACCAGTGACCTCAATGTGCATACATACACCCAATGGCAACTGTTGACCTCAATGTCACAACCAGTGACCTCAATGTGTATACATACACCCAATGGCAACTGTTGACCTCCTTGCAGCACACACAATGTCTGCACAACCAATCTGTCTTCTTGTAGTTCTTAAAACAGAGTTCTGCATAGAATCAATGACTTACCTGCACTGCTCGAAATCGCCTGCTTTCTAAAAAACGGAGGTCCTAACGCGCCCAGAACGCGTTTTCAGCCCGAAAAATATTATCCGATTTGATAGGACAGTATAGTTACCCTATAACTTTACTCTCGTGAAGAAAGCTCCTCAATTAGAGATCGTTTGCCAGTGCCTCCCGTACAGCTCCCGACACGGGTGGTCGCCAACAACACAAATAGGGAAGAGTAGATGAAGCTCTTAACCTCTACCGCTTCCCGTGCTTCTCTTGCTTGTAGCTCGGCCCTTAGCATGAACCAGGCTCTGATACCATGAAAAGATGCAAGGGAGAAGAGAGCTTGAGCTCTTGCAAGCACACACACTATGAGATCCCTGTCCACACCGCGCAACGGATTCAGGGTGCTAGCAGCGGAAGTAGCACATCTTGTGCAGGGCAGGGTCCCACACTCGGGGCCTCGTCCACACTCGGGGCCTCATCCACACGGATATCCGGACAGGTGACTAATTCCTCGATTCTTCCAAACCGAACTCGGAAAAACTTCTCTTGCTCAAAAAGCATGGGCGATTCCACCAGGATAACTTTTCCCTAACATAGTCAAAAGCCTTACTTAACTGAATTGATCTGACCGAACTCGTAAGTTTATAGTCAGATTCAAGGGACAAATTGCACTTGGATCATAGAGACCAACGCTTTTTTCCTCATCGAGAGGTACAGCCGTTGATCCTTTTTCCATAGAATAATTTTTGTCCGGGATTTACTTCATCTATCGAACTAAACAGAAATTGAGTCTCGATTTACGGATCCATCAGTCCAGCCTAACCCCATCCAGTCCCATGGGTTAGCCAGCCGCAACCACTATAGTGATAGGATCCAATTAGGAATTTGGTTAGGTTTTATCCCAGATACCAGGGAAAAGAGTTCCCAGGCTCCCTAGCCGGTGAGTCTCGATTTACGGATCCATCCAGTCCCATGGGTTAGCCAGCCGCAACCACTATAGTGATAGGATCCAATTAGGAATTTGGTTAGGTTTTATCCCAGATACCAGGGAAAAGAGTTCCCAGGCCCCCTAGCCGGATGTTCATGCAACATAAAACTAGTCACACCACTTACACACCCAATATGAAATTGCCTTTTTCACAGATTCAGTCATCTTTAAAACAATCATTTAATGAAACCATAGTATCACTGATCACAATCCTCCAAAATATCTGGTTGAATCTTAATTTCCAATCATTCCTTCATCAGAGTATCTATGGCATCATTGGCAACCAGAACGCTCACCACCTATTCACTCAGGGGCCTTTTTAATAGTTCCTAGCTCATAGTACTCGGCAATATAATCACTTATAAAAATCAAGATGGAATCTCCATTGAAGATCAGCAAGATCAACCAACAGATCCATATAAAAGAGCCATGGACTCATCCGTTGTTGAGGACCAGCAAGGTCAATCAACCAGATCCATGCCCGGTTTCAGAAAATAACTCTTACTCCTTATTCCAATATCTTCCACGATGCACGTGTGGGTATCTTCGGCGACCCAGATCCCGAGCACCGTGTGGTCAGCACCCTCTAGGATCCTTCGCAGGTCACCTAGCGCTTCACTTGTAGGCCGCTTCCTTGGTCCCTCATCCACCGTACCGGAAGCTCACGAGGCTGGTCAAGACCTCAGCCGACCTTGCTACGCGAGACGTCCTCCATTGACTCTCCGTACAGCAGTTACAACTTTATCAGGTAGGTCTTCACAACCACATCCTCAAGATAGTCAAAATGCTTCCCCAGCATTCTTGACATAAAACAGTCATTTACAAACAGATCACAATTACAGTTTCTATAATGAATTCACATCTTTCCAGTTTGTTCCACATCAATCCATATTACTTAACCCAAACCCAATTCATAAGTGTATCCATTCTTGATCGGATACATCATTTTCCATCCCATCTCATCAGATTTATTCACTTCACATAACATCCATTCCTATCTTTCTTAATTTACATTATGTCTCATCACATCCATTTCTCATTACATCTCATTCGTTCACATATTATATTATTCATTTCACATTCTGATTCACTTGACATCTCATCTCATCCATCCGTTCATATCGACTTCATATCCATTCACATACATATTCGCATTCATATATCCACATCCACATACACATTCATACATCCACATTCACATCCATACATCCATTTCCACATCCACATCCATACATCCATTTTCACATCCACATTCATACATTCACATCCACATTCACATTAATACATTCACGTTCACACATCCACATTCACATTCACATACATCCACATCCACATTCCATATCTATATTCATACATCCACATTCACATTCACATCCATACATCCTTATCCACATTCCACATCTTCATTCACATTCACATACATCCACATCCACATTCCATATCTGCATCCATATCTACATTCACACATCCACATTCACATTCACATACATCCACATTCTTACATCCATATCCACATTCTTACATCCATATCGACATCCATATCCACATTCACACATCCACATTCACATTCACATACATCCACATCCACATTCTACATCCATATCCGCATTCACACATCCACATTCACATTCACATACATCCACATTCTTACATCCATATCTACATCCATACATTCATTTTCACATACATCTTTCCTTTCACATACATACATCTACATCATTTCTTTCACTTACATATAACTTCATCCATTCTTTCACATACATACATCTCCATCTATTCCTCGTTCATTTTCATCTATCTGATTCGTTTCACATCCTCATATCTATTTATAGAATATAAGAGAATTCTTATTTTTGATATAAGATTTCTTTACGCATTTATTTATGCATAAATTCCAATTTAAGGAGACTAACACTTTTGAAATAAAAATCAATCTTTTATGCATTTTCCTATGCATAAATTCATTTTAAATGAGAATGACACTTTTGAATAGAAAATCAAATCTTTAATGCATCTTCCTATGCATAAAATCAAAATTGACGAAAATAACTCTTTTGAACTAAAAATAGATTTCTTTATGCATCTTTCCATGCATAAATCAAATTTAGTAGAAATTACACTTTTAGAGTAAAAGAATTTTTCTTATGCATCCTATTTATGCATAAAATCAAATATGATAAAAGTAACACTTTTATAATAAAATAATAATCTTTTATGCATACCTCTATGCATGAAAATCAATTGATAAAAGTAACACTCTTACAATAAAATAATAATCTTTTATGAATACCTCTATGCATGAAAATCAATTATGATAAAAGTAACACTTTTATGCATACCTCTATGCATGAAAATCAAATATGATAAAAGTAACACTTTTACAATAAAATAATAATCTTTTATGGATACCTCTATGCATGAAAATCAAATATGATAAAAGTAACACTTTTACAATAAAATAATAATCTTTTATGCATACCTCTATGCATGAAAATCAAATATGATAAAAGTAACACTTTTACAATAAAATTATAATCTTTTATGCATGCCTCTATGCATGAAATTCAATTATGATAAAAGTAACACTTTTATAATAAAAACATAATCTTTTATGCCTAAAAATCCATTTTGATGAAAGTAACACTTTCATAATAAAATAAAATTATTCCTTTATGCATAAAAATCTATTTTGATGAAAGTAACACTTTCATAATAAAAGAAAATTATTCCTTTATGCATAAGAATAATAATAATCAATATGCATCTTCTATGCATGAAAATGACACTTTTAGAGTATAGAATTGATAGGAATTACTCTTTTAGGATAATAAAAGATAATTCTTATTTCCAAAAATTTTGCCATAACCTCCTTTGTATGGCTGACCATTTTTCAAATTTTTCTACTTGATTTTGTCTTAAAAATCAACTCTAATTGATTTAAAGTAATCTATACTAATCAAAATTCACTTATAAAAGAGAAAATATTATAAATAGTTTAATTCCATCAATTATCACTTAACTAGGATAAAGAAGGGTTTGATTCTAAGAAGAGAGAGGGGGAAAGCCTTTCGATCAAGACATAGCATCCATTTATCACTTCAACAATCATAAACATTAGAAAAACATAAAAGCAATAAAGAAAATTACAAGAATCTCTACTTACATAATTTCTTGGAGCTTTCCTTTGGCTTGATGGTTTAAGGGTTCAACTCTTGTTTGTAACAAGCGTGGCCACCAATCTTTGGAAGAGGGAAATGTCAAAAACTAGTGAATTATTAATAAATTCATAATTCTTGGCTTGGGAGGAGCAGAGTAACAGTGCATAAAACACTATTAAGTTTCAACAAAGGGGAGGGCTTCAACAAAGGGGAGGGCTTCTATTTATAGGAAAAAGTGAGCCTCTAACCAAGCAAACTGATTCTAGAATTTTTCAGATCAGTTTGGTCAATTTTTGACCATTTTTAGGTCAGTTTTGCTCACTTTTTGGATCTAGTTAAAATAGGATAGAGGAGAGATAAAAATATCTCATTATTTGGGAGTTTAAAACTCATTCAAGCATGTGAAATAGGCGCCCTCTTCATGAGGGGAATTCCCCCATGCAGAGGTGTCAAAAATGCATCATTTCACCTAAATATCTCTCTTTTTTAACTATTAACCTTGTCCTTAGTCAACTCTTCATCATATGTGAGTATTTACTCATTTTTACGAGATTTTCCTTTTATTCTTCTATTTATCTCCTCCCTACATTTGGATGAATCTTATTGGTCCATAGGAACCTTAATTTAAAATTTCAAAAAAATCTTCACTCCCAAGATAATGCCTCTTGAACAGATTATATACTTAATTTCTAATGCACCTTCTGAAAATCTTTTTGAACTTGTGTTTCAGGGGAACTTATTTTAATAAGATGAGGTATTTTTCTATCCAAAAATATTTAAAATCTAAATATTATCTCTCTAGAAGATTTTCTCTCTCTAGGCCAAAACTGGCAGAAACAAGATCTTTTATATTTCTGAAGAGGGATTTGATTACAGGGGAAGATACTAAACATCCTGAGAGGCTGGGGGAGGAATCTTACACACACACTCACACAACCCTAAAAGAGAACACACAAGGTGAGAGGCTGAAAATCTTCTTCTTCACACAACACTCAAC
This sequence comes from Cibotium barometz, assembly GCF_041138505.1. Lineage (NCBI taxonomy): Eukaryota > Viridiplantae > Streptophyta > Polypodiopsida > Cyatheales > Cibotiaceae > Cibotium > Cibotium barometz. Next base: position 37,796,059 of record NC_141104.1, on the reverse strand, counting down.
ACATCATATACAAAGATAAGATATGACAAGGTACTTAACCAAATACATACTAGGGTTCTGTATAGTGTGAACCCAACTAAATGAGTTGGTGCAATAACTATGCCATTTTCTAGAATGGCTGTCACACACAGCCTGTCATCCCACTGGCTGCATATCACCCATGATCTCACCAACCATGCCAGTGGTGTAAGTGTGGGGCCTATCCCCCAAGCAGGTCATCAATGTCCATTGCCTCACTAGATGAGCTCGATATCTCAACATGTAGAAGGCCTGTTGCTCTGAAATTTTTTTGTTTTGTGAAGACTGTTGGTCTTCACCCAAACTCTTCTCTTCTATAATCAACATAGACACCAAATTTGTGAAATTGGGAATGTTTTCCCGAGTCTCAATAGACGTCTTGAACGCCTTGTATTCTGGCCCGCAAAAGGCCTGTTGCTCTGAAATATTTTTGCTTTGTGAAGATTGTTGGTCTTCACCCAAGCTCTTCTCTTCTATAATCAACATAGACACCAAATCTCTGAAACTGGAAATGTTTCCCCGAGTCTGAATAGACGTCTTGAATGCCTTGTATTGTGGCGCGAGACCACGTAGACAGACTTCCACCTTATCATCATCATCTACTGAAATGCCAATAGATGCAAGGGATTCCACAATACCCTTGATCTTCAATGCATAGTCATTCACAGACATACTCTTTTTCTCCATAGTATGAAGTTCATTCTTCAACTATATCTTTCGTGCATTGGTATTCAATTCATAGAGTTTTACCAAGGTGTCCCACACCTCCTTGGGGGACTTGGCATCTTGTATGTGTCCAATCACGGTGTCTTGTATACTGATAGAGAGCCAATACATAACTTTTTTGGCTCCTTGGTTCCAATCTTTGAACTCTTTCACATCTGCAGTAGTCAGATTGATCTCCGGTATCTCCGATGCCTCTTCATGCTCACCTTCTATGTAGTCCGAGTAACCCTATCCCATAAGGAAATTTGTCAACTTGAACCTCCAAGCATGGAAGTTGTTCTTGTCAAGCTTCTCATCAACAATCTCATTTATGCCATCATTTGACATTATGCCACACACACAAATTTACCAGAAACAGCACTCTCGTTTGTCCTGCACAAACTGCTATATTTTCTGTAGCGATACTGATGTACACTCAAATGTCAAAACTAGTGACCTCAATGTGCATACATACACCCAATGGCAACTATTGACCTCCTTGCAGCACACACAATGTCTGCACAACCAATCTGTCTTCCTACAGTTCTTAAAACAGGGTTCTGCATAGAATCGATGACTTGCCCGCAGTTCTCGAAATCGCATGCTTTCTTGATCTTCAATCCATAGTCATTCACAGACATACTCTTTTTCTCCGCATTATGAAGTTCATTCTTCAACTGTATCTTTCATGCCTTGGTATTTGTTTCACAGATTTTTACCAAGGTGTCCAACGCCTCCTTGGGGGACTTGGCATCTTGTATGTGCCCAATCACGGTTTCCTGTATACTGATAGAGAGCCAATACATAACTTTTTTGGCTCTCCTTGGTTCCAATCTTTGAACTCTTTCACATCTTCAGCAATCGGATTGATCTCCGATATCTCCAGTGCCTCTTCATCCTCACCTTCTATGTAGTCCCAGTAACCCTTTCCCATCAGGAAATTTGTCAACCTAAACCTCCAAGCATAAAAGTTGTTCTTGTCAAGCTTCTCAGCAACAATCTGGTTTATGCCATCATTTGACATCTTGCCAGACACACAAATCTACCAGAAACAGCACTCTAGTTTGCCATCCTGCCAAACACACAAATCTACCAGAAACAGCACTCTGGTTTGTCCTACACGAACTGCTGTATTTTCTGCAGCGGTACTGTACTACACTCAAATGTCAAAACCAGTGACCTCAATGTGCATACATATACCCAATGGAAACATTGACCTCCTTGCAGCACACATAATGTCTCCACAACCAATCTGTCTTCCTGCAGTTCTTAAATAAGAGTTCTGCATACAATAAGAGTTCTGCATAGAATCAATGTTTTACCCGCAATGCTCGAAATCACCCGCCTTCTGAAAAAAACGGAGGTCCTAACGCGCCCAAAACGCGTTCTCGGCCCGAAAATATAGTCTGATAACTTTACTCCCGCAAAGAAAGCTCCTCAATCAGAGATCATTTGTCGGTGCCTCCCGTAGAGTTCCCGACACGGGTGGTCGCCAACACAAATAGGGAGGAAGAGTAGATAAAGCTCTTACCCTCGTACCGCTTCCTGTGCTTCTCTTGCTTGCAGCTTAGCCCTTAGCATGAACCAGGCCCTGGTACCATGAAAAGATGCAAGGGAGAAGAGAGCTTTAGCTCTTGCAAGCACACACACACTCACAAAACCCTAAAAGAGAACACACAAGGTGAGAGGTTGAAAATGTTCTTCTTCTTCACACAACACTCAACACACCATATACAAAGATAAGAGTACACACTATATGATAAGGAACTCAACCAAATACATACTAGGGTTCTCTATAGTGTGAACCCAACTAAATGAGTTGGCGCTATAACTATGCCAGTCTCTAGAGAATGGCTGTCACACAGCCTGTCATCCTACTGGCCGCATATCACCCATGATCTCACCAACCATGCCAGTGGTGTAAGTGTGGGGCATATCCCCCAAGTGTCCAACGCCTCAGATGAGATCGATATCTCAACATGTAGAAGGCTTGTTGGTTTGAACTGTTTTTGTTTTGTGAAGACTGTTGGTCTTCACCCAAAATCTTCTCTTCTATAATCAACATAGACACCAAACCTGTGAAATTGGGAATGTTTTCCCAAGTGTGAATAGATGTCTTGAACGCCTTGTATTGTGGCTCGAGACCACGTAGATAGACTTCCACCTTATCATCATCATCTACTGAAATGCTAATAGATGCAAGGGATTCCACAATACCCTTGATCTTCAATGCATAGTCATTCACATACATACTCTTTTTCTCCACAAATTGAAGTTCATTCTTTAACTCTATCCTTCGTGCCTTGGTATTCGTTTCATAGAGTTTTACCAAGGTGTCCCACGCCTCCTTGGGGACTTGGCATCTTATATGTGTCCACAATCACGGTGTCCTGTATACTGAAAGAGAGCCAATACATAACTTCTCTAGCTCCTTGGTTCCAATCTTTGAACTCTTTCACATCTGTAGTAGTCGGATTAATCTCCGGTATCTCCGGTGCCTCTACATGCTCACCTTCTATGTAGTCCCAGTAACACTTTCCCATCAGGAAATTTATTACCCTGAACCTCCAAGCATGGAAGTTGTTCTTGTCAAGGTTCTCAGCAACAATCTGGTTTATGCCATCATTTGACATCTTGCCAGACACACAAATTTACCAAAAATAGCACTCTGGTTTGTCCTGCACAAACTGCTTTATTTTCTGTACAGCGGTAGTGTACTACACTCAAATGTCAAAACCAGTGACCCCAATGGCAACTGTTGAACTCCTTGCAACACACACAAAATAGTTGTCCTATAGCTTTACTCCCGTGAAGAAAGCTCCTCAATCAGAGATCATTTGCCCCAGTGCCTGCTCCCGACAAGGGTGTAGTCACCAACACAAATAGGGTAGAGTAGATGAAGATCTTACCCTCGTACTGCTTCTTGTGCTTCTCTTGCTTGCAGCTCATCCCTAAACATAAACCAGGCTCTGATACCATGAAAAGATGCAGGGGAGAAGAGAGCTTGAGCTCTTGCAAGCACACACACACTCACAAAACCCTAAAAGAGAACACACAAGGTGAGAGGTTGAAAATCTTCTTCTTCTTCACACAACATTGAACACATATACAAAGATAAGAGTACACACTATATGACAAGGTGCTAAACCAAATACACACTAGGGTTCTCTATAATGTGAACCCAACTAAATGAGCTGGCACTATAAGTATGCCAGTCTCTAGAATGGTTGTCACACATCCTGTCATCCCACTGGCCGCATATCACCCACGATCTCACCAACCATGCCAGTGGAGTGTGGAGCCTATCCCCCAGGTAGGTCATCATCAGTGTTCACCGCCTCAGTAGATGAGCTCGATATCTCAACATGTAGAAGGCCTGTTGCTCTGAACTGTTTTTGTTTTGTGAACACTGTTGGTCTTCACCCAAGCTCTTCTCTTCTATAATCAACATAGACACCAGATCTGTGAAATTGGAAATGTTTTCCCGAGTCTGAATAGACGTCTTGAACGCCTTGTATTATGGCGCGAAACACGTAGACAGACTTCTACCTTATCATCATATCTACTGAAACGCCAATAGATGCAAGGGATTCCACAATACCCTTGATCTTCAATGCAGAGTCATTCACAGACATACTCTTTTTCTCCACATTATGAAGTTCATTCTTCAACTATATCTTTTGTGTCTTGGTATTCGTTTCATAGAGTTTTACCAAGGTGTCCCACGCCTCCTTGGGGGACTTGGCATCTTGTATGTGCCCCAATCACGGTGTCCTTACATAACTTTTCTGGCTCTCCTTGGTTCCAATCTTTGAACTCTTTCACATCTGCAGAGCAGTCAGATTGATCTCCGGTGCCTCTTCATGCTCACCTTCTATGTAGTCCCAGTAACCCTTTCCTATTAAGAAATTTGTCAACATGAACCTCCAAGCATGGAAGTTGTTCTTGTTAAGCTTCTCAGTAACAATATGGTTTATGCCATGATTTGACATCTTGCCAGACACACAAATCTACCAGAAACAACACTCTGGTTTTACATCCTGCCAAACACACAAATATACCAGAAACAGCACTCTGGTTTGTCCTGCACAAACTGCTGTATTTTCTGCACAGCGGTATCTACAGCGGTACTGTACTACACTCAAATGTCAAAACCAGTGACCTCAATGTGCATACATACACCCAATGGCAACATTGACCTCCTTGCAGCACACATAATGTCTCCACAACCAATCTGTCTTCCTGCAGTTCTTAAATAAGAGTTCTGCATAGAATAAGAGTTCTGCATAGAATCGATGTTTTACCCGCAATGCTTGAAATCACTCGCCTTCTGAAAAACGGAGGTCCTAACGCGCCCAAAACGCCTTCTCGGCCCGAAAAATGTAGTCCGATAAGACAGTATAGTTGCCCTATAGCTTTACTCTCGCGAAGAAAGCTCCTCAATCAGAGATCATTTGTCGGCCTCCCATAGAGCTCCCGACAAGGGTGTACTCTTCGCCAACACAAATAAGAAAGAGTAGATGAAGCTCTTACCCTCGTACCGCTTCCTGTGCTTCTCTTGCTTGCATCTCAGCCCTTAGCATGAACCACGCTCTGATACCATGAAAAGATGTAGGGGAGAAGAGAGCTTGAGCTCTTGTAAGCACACACACACTCACAAATTCCTAAAAGAGAACACACAAGGTGAGAGCCTGAAAATCTTCTTCTTCTTCACACAACACTCAACACACCATATACAAAGATAAGAGTACACACTATATGACAAGGTAATCAACCAAATACATACTATGGTTCTCTATAGTGTGAACCTAACTAAATGAGTTGGCACTATAACACCATATTCGTGAGTTTGGGAATCTCCCAAGTCCCATTTTTGTAATACTAAAAAGGTGGGACTCGGTAAACATGTCTATAAGTTTTTCAAAACCCTATCATGTGACCTATCATTGGAAAGTGCTTGAAAAATGGGATCTATTGAGCTTTATAGCGCACAATTTGGACAAATGGTGTTCAAGTTATGGCAAATCCAAAGTTTTGACCACATGTCCCAAACTTATGAGAAATTCCCATATTCCCCAATATGGTGTTCTATAACTATGCCAGTCTCTAGAGAATGGCTGTCACATAGCCTGTCATTCTACTGGCCGCATATCACCCATGATCTCACCAACCATGCCAGTGGTGTAAGTGTGGGGCATATCCCCCAAGTGTCCAACGCCTCAGATGAGCTTGATATCTCAACATGTAGAAGGCTTGTTGGTCTGAACTGTTTTTGTTTTGTGAAGACTGTTGGTCTTTACCCAAAATCTTCTCTTCTATAATCAACATAGACACCAAACCTGTGAAATTGGGAATGTTTTCCCAAGTGTGAATGAACGCCTTGTATTATGGCTCGAGACCACGTAGATAGATTTCCACCTTATCATCATCATCTACTGAAATGCTAATAGATGCAAGGGATTCCACAATACCCTTGATCTTCAATGCATAGTCATTCACATACATACTCTTTTTCTCCACAAATTGAAGTTCATTCTTTAACTCTATCCTTCGTGCCATGGTATTCGTTTCATAGAGTTCTACCAAGGTGTCCCACGCCTCCTTGGGGACTTGGCATCTTGTATGTGTCCACAATCACGGTGTCCTGTATACTAATAGAGAGCCAATACATAACTTCTCTAGCTCCTTGGTTCCAATCTTTGAACTCTTTCACATCTGTAGTAGTCGGATTAATCTCCGGTATCTCCGGTGCCTCTACATGCTCACCTTCTATGTAGTCCCACCAGTAACACTTTCCCATCAGCAGGAAATTTGTTACCCTGAACCTCCAAGCATGGAAGTTGTTCTTGTCCAGGTTCTCAACAACAATCTGGTTTATGCCATCATTTGACATCTTGCCAGACACACAAATTTACCAGAAACAGCACTCTGGTTTGTCCTGCACAAACTGCTTTATTTTCTGCACAGCGGTAGTGTACTACACTCAAATGTCAAAACTAGTGACCTCAATGTGCATACATACACCCAATGGCAACTGTTGAACTCCTTGCAACACACACAAAAAAGTTGTCCTATAGCTTTACTCCCGTGAAGAAAGCTCCTCAATCAGAGATCCTTTGCCCCAGTGCCTGTCGTAGAGCTCCCGGACAAGGGTGTAGTCACCAACACAAATAGGGTAGAGTAGATGAAGATCTTACCCTCGTACCGCTTCCTATGCTTCTCTTGCTTGCAGCTCATCCCTAAACATAAACCACGCTCTGATACCATGAAAAGATGTAGGGGAGAAGAGAGCTTGAGCTCTTGCAACAAGCACACACACACTCACAAAACCCTAAAAGAGAACACACAAGGTGAGAGGCTGAAAATCTTCTTCTTCTTCACACAACACTGAACACATATACAAAGATAAGAGTACACACTATATGACAAGGTGCTAAACCAAATACATACTAGGGTTCTCTAAAATGTGAACCCAACTAAATGAGCTGGCACTATAAGTATGCCAGTCTCTAGAATGGTTGTCACACATCCTGTCATCCCACTGGCCGCATATCACCCACGATCTCACCAACCATGCCAGTGGTGTAAGTGTGCAGCCTATCCCCCAGGTAGGTCATCAGTGTTCACTGCCTCAGTAGATGAGCTCGATATCTCAACATGTAGAAGGCCTGTTGCTCTGAACTGTTTTTGTTTTGTGAACACTGTTGGTCTTCACCCAAGCTCTTCTCTTCTATAATCAACATAGACACCAGATCTGTGAAATTGGGAATGTTTTTCCGAGTCTGAATAGACTCTTGAACGCCTTATATTGTGGCGCGAAACACATAGACAGACTTCCACCTTATCATCATATCTACTGAAACGCCAATAGATGCAAGGGATTCCACAATACCCTTGATCTTCAATGCATAGTCATTCACAGACATACTCTTTTTCTCCACATTATGAAGTTCATTCTTCAACTATATCTTTCGTGTCTTGGTATTCGTTTCATAGAGTTTTACCAAGGTGTCCCACGCCTCCTTGTTGGGGGACTTGGCATCTTGTATGTGCCCAATCACGGTGTCCTTACATAACTTTTCTGGCTCTCCTTGGTTCCAATCTTTGAACTCTTTCACATCTGCAGAGCAGTCAGATTGATCTCCGGTGCCTCTTCATGCTCACCTTCTATGTAGTCCCAATAACCCTTTCCCATTAGGAAATTTGTCAACCTGAACCTCCAAGCATGGAAGTTGTTCTTGTTAAGATTCTCAGCAACAATCTTGTTTATGCCATGATTTGACATCTTGCCAGACACACAAATCTACCAGAAACAGCACTTAAACACACAAATCTACCAGAAACAGCACTCTGGTTTGTCTTGCACAAACTACTGTATTTTCTGTAGCGGTACTGTGCTACACTTAAATGTCAAAACCAGTGACCTCAATGTGCATACATACACCCAATGGCAACATTGACCTCCTTGCAGCACACATAATGTCTCCACAACCAATCTGTCTTCCTGCAGTTCTTAAATAAGAGTTCTGCATAGAATAAGAGTTCTGCATAGAATCGATGTTTTACCCGCAATGCTCGAAATCACTCGCCTTCTGAAAAACGGAGGTCCTAACGCGCCCAAAACTCCTTCTCGGCCCGAAAAATGTAGTCCGATAAGACAGTATAGTTGCCCTATAGCTTTACTCCCGCGAAGAAAGCTCCTCAATCAGAGATCATTTGTCGGCCTCCCATAGAGCTCCCGACAAGGGTGTACTCTTCACCAACACAAATAGGAAAGAGTAGATGAAGCTCTTACCCTCGTACCGCTTCCTGTGCTTCTCTTGCTTGCATCTCAGCCCTTAGCATGAACCACGCTCTGATACCATGAAAAGATGTAGGGGAGAAGAGAGCTTGAGCTCTTGTAAGCACACACACACTCACAAAACCCTAAAAGAGAACACACAAGGTGAGAGGCTGAAAATGTTCTTCTTCTTCACACAACACTCAACACACCATATACAAAGATAAGAGTACACACTACATGACAAGGTAATCAACCAAATACATACTATGGTTCTCTATAGTGTGAACCCAACTAAATGAGCTGGCGCTATAACTATGCCAGTCTCTAGAATGGCTGTCACACAGCCTGTCATCCCACTGGCTGCATATCACCCATGATCTCACCAACCATGCCAGTGGTGTAAGTGGGGGGCCTATCCCCCAGGTCATCAGTGTCTACCGCCTCACTAGATGAGCTCGATATCTCAACATATAGAAGGCCTGTTGCTCTGAACTGATTTTGTTTTGTGAAGATTGTTGGTCTTCACCCAAGCTCTTCTCTTCTATAATCAACATAGACACCAAATCTGTGAAATTGGGAATGTTTTTCCGAGTCTCAAAATAGACGTCTTGAACGCCTTATATTGTGGCCTGAGACCATGTAGACAGACTTCCACCTTATCATCATCATCTACTGAAATGCCAATAGATGCAAGGGATTCCACAATACCCTTGATCTTCAATGCATAGTCATTCACAGACATACTCTTTTTCTCCACAGTATGAAGTTCATTCTTTAACTCTATCTTTAGTGCCTTGGTATTCGTTTCATAGAGTTTTACCAAGGTGTCCCATGCCTCCTTGGGGACTTGGCATCTTGTATGTGCCCAATCACGGTGTCCTTACATAACTTTTCTGGCTCTCCTTGGTTCCAATCTTTGAACTCTTTCACATCTGCAGAGCAGTCAGATTGATCTCCGGTGCCTCTTCATGCTCACCTTCTATGTAGTCCCAGTAACCCTTTCCTATTAGGAAATTTGTCAACATGAACCTCCAAGCATGGAAGTTGTTCTTGTTAAGCTTCTCAGTAACAATATGGTTTATGCCATGATTTGACATCTTGCCAAACACACAAATCTACCAGAAACAGCACTCTGGTTTTACATCCTGCCAAACACACAAATATACTTGAAACAGCACTCTGGTTTGTCCTGCACAAACTGCTGTATTTTCTGCACAGCGGTATCTACAGCGGTACTGTACTACACTCAAATGTCAAAACCAGTGACCTCAATGTGCATACATACACCCAATGGCAACATTGACCTCCTTGCAGCACACATAATGTCTCCACAACCAATCTGTCTTCCTGCAGTTCTTAAATAAGAGTTCTGCATAGAATCGATGTTTTACCCGCAATGCTTGAAATCACTCGCCTTCTGACAAACGGAGGTCCTAACGCGCCCAAAACGCCTTCTCGGCCCGAAAAATGTAGTCCGATAAGACAGTATAGTTGCCCTATAGCTTTACTCTCGCGAAGAAAGCTCCTCAATCAGAGATCATTTGTCGGCCTCCCATAGAGCTCCCGACAAGGGTGTACTCTTCGCCAACACAAATAAGAAAGAGTAGATGAAGCTCTTACCCTCGTACCGCTTCCTGTGCTTCTCTTGCTTGCATCTCAGCCCTTAGCATGAACCACGCTCTGATACCATGAAAAGATGTAGGGGAGAAGAGAGCTTGAGCTCTTGTAAGCACACACACACTCACAAATTCCTAAAAGAGAACACACAAGGTGAGAGCCTGAAAATCTTCTTCTTCTTCACACAACACTCAACACACCATATACAAAGATAAGAGTACACACTATATGACAAGGTAATCAACCAAATACATACTATGGTTCTCTATAGTGTGAACCTAACTAAATGAGTTGGCACTATAACACCATATTCGTGAGTTTGGGAATCTCCCAAGTCCCATTTTTGTAATACTAAAAAGGTGGGACTCGGTAAACATGTCTATAAGTTTTTCAAAACCCTATCATGTGACCTATCATTGGAAAGTGCTTGAAAAATGGGATCTATTGAGCTTTATAGCGCACAATTTGGACAAATGGTGTTCAAGTTATGGCAAATCCAAAGTTTTGACCACATGTCCCAAACTTATGAGAAATTCCCATATTCCCCAATATGGTGTTCTATAACTATGCCAGTCTCTAGAGAATGGCTGTCACATAGCCTGTCATTCTACTGGCCGCATATCACCCATGATCTCACCAACCATGCCAGTGGTGTAAGTGTGGGGCATATCCCCCAAGTGTCCAACGCCTCAGATGAGCTTGATATCTCAACATGTAGAAGGCTTGTTGGTCTGAACTGTTTTTGTTTTGTGAAGACTGTTGGTCTTTACCCAAAATCTTCTCTTCTATAATCAACATAGACACCAAACCTGTGAAATTGGGAATGTTTTCCCAAGTGTGAATAGACGTCTTGAACGCCTTGTATTATGGCTCGAGACCACGTAGATAGATTTCCACCTTATCATCATCATCTACTGAAATGCTAATAGATGCAAGGGATTCCACAATACCCTTGATCTTCAATGCATAGTCATTCACATACATACTCTTTTTCTCCACAAATTGAAGTTCATTCTTTAACTCTATCCTTCGTGCCATGGTATTCGTTTCATAGAGTTCTACCAAGGTGTCCCACGCCTCCTTGGGGACTTGGCATCTTGTATGTGTCCACAATCACGGTGTCCTGTATACTAATAGAGAGCCAATACATAACTTCTCTAGCTCCTTGGTTCCAATCTTTGAACTCTTTCACATCTGTAGTAGTCGGATTAATCTCCGGTATCTCCGGTGCCTCTACATGCTCACCTTCTATGTAGTCCCACCAGTAACACTTTCCCATCAGCAGGAAATTTGTTACCCTGAACCTCCAAGCATGGAAGTTGTTCTTGTCCAGGTTCTCAACAACAATCTGGTTTATGCCATCATTTGACATCTTGCCAGACACACAAATTTACCAGAAAGAGCACTCTGGTTTGTCCTGCACAAACTGCTTTATTTTCTGTACAGCGATAGTGTACTACACTCAAATGTCAAAACCAGTGACCCCAATGGCAACTGTTGAACTCCTTGCAACACACACAAAATAGTTGTCCTATAGCTTTACTCTTGTGAAGAAAGCTCCTCAATCAGAGATCATTTGCCCCAGTGCCTGCTGTAGAGCTCCCGACAAGGGTGTAGTCACCAACACAAATAGGGTAGAGTAGATGAAGATCTTACCCTCGTACTGCTTCTTGTGCTTCTCTTGCTTGCAGCTCATCCCTAAACATAAACCAGGCTCTGATACCATGAAAAGATGCAGGGGAGAAGAGAGCTTGAGCTCTTGCAAGCACACACACACTCACAAAACCCTAAAAGAGAACACACAAGGTGAGAGGCTGCAAATCTTCTTCTTCTTCACACAACACTGAACACATATACAAAGATAAGAGTACACACTATATGACAAGGTGCTAAACCAAATACATACTAGGGTTCTCTATAATGTGAACCCAACTAAATGAGCTGGCACTATAAGTATGCCAGTCTCTAGAATGGTTGTCACACATCCTGTCATCCCACTGGCCGCATATCACCCACGATCTCACCAACCATGCCAGTGGTGTAAGTGTGCAGCCTATCCCCCAGGTAGGTCATCAGTGTTCACCGCCTTAGTAGATGAGGTCGATATCTCAACATGTAGAAGGCATGTTGCTCTGAACTGTTTTTGTTTTGTGAACACTGTTGGTCTTCACCCAAGCTCTTCTCTTCTATAATCAACATAGACACCAGATCTGTGAAATTGGGAATGTTTTCCCGAGTCTGAATAGACTCTTGAACACCTTATATTGTGGCGCGAAACACATAGACAGACTTCCACCTTATCATCATATCTACTGAAACGCCAATAGATGCAAGGGATTCCACAATACCCTTGATCTTCAATGCATAGTCATTCACAGACATACTCTTTTTCTCCACATTATGAAGTTCATTCTTCAACTATATCTTTCGTGTCTTGGTATTCGTTTCATAGAGTTTTACCAAGGTGTCCCACGCTATTGGAATATGTTGGAATTTATGATCAATGTCATGGTCTAAGGTTAGAGCACACAATAAAATGTAAAAGGACCATGTAAAGTGAGGAGAATCCAGGTGAATGTAAGGGTCAAACCCCACTTGAAGTAGGCGAGTTTCAGAAGATTCCTGGAGGCTATATTCTAGGGAGCCATGTGGGGGGGAGATGGCCTTGGATGCTCTTGGTGAGATGTAAGCAATGATGTCATTCAAACATGTACTCTTTGGCTATAAAATGGTGGCCCTCCTAATGAGAAAAACACGAATTTTATATGCTATGTAATGCCCCTTATTGTGCTGTCATTATGCTCTCTTAATCTTGGATTAAGTACTAGTTAATCACTTTTTGTTCATGTGACCATCATGGGTTATCTTGAACCACCATAGCTCTTTGATCACTCAATGAACTCATTAAGCTTTTATCATCTCTCATTATGCTTTTCCCAACATGGTATCAGAGCCATGATTACCCCTAGGCATAGTAATTAACCACATTGTTCAATTTTTCATTTTTTTCAAGCTTTCCATTAAAGCTTCACTGCACCCCCTGCTGGTTTTTTGCCTCATGTGAGCTCTATACTCCACCAAATCTCACACTTTTTGATTCAAAAGAGAGCTAACATCCGGTGCTTTCTACACCTAGCTCCATTGGAGCTCCCACGAAGCAGACGCGGCGTATTTCTCTCTGCAGCAGCCCGCCTCTGCGCTGCGAAATTGGTAAAATTGAAGTCCTACAAAGCATGGTTTACAAATTCCTCTTATGAGCATTACATTGATGCTATGAAGCTCCTCCTTGTTGATTTTCATGAGCAATGGTCCACTGTAGCTGCTGTTTGAACTAATTTCTCAGTGACAGTATATGCTGTGTTGCAGAGCAGATTTACAGAGATTGAAGCAACATCTTGGCATGCTTGAGTGCTGAGATTAGAGCCAATACCTTGGTTCTCACTTGGTTTAAAGCATTTTATGTTTCTCATTTGGGAAGAGCCTCATTCAATTGCTCAAAGCTCACTCTATATTTGGGGGCAGTTTTTTTCTCTTTAATTAATCATCTCCACTAATCACCATATAATTATCTATTGAGATGACATTCTAATATGCATATTGAGTTGAATATCTCTTTGTAGTCATGCATTCGGATGCTGAATCATCTAATGAAGATTATATCAAAAAATCATTAAAACCCAAAAGCAAAACTAGAAAACCTAGGATCAAGTCTAGGCCCCGCTATTATCATTATGCAAAAGCTTATGGGTTTGGGGAATTCTTGAGTAATTTCATGCATATATATGGTGAAGGGGGATTCTAGCTTTTAATCTATTGCATTGTTCAGTTCCAATCATGGAGTCAACTTACATATCATCTTCTTTCATCAAGAAATTCAATGGTCATGACTTCCACACTTGGCAAGTCAAAATGAGATTTTTACTAATGAAAGAAGGAGTTTGGGGCATAGTCAATGGCACTATACCTAAACCTGCCACACGAGAAGGAGAAATCTCTTGGCAAACCAAGGATGAGAAAGCATTAGCTCTCATTGCCCTTGGAGTTGAAGATAGTTATATACATTACATTGGTAATGGAACATCTTCACAAATTGCGTGGAATTCACTGGATAAATCTTTTGGTGCTCAAGGCCTCCACAGCAAAATCAGTCTCAAAGTAGACTTTTACAGTCTAGAGTACAAGATTGATGAGACACTTGCATCTCACATCAACACCATGAAGAGCTTGATGGCCCAGCTCGAAGCCATCAATGAACCAGTCAAGGAGAGTGATGCCATAGCCATCCTCCTAAAGTCAATGCCATCCGAGTATGATACACTCATGCCGACCTTAAAGTATATGCAGGATCCCACTTTGGAGGGAATAGAGAGTGTTCTCTTGGAAGAAGAGAAGAAGCTGAAAGGTAGAGCCATTGATCTTGTCTCAAACCAGGCATACCTTGTTCAAAAGCAAACCGGCAAATCACTCCAATGTACACATTGTGGAAGGACAGGACACCTTGCCAAGAATTGCTACCACAAAGACAAGCCAAAGCGAATATGCACCAAATGTGGAAAGCCAGGTCATCTCGCCGACAAATGTTACACCAACCAGGCAAATATGGTAAGCATTTCGAATGATTCAGCAGAAGAAATCCAAGCATGCAACAATGTTACTACCTCCTTTGATGCAGAGGTAGATGCAGAATGGGCTTTCTAAAGCCAACAATGTTTATGCCCTCTCTTACCCAAATGTTTATGTATGGACACCTCTAACCACCGATGATGTAGGTTATGTGTTTCTATGATGCTCACAATATCTCTCAGTAGGCCATGTAGCCCTCAAGGGGGGATTGATGGGGAGTTGGGTCTCCATGACCAACAAATGATGATGATGCCCATGGATATGATAAATGATGATGCTATGATGATGATGGGGTATGGGAGAGGAATGGAGGAATGCTTTCATGTAGGAATGTTTTCATGTCATTTTCTTTTCGCAATGTAGAAGCTATGCTCCCTATGAGCGATGCTAATTTCCTTTATGTACTGTAGAGCTATACTCCTTATGAGTTAAGCTTTTTCTTTCATGTAATGTTTGGATCAAGGGAGGGCAATATACCATGCCATGATCAAGGGAGGGTATTGGAATATGTTGGAATTTATGATCAATGTCATGGTCTAAGGTTAGAGCACACAATAAAATGTAAAAGGACCATGTAAAGTGAGGAGAATCCAGGTGAATGTAAGGGTCAAACCCCACTTGAAGTAGGCGAGTTTCAGAAGATTCCTGGAGGCTATATTCTAGGGAGCCATGTGGGGGGGAGATGGCCTTGGATGCTCTTGGTGAGATGTAAGCAATGATGTCATTCAAACATGTACTCTTTGGCTATAAAATGGTGGCCCTCCTAATGAGAAAAACACGAATTTTATATGCTATGTAATGCCCCTTATTGTGCTGTCATTATGCTCTCTTAATCTTGGATTAAGTACTAGTTAATCACTTTTTGTTCATGTGACCATCAGGGGTTATCTTGAACCACCATAGCTCTTTGATCACTCAATGAACTCATTAAGCTTTTATCATCTCTCATTATGCTTTTCCCAACACACGCCTCCTTGGGGGACTTGGCATCTTGTATGTGCCCAATCACGGTGTCCTTACATAACTTTTCTGGCTCTCCTTGGTTCCAATCTTTGAACTCTTTCACATCTGTAGAGCATTCAGATTGATCTCCGGTGCCTCTTCATGCTCACCTTCTATGTAGTCCCAGTAACCCTTTCCCATTAGGAAATTTGTCAACCTGAACCTCCAAGCATGGAAGTTGTTCTTGTTAAGATTCTCAGTAACAATCTTGTTTATGCCATGATTTGACATCTTGCCAGACACACAAATCTACCAGAAACAGCACTCAAACACACAAATCTACCAGAAACAGCACTCTGGTTTGTCTTGCACAAACTACTGTATTTTCTGTAGCGGTACTGTGCTACACTCAAATGTCAAAACCAGTGACCTCAATGTGCATACATACACCCAATGGCAACATTGACCTCCTTGCAGCACACATAATGTCTCCACAACCAATCTGTCTTCCTGCAGTTCTTAAATAAGAGTTCTGCATAGAATAAGAGTTCTGCATAGAATCGATGTTTTACCCGCAATGCTCGAAATCACTCGCCTTCTGAAAAACGGAGGTCCTAACGCGCCCAAAACGCCTTCTCGGCCCGAAAAATATAGTCCGATAAGACAGTATAGTTGCCCTATAGCTTTACTCCCGCGAAGAAAGCTCCTCAATCAGAGATCATTTGTCGGCCTCCCATAGAGCTCCCGACAAGGGTGTACTCTTCGCCAACACAAATAGGAAAGAGTAGATGAAGCTCTTACCCTCGTACCGCTTCCTGTGCTTCTCTTGCTTGCATCTCAGCCCTTAGCATGAACCACGCTCTGATACCATGAAAAGATGTAGGGGAGAAGAGAGCTTGAGCTCTTGTAAGCACAGACACACTCACAAAACCCTAAAAGAGAACACACAAGGTGAGAGGCTGAAAATGTTCTTCTTCTTCACACAACACTCAACACACCATATACAAAGATAAGAGTACACACTACATGACAAGGTAATCAACCAAATACATACTATGGTTCTCTGTAGTGTGAACCCAACTAAATGAGCTGGCGCTATAACTATGCCAGTCTCTAGAATGGCTGTCACACAGCCTGTCATCCCACTGGCTGCATATCACCCATGATCTCACCAACCATGCCAGTGGTGTAAGTGGGGGGCCTATCCCCCAGGTCATCAGTGTCTACCGCCTCACTAGATGAGCTCGATATCTCAACATATAGAAGGCCTGTTGCTCTGAACTGATTTTGTTTTGTGAAGATTGTTGGTCTTCACCCAAGCTCTTCTCTTCTATAATCAACATAGACACCAAATCTGTGAAATTGGGAATGTTTTTCTGAGTCTCAAAATAGACGTCTTGAACGCCTTATATTGTGGCCCGAGACCATGTAGACAGACTTCCACCTTATCATCATCATCTACTGAAATGCCAATAGATGCAAGGGATTCCACAATACCCTTGATCTTCAATGCATAGTCATTCATAGACATACTCTTTTTCTCCACAGTATGAAGTTCATTCTTTAACTCTATCTTTAGTGCCTTGGTATTCGTTTCATAGAGTTTTACCAAGGTGTCCCATGCCTCTTCATGCTCCCCTTCTATGTAGTCCCAGTAACCCTATCCCATAAGAAAATTTGTCAACTTGAACCTCCAAGCATGGAAGTTGTTCTTGCCAAGCTTCTCATCAACAATCTCGTTTATGCCATCATTTGACATTATGCCACACACACAAATTTACCAGAAACAGCACTCTGGTTTGTCTTGCATAAACTGCTGTATTTTCTGTAGCGGTACTGAACTACACTCAAATGTCACAACGAGTAATCTCAATGTGCATACATACACCCAATGGCAACTTTTGACCTCCATGCAGCACACACAATGTCTGCACAACCAATCTGTCTTCCTACAGTTCTTAAAACAGGATTCTGCATAGAATCGATGGCTTACCCGTAGTTCTCAAAATCGCATGCTTTCTGAAAAACGGAGGTCCTAATGCGCAACTCGTTTTCGGCCCGAGAAATATTATCTGATCCGATAGGACAGTATAGTTTCCCTATAACTTTACTCCCATAAAGAAAGCTCCTCAATCAGAGATCGTTTGCCGGTGCCTCCCGTAGAGTTCCCGACACGCGTGGTCGCCAACACAAATAGGGAGGAAGAGTAGATGAAGCTCTTACCCTCGTACCGCTTCATGTGCTTCTCTTGCTTGCAGCTTAGCCCTTAGCATGAACCAGGCTCTGGTCCCATGAAAAGATGCAGGGGAGAAGAGAGCTTGAGCTCTTGCAAGCACACACACACTCACAAAACCCTAAAAGAGAACACACAAGGTGAGAGGCTGAAAATGTTCTTCTTCTTCACACAACACTCAACACACCTGAATGAAGCCTTCCAAGCACTCAAAACAACAGAAAATCTGGGCTCGAGCACACAAAATATATGCGTGGAGCTTTGCTCCTAGCCATAAAAATTGCAAGAAGCTCTCAAGAAACACACATATACACACACACCATCTATTCTCTCATCTCTCTCTCTAGGAAAACACCATAGCCATATACCCACACAATGAAAAGCTACCTAGTGTAGAGCACGCAGAAGATAGACAAGACAATCATCCTCACCATCCTCTTCTCCTTCCTCCATAGCTAGGAAATATTCAAGAACAAGGAAGAGACAAGAGAGAGGCAAGAGTTGTGCTCAAACCAACAGAGTTAGAAAGGAACGTGAAAGAGGTTGATTAAGGAAGAGAGAGACTCTAACTTCCTCAACCACCCACATCCCACGACCCTTCTTTTCCCCTTTTCTTTATTTGCTTCCAAATATTCAAAAGTACATAATGTTTGAGCTTTAGGCTTGCTTCATTTTGTGAATACATGGCTTGGACCTTACAAAATACTAAGAGAGAGTTTTCACGCTTTGGCTTTACAAATGCAGACCCAACTAAATGAGCTGGCGCTAGAACTATGCCAGTCTTTAGAATGGCTGTCACACAGCCTGTCATCCCACTGGCCGCATATCACCCATGATGTCACCAACCATGCCAATGGTGTAAGTGTGGGGCCTATCCCCGAGGCGGGTCATCAGTGTCCACCGCCTCACTAGATGAGCTCGATATCTCAACATACAGAAGGCCTGTTGCTCTGAACTGTTTTTGTTTTGTGAAGACTGTTGGTCTTCACCCAAGCTCTTCTCTTCTATAATCAACATAGACACCAAATCTCTGAAATTGGGAATGTTTCCCCGAGTCTCAATAGACGTCTTGAATGCCTTGTATTGTAGCGCGAGACCACGTAGACAGACTTCCACCTTATCATCATCATCTACTGAAACGCCAATAGATGCAAGGGATTCCACAATACCCTTGATCTTCAATGCATAGTCATTCACAGACATACTCTTTTGTGCGCACACACAGTCTAGAACTTGGAAGCATGCGTGATGAAGCATTCTATTAAGGTTTAATGCATTGCTAATGTATCGTTAAACCTTAATAGAGCCCTCGGATGCCTTGCAGACGTGTAAGAAGGAGAGAGGCTGAGCATCCCACGCCATGGCACAAATGCACATCTTTCTTACGTCATGGTGATTTCCGGTCCTTAAGTCCCAGCAAATCGGGGCCTGGGGCCAGTAGTGGACCGCGTAGTGCTACCCCAATTGCTCACCTGTATGCCACGAAGCTAAGAGCATGATGTACCACCGAGATGGCCTAGCGCATGGTGTCGAGCACTCACCTAGCATCGACCTAGCGCATGGCATCGAGCATCGACCTAGCGCATGGCGTCGAGCACTCACCTAGCATAGAGAGCAGATGAGGTAAGAAGTCAAGAAGCCAGTCTATGTTTCTTCGTCTACCTCTTTTGCAGGGCATGGAGATGATGCTTGTGGGGGCTATGATACTTGTGCAGATGTGTGCGGGAGCTGGCTGCAGCTAGATCATCCTTGTGGGTGTCGTCGTTGTTCTGCAACCTGGGCACCATGGGTGTGAGAGCAGAGGGCAGCTTCCTCAGCCTCTACACGTCCACCCTCGAGGGGCTCCAATTTCAACCGCCCAAGTGCTATAGAGCAGGCCAGGCAACACACATGCGAGAGAGAGAGAGAGAGAGAGAGAGAGAGAGAGAGAGAGAGAGAGAGAGAGAGAGAACTCACCTACAGCAAGGTGCAATACCAACCAGCACAGAACGTAAGAATTATAAAGGCGTGACACATGAAGATGAACGAGATGTGAATTTGAGTCGGGAGAAACGCGCGAACCTTTGCAACGGCGGCGTAAAGAGCCTGCAACCCTTGCAACGCAGACTAGGGCGGCGACAGTTTGCAACTTGCGAGACGATACATACTGCATAGAGAGAATAAGGGAGGGCGACGACGTAAAGAGTCTGTAGAATCTGCTACCTGTGATGCAAACTACATGTAGAGAGGGCGAGTTGGCATGTGCATGCTACATGGGAGGGGCAAAAAAAGCTGCCATGTGTTGGAGGAAACGAAGCGGTGCTATCTTATAGATAGAAGATAGAAGGCCTAGTATGATTCTAATTCTTAATCCTTGGAGCAAATGCCAGCTTTTGCGCATGAGGGGCTATAACTATCTACTGACACGCGCCAGTTGTGCGTGTTAAGAGCGGAGAACAATTTTCTTCACCCCTACCTAGATCGAAAGATTTAGCCTGCAATCTTGACGAGTATTCGAGCAGAAGAAACACACGCCCTAGTTTACCGAACAGTTCAATTTGCGTGCCGTGGATGGATGCATCTGTCTGTCACCATGGGGGATCACCACCGTCACCATCTCCATCATCAGGGCTCGCTTCTTGCCAAGTGAGCCAGAAGCAAAGCTCTGCAGATCGAGCCCGGGAGAGCTTGCTGGCGATCTCGCAGGCAGACGCGGGGGACGGCTTGCAGGAGTTTGCCAAGAGCCTCGCAGAAGGAGGAGGAGAAAAAGAAGAGGAAAGACAGAGCCCGGCCGGCATCGCCAAGGAGAAGAAGAAGGAAGAAGCGGATCAAGACGTGGACGAGGAGTATCGGCAGAAGCTCATCTCCATCTCCTACGCGGAAGCTACCCTCGCGCAGGAGGACATCGCTCGGCCAAACGGATCTCACATAGCTTCTCCTGTGGCTGATGGCAATGGCAACACCGTTTAAGGTACCCCTGTGCACATAGTAGAAACCTAGGAAACCTTATTGTGAAGAACGTCTCTGGAAAGATCTCCAATGAAGAACTTAGCGTCACCTGAAAGCTTTTTCATCACCACATCATAGTACTTAGAATGGTAAAGATTGGGATGAACAGATCCACATCTCCTTCAATGTTGCTCTTGCTTTATACATCTGTTCATAACATTTTCTTGTGAAGAGTTTGTGATTCTATCGAAAATTTTTGCTTGTAGGTGTCTTGCATCTCCATGTTTTGATGTAGTCTAGTGGGAGACCTGTAGCAGTGGTTTTCAGAGTTCATTCTACACATTTTTTTTTTTTTGGGGGGGGGGGGGGGTGGGCGGTTTACAGCCTGAGGGAGACTCTCAGCAGTTTGCAGCTGATAATTGGATTTAGTTGAAGCTATTCTCCCTGGAATCGTAGCCTCCTTGCCAATGAGAGTTACGATTTTGCTTGTGCTGAATCATACATGTTGGAATCACAGGGCTGCCCAATTCAGTGATGAAGTTGGTCTGATGCCTAATGCCTTCCTTTACCAGGACGACTGCCGTTCTCTTGACAAGTTTACCTAAAAGCATATAAGCACCAATGTGAACTGGTTATCCTGCAAATTCATTTGCTTAGTTACGTAGACATGGACTCACGTATCACTACACATAGACTGCTCTAAGCAGGTATAATATGAATCATGTTGGAACATGTTTCTTTACACAATTCGGCATGTAGGAAACATGGCCAGGTACATCACGTGCCGTCTCTATGATGTATGACTTTGAGAGCTTACTCTTCAAGGGTGCTCTCATCTCATGATAAGTCCTTGCTTTTTAACATCATTTTGCAGAAGTGTGCCATCTTTGCTTAAAATGGAAGAAGTTTGGCACATGCAAACAATCTCATATCATGTCGTTACCACAGCATTTGGGGAGGTGATGCAACATTGAGTTATGCAGGGAAATTCTGATCAATTCAATTTATGAACTGAATGCTACTTTTGTTCTTTAGGTGATAGTTAGAAGATGTGGTGGATGTAAAGTAATAGTGTTGTTTTGGCCCATTCATGTTGACTGATCTATTCTGGCTTGTTGAGTGGTTGGCTTGTTTTACTTATTTTCAAGCTCAGATTTTGGACTGTAAGCCTCGATATTTTGTGGTATCACTCATGGAACACAGATGCATCATGAGCAAGGCTTGTTTCGTGAGCTTTATTAGTTCTTGATTTGTTTTTTTATCTTCTTCTTAGCCTTATGTGGCACATGCAGTACAATACAAGCAAGTCCTTGACTGAAAAAGACGTGATGTGTGCAAAGCTTTACCATTTGTTTATGCTTTGTGACAATCATATGCATTTTTTTGCCTTTGCTGAACAAGATCCTTGCTAAAGCACTTTATACTCGCTTAGCTGTGATCAAAGTATTGGAAATCAATGCTCTATCCTTGTCATTGTGAGTGTGCAGGTGACGGGTTGCTCTTATTTTGTAGGGCCTCCCTTTATAAGGACTAGCCTTTGGGGTTACTTTATTTTGTAAGGCGCCCCTTTATGAGGAGTAGCTATTGTGACTGTGCGCACGGGTTGCTCTATTTTGTAAGGCCGCCTTCTTGATTTAGAGTGTTGTTGAAACCGGCCTCTGGTAGAAACCTAAGTGCGGTAGACTAGCAGTCACCCCAAAGCTTGGCGCCCCTCTCGATATTTCTTTATTTAAATTCAGTGGAAAGTTTAATTGAGTACAACAAAGCCAGTCAAGGAAAGTAAACTTGCATGTCCAATCTGGCAGCCCTCAAGACCTCTTAGCATAGAGGATTCACATACAGATCTGTGTCCCACAGAAGCAACACACTGTGGTCTCCTCTAATCAACCAAGACAATACAACAGGGCAGCCTTGAGCACGCATCTGGCTGTTCCATGTTCATGGCTTCAAACTTAGCCAAAGAACAAATCCACTATCCAACTCTGTTTCCACCCTTCAAACTACCACACCCCTCCTCTCACAAAGGGCCAGAAGAAACGACTCTGAAGCAGTCATTAGCCAGTGGAAAGAGAGAGAGAACGAAGTGTTCAGTGTATACCAACTGCTCTGCCAACTGTTATGCACAGTTCTGCTCCAGTCGGGCTGACCGTACTAGTCTGTACCTGCAGCTGCCTGTGGCAGCATTTCTGCAGCAGCCGACTGTACTTGTCCGTACCAAACTGTACCTGCAGCCGCCTGCGTCAGCAAATCTGCAGCAGCCGCGTATGTGATGCGCTGCCTGTACCAGATGGACTGTACTGATTGTACCCGCCTGTACCTGTACCTGCAGCACACGTGTGTACGGCTTCTCTACAGCAGTTCAGTACCCGCCTGTACCTGTCCGTACAGAACTGTACCTGCAGCACACGTGTGTACGGTTTCCCTGCAAGAGACCTGTACCAGTCTCCCTCCACACAGCGCAGCCAGCCCAGTAGTTCTCTCCACGCAGCCAGCCGACTCGCCACTTTCAAAAAGCAAGAGAGAGTAAGATGGAGAGGGAGGCGTATACTCTAAAAGTAGAGTAACTCTCTCTCCATAATTATCCTGGTGGCCCTTTAAAGTTTATTAAACTTTCTAAGGGCCACCCAAGGTTTATAAACCTTATGAGTTAATTTCCTTGGTCACCCTTCGCACCTGGGGTTGTTACCTTTTTGTCCGGACACCCAAGTATGCATCTTAAAAAAAAAATTATCTTGCTCACCAACCACCATGTCCACACTTATGCTGTTCCACTTTCACAGGGCCATGACATACCCCCCTCTTGAAAAATGGCAGCGTCCTCGATTGCAATCTAGTGATACAGCAAAATATCCATAGTGAAAAGTACAATATGGCAAGATCAATGTAATCCATGCATATGTAACATCATTCACTGCAAACTAATGGTGTAGTAGTAGTTCAAGTTGTATATCACTGTGAACCATACATAACCACAATATCCAATGTGACTAGTATACATATATCATAGAGGTCCCATAAACAAATGTACTGTCAGCCATCGGTACCTTCGGGTGAGATAAAAGCTGCACCAAGCGACCTCTAGATGTCATTTGAGCCTGTCTGTATCAAGGGAGTGGAGGTGCTACCTCCCTCTTGAGCATCAGGCAATGCTCCAGACCCATGCTCTGCGGAACCTGAATGAGCCGTAACAAGAGTCGGCTCCAACTCAAAGGCATCGAGATAAAGCTGCAATACCTGAGGTGAATCTGTTAAGTCACCTTCATCCACTTCACATCCATCGGTGAATAGTTCTTGAACTTCACAAGATAGTGACGGGAAATTTACCTCGTACCTTTCTTTCCTTATGTGCCAGTATCTGCGCTAGAATAAGAACTTCATCAAGTTCCTCTACTTCCGGCTGAGCTTCATCTGATACATCCGTAGGCACATCCCCATGGAAAGGTCTAAGTAGACTCACATGAAATGCATTGTGAATCCTCCAGTGATCGCCTTTTGAGATTGTGGAAGGAGGGAAGAAGGTACCACCTATTTTACACACAAAGGATACGATTTTTGAGGCTGACCAGTATGTGGAGAACATAGATGAAACTTATCGGAGAGTTAAATTGGCACTCCAAAAAACTCAGCAAAAGCAAAAGAAAGCAGCAGACCGTCACAGACGTGCATTAGAGTTTGCATTGGGTGATTGGGTTCTTTTGTGATTTGAGAAAGCTAGGCTCAAAAAGATGAAGGGTAAAGAGCGCTTATTCCCTAAGTTGAGCATGCGCTATTATGGACCTTTTCAGGTATTGGAAAAGATTGGTGAGGTGGCCTATCGCTTGAAGCTACCACAAGCTCATTCACTTGCTTCGATGCACTTACACGATAGGCTGGCCTATTAGGTGGTGAGCTACCCCGGCACAAGATCAATGCGATGATCTTTCGGTCGTACGGGTGGTAACTCATTTGGTAACTTATCAGCAAAACAATCATTGTGCTCTTGTAAAAATTTCAGCCTATCATTACTAAGAGTGTTTACATGTACATTATTTTCCTCAACATGATCTCGTACAAAAATCAAGTATGTAAAAATACTCTTTTTCATTACTTTCTTAATTTGTACATGAGATACAAGGGGAATGGTATCACCCTCTTCACCAGCATCAATTACATGTTCTCGGCCTTTATGCATGAAGGTGATCTTGTTGGTCCTGTAAGCCTTGCATGGATCAATACATGTATGCCAAGGCTTTCCAAGCAATACATCACAGCCATTCAAAGGCGCCACAAGAAAATCCTCATGATCCACATAGCCTTGAATGTGTATGCGCAACTCGCCAAAAATAGGCATGCCTACACTTCTCTACCAACAAAGGCAGCCCCTGCTTCAATTTGAGGACCCATGTCCTCCACTTCAATACCCAAGCAGCTGCCATCTGTGTGGATATGAAATTTTCAGATGCACAATCATCAAACATGAACAAAGCGGGCTGATCTTTGAGCTGTCCCCCCCAAGCTGTCCCCCCCAAGCTTTACATACAACCCTATCTTTGCTATCATGTGAAGTGTTGCCCGGCTTTGATGCATTTGCATTATCACGCTTCTTGTTTGGGCATGCCTTTGCAATATGCTCGGTGCTACCACAAGTAAAGCATTTCCCCTCACTTATATATTGCTTTTTCTGTTCCGGAGTGAGGGGACAACCCCTGTGAGACTGGCATCATTTTTGGACCAAAAGGTGATGCATAAGGCATAGATACATGTGCCCTGTAAGCATGAGGCATGGTTGGCCTTTCAATATGCATGGATATATTTTCAGCCATAACTTCTCCCTCACGAGCACACTCGAAGGCATGAGTGGCATGAGAGATACGTGGAATACCTGCACCAACAGAAAATTGCAGCCCATGTTGCATGTGTTGTGCATGCACATTTTCAGCCGGCAATGGCATTTGACATACATTTTGACCACTGCCATAAACATTGTATCCTTGACGGGCTACATAAGGTATTCCTGCATGGCGTGAAGGCACTGATTGTTCCTCTCCCATAGCATGGAGATTCATCCTCTTAGACAAGTTTTTGTTCGGGCACTTGTGGGGATTCGAGGACATGTGGGATGGTTGTCTTTTCTACATAGGCATCCTCGGTACGAGCCAAGTATGCACGTGCTGCATCCCTCGGTTGCATGTGCAACTCTTGAGCAATCATTGCCATTGCATGATCCATATAAGATTCAGCTTTCTTGGCCTTCAAACAGTCATGTACCAATGGATCCTCGCGGCGGTAGAGATTCAATTCTTCTTGTTGTGCATGGAGAAGAGCCTGCATACGAGTAAGTTCAACCCTCAAGACTATGGACTCTTCTTCCTGCATCTTCTCTTTGCCATGGGATGGCTGTCCCACATATTCATGTTTCCTATTGAGCACCACATGAGTTTGTTCATCCTGTAAAGCATTGGAAGTATGCATTTCATTGTCCTTGCCTCTTGTGTTAGCATCTCCAACATTCATTGTATGGCTATCCATAATGTTCTAAGTGTAGAGATAGCTAGTGTTCACGGTGATCGTTTCTCACGATAGAAGTGAAAGAGAACCGTATGCTCTGATACCAATGTAACTTGGTTGAACACAATGCTAATCAATACACTTAAATACACTAAGATTTGATGGGCACTTGTTCAAATACAAGAAGTAAATTGCGGAATTGACAAGAGACACACAATGAGCCGGAACGGTCGACCCCTCCCTCAAATAAAGTATATTGATCTTGGGAGAATCAAGTACATAGTGTCATGGGCATTTCTGACCAGATTTTCATACCAATGCATATGAATACAGTATTGCAAACAAGTGGTTGTCGATGTAGACTTGCAACCCACACTACCCTCTCAAGTGTCCATGTTTCCTACCATCTGCTCTCTATTGTTCTACCAATACATGTTAACGACAATCTGCAAGAGAGAACGTAGGACAAGAGAACACTACACAGGGTATGTGATCTTGTAATTCGGTTCCTCCCTTTTGCTACTTGCTCCCATATTTAAGCATAAAAGCTTACCAATAGCAAGTAGAGTCGACGACAGCGGAAGTCTTCAAGGATGGAAGTCCTTGGAGTGTTGAGATCTTTGATTTGTCGCCTTTCTTCGGCGACAAAAGTCTTCAAGAGGATGAAGGGAACCTTCGGAAAGGTTCCCCTATGGTTCAACTTGAGAAAGGAAGGCTGAAATTAGGGTTTTTGGCAAAAAGACCAGAAATTATAGCAAAAATGAGAGTTGTTTTGCTAAATTTCAGTCATTGGGAGTGAGTAGGAGAGTGATTAGCACTTGGAAACACTCTTGGAATCTTGGAAAACACCCTAGCAAGTTGGGTATGGCTATGGAGAGCTTGGAAAATGGAGAGAAATGGTAGAAAAATAGAGTTTTCAGCCTCCAAAAATCTTCATGAAGAGAAAACAAAATGTCTCTTAATAAGTAAGTGAATTGGGGTCCAATCAGGTGAAGGGACATGGAGAGATGCCCATTTATGAGTAAAAGGGGAGGATTAGGTCCTGGACATTGAGTCTTGTCCGCCTCGGGACTTCAGTGAGTGTGAACTTGGAAGCGGTCATAATTTATAAGTGACTTTTGGGTGCCCAAACTTTAATGAAGTGTGAACGCACTCACTTATAAATATTGGCTAAGTCCTAAGGGCTATTTGAGCCTAGATTGGGTAATACTTACCACCTATTCACATGCCACACAACCATGTCAGCAGACAGTTTCACACGCACGGTTCGCAGGCGGGCGTTCCCTTACCCGGAACTACACATTGGTCAAGCAAGCATGAAAACAGCATGCAATTTCAATTGCAAGCAAGCACATAAAGATGCTATGCAATGCAGCATTGGTATGGACAATCCTTGTTCATAAAGTCCCAACGAAAAGCCAAGTCTACAGTATCACATGAGTGGCATCAATCCCCAACATAAACAACTGCCATGGACACCAATCCAATGTACATACATGATAAGAAAGCACGGGTGGACTAATTGGGTGGCCAAATGGTGACAAATAGCATGATCTTTTGGCCTTTCCGGAGAAAGTTCTTCTGGCAATGACTCGAAAAAACAATCTTGGAACTCACGTAAGAAATCAGTCCTGTAACATAGACAAATTAGATTTAGACTCATCATCTTTTGCATCCTTTAGAAAAACCAAGTACGCGAAAAGATGCTTTTTGATTACTGATGAAATTACCGAAGCCGAGACAATAGGAACAAATTTCCCTTTAAGTTTTACATCGAAAATATGCTCTTTTCCTCTATGAGTCAAAGTAATCTTCCTATTATACGTATCTACCACCGCATGTACTCTATGGCACCATGACATACCCAACAAAACATCACACCCATCAAGTGGCATGATAAAGAACTCCTCATTGTCCACATAACCCTGCACATGAAGCTTGAGCTTCCCGATAATAGGGGTAACGGGTTCTGCATACCCAGGACAAGCCATATTAGCCTCATATAAAGGCCCCATCTCCTCTGCACGGATCCCTAATTGGCCAGCCAAATCCGATGAGATAAAGTTGGCTCTAGCACCTGTGTCAAAGAAAATCAAGGCATTCTGATCTCTCACTTTGCCCCATGCCCTACACAACTCAGTCTCTTCACCACCTGGGTGTTCCCCAACAAGATCAGGAACTAACCCTGCAGAAGGTTTTGGTTTCTTAGACTTGGGCTCCCTTTTAGTGTTAGAGTCCTTTTGGGACGTACGCTTGGGACAATTAAAAGACATATGTTCCTCCTCAGTACAATAAAAGCACTTCCGAGCATCCATCAAAGCCTGTCTCTCCTCAGGAGTTCTCTTGGGCACTGGTAACTTCTTATTCCACTTCTCTATAGACCATTTTGCATCACGTGATGCATGCCCTAACTTTTCGGATTTCTTGCTTGAGCTTCGACTTCCTTTAAATCCAGATGAGACTCCAGTGAGTAACGCATTTGCTGTCATAGCAGCATTCTCTATCATCTGCGACATATTTGTTACTCCAGTCTTTATGCAATAGTCACGCACTTTCTTGGGCAGCCCACAATAAAACTTCTCCACTTGCTCAGACAAAGGCACTGCACGATAAGAAGTAACTGTGAGTAAAGCTTCCCAAAACTTCTTATTATAATCCTCAAGATTTTCACACTTCGATGTATCCAACTTGTGCCATGCTGTCATTACATCCACCTCAAAAGTAGATGTGAGCCACACGGAAAAGAACACCTGTTTAAACTATCCAAGTAGATGGTGCTATGCCCCTGCAAAAGAAGAGTGGACCACCACTGCAATGCATTGCCCTTGAGAAAAATCGCAGCTTTTCTCACCTTAGAGGATTTTGTGTAATTTCCACCAGAAAAAGCAGCATCAAACTGCTATAAAAAGGTAAATGCCTTTAGCTTATCTTTGGCCCTGCTAAATGTGTCAAATTTCACTGCAGCTCCCCCTTCCTTATAATCCTTCGCCTTACCCATAGGCGTTAGATTATCGTAAGGAAGTGGATTCACAAGATTGCTACCCCTAGCAATCATGCCCATCATAGGGTCAACATTGCCAGTTCCCACACTTGGCATTCCATACATTCCTCCCATGTTTCCAAACATACCATTATGCATACCAGGCTGCATGCCCCCATACATATTTCCTTGCATTCTAGGCTGCATGCCCCCAAACATGTTTCCTTGCATTCCGGGATGCATACCACAATACATATTCCCTTGCATACCAGGCTAAAAATTAGCTCCAAAATTCCCTTGCATACCCATGCCTCCCTGAGGGTAACCCCCAGTCATAGATTGGAATACAGAGCCACCACCAAAATAGCCTGGATGCATAGACTGCTGTGGAATAGGTGGCTGTTTGAAAAAAGAACTCTGTGAGTTTGCACCAAAAGGGTTTTGCATGTTCGGAAACTGTCCAAAAGAAGGATCCCTGTGGGAAGGCACCACTATTGCCCTGAGGTGGGTTCCTAGAACGCACTTTCTTCTTCTTCTTCTCAGGCTCAGAACAGGATGTCATAAATTCAGCAAACTCACTTTGAGTGAGCTGCATAAACACATCCATTACCCCTACCAAACGATTTTCAAACTGAGCATCATCTTCCTCTTTACTAGGTGTGAAACCGATCCCGTCAAGTGGGAATAGACTCTGTTGGACACCCACACGCGTAAATAGCACAACTTAAATATCACAATATGAATGGACAACTGAATAACAACAAGTGACAACTGAAATGAAATGAAATGATGATCAATGGACACCAGCACTGGGGCCGGAATGGGCTGACCCCCCCTCAATATATGATATATTATTGGGAGTATTTAAGTGATACAATGCTCCATGGGTTCAATGAACTAGATGATGTCCATGTACAAATGAGATGAATACAGTTACCAAACAAGAGACTTGAAGTAGACATTCGAGGGAGAGCGATCCACTGGAAGAAGTCTAGTCTCTACGGTCCCGTGCCTTCATTGGAATCCGCAAAGAGAGTGCCCCACTGGTGTTCCAGGACCATGCACAAACAGGCCCTCCCGTACCAACACCTGGCTCTCTCGATCTCAGCACCCAGGGATCGTGGTTCTCCAAAAGCTTGGACTACCTGGCACTGTTAGCAGCAGTGAATATCCCTAGAATGTTTTACACCAAGGACCTTTGCTTGAATCCTTTTTCAATAAGCTTTGCAAAAACCTTTGGTATCAACAGATTAAAAGCTGGCCAATATATGTGTGAGTTCGTGGTACTACACCCGGGGTTTGATGGAGAGATGGGCTGGACTGCTGTTGACCGGCTGTACTTGCATGGGAGAAAGCCTTGAACAGTAGTCCAATAGCCAGCAAGAAAGAGAACAGCTTGGTTGCTGCCCGCCACTAATCAGCAAGAGAGTGAAAGTGTCGCCTGTGTTGCAGCCTGCTTGAGGGTAGAGAATGCCGATAATATGGGGAGCAAGAGTCTCCTGTTGTGAGCACAACCGCCTGCGCGGCGGGTAAGAGAAAAGAGAAGACCTGTGTGCAGCCACCTGCAAGGCAAGAGATGATCAGTGCTGCCTGGGCACAGCCACCTGCGGGCAAGAAAGGTGAGACCTGTGCACATCCGTCTGCAAGAAAGGTGAGACCTGTGCGCAGCCATCTGCAAGCAATAGAGGGTGGCGCCTAGGCGCAGATGCCTGCGAGCAATAGAAGAATCACCAGTGCGCCACCTGTGGCCAAGCCAAAGGAAAAATTGCTTGCACACCCAAGGTGGAGCGAATCACTTGCGGGCAAAGGTGGCCGATCACGTACAGCTGGCCGACTGTCACATGCATCCTGCACTTGGATGGCACGTAGACATTTTCGTATAGAAGGTGCAAGACCTGGGATGGTGAACTGGTCCCATGTGAGTCCACAAGTCAGCTAGGGATCCATCTCAGTCGTCCGAGGTCAGGTGTGCATTGTCCTGCACATGAGTCCAAGGTCAGGTGTGCACTGTCCTGCACATGAAACAGTGCCAGTCCGCGCTGTGAGTCTCCCTGTAGAATGATGTCAGTGGTTTTGTGTATCTGGTATGGTACTGGATGCCAGATCACTGAGGTAGATAGTGGTTAGGACAAGGGGCCAGCCCATAGGGCTACCCCGGATCTGAGTGTGGGCATGGGAATGGTGTAGAACCACCCCATGAGGGCTAGGAAGGCCCAGGCTAAACCCACCACCCATGGAGGGGTTGTAGGACAGCCCTAGGGCAAAGATAAGGCTATTTCCAGGAGTTTACAGCCTTTATATGGCTGTAGGGCATGGATGGGGCAGCCCATACAGGCTGCCCAGCCCTTGGATTATGGGCAAAAGTTGTGTCCAACCAATCAGAAGCAGGCGCCTGATGTCCAGCCAGCCAGGAAGAGATGCGCAGATTTTATGGGATTTTTTCCAACATTTTTTGGGATTTATTTCAGCATTTATTGCTGAATTTTCACCAGTCGTGGGACATTGGCGTTGGCTGCCTGTTTATCAACTGGCCGACTGCTCCTGATGGGAAGTATAAATAGTGGAAGCCATAATCCCAATCATTCATCTCATTATTCACCCCAAGAGCTCAAGCAAATCAAGGGCTAGACATGCCAAGGGAATTTCTAAGCAAAGGGGTGGAGAAATGAAGGTCAAGGGTAGGATTTTCCAACCAAGAAAAGGTCCAAGGTTGCTGTATTTTCTTTCAGATTTCTCATCATTCTAATAAAGCAAATACACCATCCATGGTGGGGGCCCTACAGAGGGTAATTGGGACCCAATACTGTGTCCTCTTCATCTCTCCCTCTCTCTCTCTCTATTTTTTGCACATCTCCTTTCAATTTGTGCGTTAATTTCCGTTGCGATAAGAGTGCTGAATTCTGAGTTTTGAAGTTACCGATTCTTCTCCGAAGCTTCCGCATATTATAGTGGTATCAGAGCCTACTTCAAGTACGAAGATTCAGGAAAGAAACCATAATTTTTTCTTGCTTGTGTGGTTGGTTTTTAGACGCCGGTGGACTACCCCTTTTGGAGTGACTCCTGTCCCTTGAAGGACGGTTGGTTTTTAGCCTTTGGAAGCCTCTGGAAGTCTCCCACACAGATAGTGGATGGTCAGATTGCGTTCCGGAAGCTCCGCCAACGAGAGAGACCAAGAACCATGGGATTAGAGTGCACCAAGCAGCCCAGCTAGGGTACCAGGCTTGAGTGTCACAGACATGTTCCAGCAGATGACGAGAGCAATCACAGAACAAACCGCCAAGTTGGATGAGCAGAAGGCGCAGATCTTGGCTCTGGAGGAGCCTACCCACTCTCCAGCATCGTGTTTTCCATCTCCTCCTCCCTCTCTTTCCGTATCCCAGATACCAGATCCTCGTCTCACAAGGACCCTCTCACGAGGTCACAGCCGCAGCCAAGCTCCTTGCTTGAGTTGCAGATGTGTGCATTGGAGATCCGACAACGAGAAGACGACGCCATGCGACGCGTGGAACACGAGCGTTACGTCAGAGCTTTGGATGCCAGATTGACACCGGCGGCGTCCTCGAATCATTTTTCCGAGAAAATGAATTTGAGTAAGTATAATGGTGAACTCGATCCCACAACTCTTTATTCATGGTTACATCAATTTGAAGCTTAGTTTGCCGCGGTTAGAAAAACAGATACTGACAAAGTGATCTTAGCCAGTTGGTACTTGGAAGGTGAGGCCATTCCTTGGTGGACTCAGTGGGCTCATGCCCACACCAGAGCAGGTATGGCAGCTTATGTGTGGGACGAGTTCGTCCACGACCTTAAGCAGCGGTTTCTACCGCCCCACTACCTTGAGTGACTTGAAGAAGAGTTCAGGGGAGCGCATCAGAACGCACAACCAGTCCTTCAGTTTGCCAATAAAATTTTGACCTTATGTCTGCAATTAGGCTTATCTGATACGGACAAGAAAGGGACATGCAAATCCAATGGGAGGTGCGTATGTTTAGGCCAGCCACCTTTGAGGACGCACTCTCCGCTTGCGCAGAGTGCAGAAATGAAACACAATGGTGGCAAGTCCAAGACTTCCCAGCCGGCTTCTCCCAGGGCGAACACCTTGGGGGGCAAAAGCCAGAGCCCGGGAGCCTCTGGCTCCAAGAACTCGAACAATGTGTCTAAGCTTACTCCAGACCAAAAAGCAGAGGCAGGCAAGACAGGTGGCAAGTTGAGTGCTGAGGAGCTTTCTCAGTACAAGAAGGAGGGTAGATGTTTCTTTTGTCATACAAAAGGACATACTTCTCGGGATTGTCCGAAGAAGCCTCCGAAGGCCGCCGCCGCCTCCACAGCTTCAGTGGGGTGAGCTTAGCTCCCACACAGACCCCAGCGGCTAACCCTAGTTCTTCAAACCCCGGCGCTTCAGTTAGAGCAATTATTAGCCGGGAGCTCGAAGACAAGCAGAAGGGCGCCCATGACCAGGAGTATGAGCGCAATGAATTGCTCAAGACCTTTGGCTACATAGGTGGCCAGAGAGTCGTTGTCTTGTTTGACAGCGGCAGCACGGAGGATGTGGTCACGAAACAGGCCGCTAGGCATGCCCGTTTCGAGCTGACTACGGTGGATAAACAGGTTGAGGGTTTTAGCACAGGTATGACAACGAGCGTCAAGTATGAAGCTCTAGGTGCTAAGTTAGTGATTCGGGGCATATAGTTTGTGCGTGACTTTATGTTTGCCCCTCTTGTAGGAGTAGACATAATTTTGGGTATCCAGTGGTTTCACAAGTTTCTCCCTGATGTCAAGTGGGACAAGCACACATTCCAGATCAATCGAAATGTGTCAAACACCCCGGTGACCATTAAGTGTGAGCCAGGTATTCCGAACTTTCCGCTCATAAGCCACTTGCAGGCTAAGCGAGCAATTAGGAAAGGTGCACAATGTGCGATGATTTACATCGAGATAGCCTAGACGGTGGCCAGTGCTTCCGAGAAGTACTTAGTTCTCCATGAAAAGTTCCAGAAGATTTTTCTTCGGGACAACCTCCCCACCTCTAGACCGAAGGATCACAGGATTGACCTCCTCCCAGGCTCGGAACCCACGTATCGCCTTTCTAAGGCAATGGAATCGGAGTTGGGTGGACCGCTAACTCCAAGAATTGTTGTAAGTTGGCTTCATCCGCCCCAGCGTGTCGCCATTTGCAGCACCGATCTTATTTAGAAGAAAGATGGGTCTTCCCATTTGTGTCATGCACTCAACAAGCTGACTATCAAAAGCAGATTCCCGATGCCTCGAATTGACTATATATTCTTGAGAGGCTGAATATGGAGCAAAGGTGTTCTCAAAACTGGATTTAAAGAGTGGGTACCACCATTGTGGAGGGGGAACCCAAGACAGCCTTCCGTACACAGAACGGGCCACTATGAATTTGTAGTCATGCCTTTTGGCTTGATGAACGCCCCAGCTACATTTAACCGCATGATGATGCGTATTTTCTGGGATTTGATTGGAAAGTGTGTGTTCATATTTTTGGACGACATACTCATATTTTTAGCTACAGTTGAGCAACATGACATTGATGTGGAGAAAGTCCTTATGTTGTTGGAAAGCAACGAGCTCTACGTCAATGAAAAGAAGTCGAAATTTTATCTGTTCTCCAGGTGCATTACTTGGGATATATAATTAGTGCTGAAGGCATTCGACTTGATCCGGCTAAAGTGGCCGAGATTGTTAACTGGGAAGTACCTTAGACAGCTTATGACATTAGATCATTTGTGGATATATGCCAGGCATATTCCACCCACATCGATAAGTTTTTTGATCTCTCGGCAGATCTCACCGATCTACTAAAGGGAGTGAAAATAAGACGGCAAAAGATTCGAATGACTCCACGAGCATTGGAGGCATTCTTGAACCTCAAGGTGGCTTTGTCAAAAGTAGCGCCTTGTTTAGCCCTTGCCTCGTGGGATGAACCATTTCAAGCGATCACCGATGCGAGTAACATCGCAATTGGAGGTGTGTATTGCAACAAAATGGTCATCCAGTAGCTTACGTGTCTCGTAAGTTACTGCCCGTCGAGAAGAACTACTCAGTCTATGATCGTGAACTCCTAGCAATTTACAGGCCTTGAAACATTGGAAGCATTTCTTGTATGGCCATGACTTCGAGGTTTGCACTCACCATCAAACATTGCGCTGGATTCAGATGATGCCAAGTGCACAGTGGAGTGATTGACAACACCACTGAAGTTAGATATTCCAGCAGTTCGGTGGTATGATTGAGTACCTTCCAGGAAAGGCCAATCGAGTGGTTGAAGCTTTGAGAAGGAAGGGATAAGTGTCTACGGTTCAGACCACTAGACTAGACCTTGTTGTTGGTACAAGACTAGAGGACATGAAGCACACGTACGCGGATTCTGAGGAATTCGGTACTCAGTGGGAACATGCATTGGATGCCACAGGACCATGCCATTTTCTGATACGCGATGGTTGGCTTTTCTACAAAGGCCGACTATGTGTCATGAAGTCATTCCGGGTAGCTCTTCTCCATGATGCCCATGACGCCATTACAGGTGGTCACAGGGGCATGAATTAGACTCTGGAGAAATTAGAACAGCAATACTATTGGCCAAAGATGAGGCGTGATGTGTTTACATATGTCCAACGCTGTGAAATTTGTCAAAAGGTGAAAGCTCCTCGTGGAAAGAAGATAGGGTTGTTACAGCCCTTGCCAATTCTCGAGGGTCCTTTCCAGGACATTTTGATGGACTTTGTCACAAATCTGCCTCCCAGTCTGAGTAAGCGTAATACGCAGTGCTTAACTATTGTTGATTGGTTTAGCAAATTTGTTATGCTTATTCCTTGTAGGGCCAATGTGACCGCCGAGGATGTTGCCCAACTATTCATTCGGCGCATTGGTACCCGATTGGCGGAATTCCTAGAACCATAGTGTCAGACCGAGATGCCAAGTTTACCAGTCATCTTTGGAGGGCATTGTTTGATAATTTTGGTACTAAGCTGAAATTTTCCACTGCATTCCAACCACAGATAGACGGCCAGACAGAGATATATAACCAGTTGGCCTTTGATGTGCTGAAGTGTTATGTCCATGATCAGCAAGGTAAGTGGGAATCGTTTTTGCCTTTAGTTCAAGCTATTTTGAATGACTCTTTTTCTTCAGCTCTATTGGCAGGACTCCATATGCGAGACATCGTTTGGGAGACCTTTCCAGTCCTTGTTAACCAGGACTTCGTCTTCAGTATACCGGAGGCAAACAAAGTGACGAAGTCTTATCAGGAGATCCTAGAGTCAGTAAAAGACAGATTGGCTAAAGCGCAAGAGGCCTATACTTGACAGGCCAATAAAGACCAAAGGGATATGAAGTTTTCGGAAGGGGATTGGGTTTATCTTCGGATTATGAAGCAAAGATTGAAGCAGGTGGGCAAGCGATGCCCAAAGTTGTCTTTCAGGAGCTTTGAAACTTTTCCCATCCAGAAAAAGATTAATGAGGTGTCTATGCAATTAAAGATACCTGCGAGTTGGACTATACACGATGTATTTCATGTCAGTTGGTTAAAGCCATAATCAGGTCCACCCCCTTCAGAGGTCAAAGACGAAGCGGAATGAGACATTGTGGATGAAGCAAAAATCATGGTTCCAGAACAGATCCTTCTGCACTGTTTCAAGTATGGCTCCGGTCGAAGACTACGGCAGTTCCTCACGAAGTGTCAGGACCGAAGAACTCATGAAGCGGTGTGGCTTGACAAAGAATTTTTTGAAGACTACCCGGCATTATTGACGGATTATTTGGAGGCTATGCAGCTTCCGTCAAGTTAAGCAGAAGGGGATGTCACGTGCATCCTGCACTTGGATGCCACATAGATATTTCTGTACAGAAGGTGCAGGACGTGGGATGGTGAACTGGTCCCATGTGAGCCCAGTCCGGGACGAGTCAGCCAGGGATCCATCTCAGTCGTCTGAGGTCAGGTGTGCATTGTCCTGCACATGAGTCCAAGGTCAAGTGTGCACTGTCCTGCACATGAAACAGTGCTAGTCTGCGCTGTGAGTCTCCCTCTAGAATGATGTCAGTGGTTCTGTGTATCTGGTATGGTGCCAGATGCCAGATCACTGAGTAGATAGTGGTTAGGACAAGGGGCCAGCCCATAGGGCTACCCCAAATCTGAGTGTGGGCTTGGGAATGGTGTAGAACCACCCCCATGAGGGCTAGGAAGGCCCAAGTTGAACCCACCAGCCATGGAGGGGCTGCAAGACAGCTCTAGGGCAAACATAAGGCTATTTCCAGGAGTTTACAGCCTTTATATGGCTGTAGGGCATGTATGGGGCAGCCCATACAGGCTGCCCAGCCCTTGGATTATGGGCAAAAGTTGTGTCCAACCAATCAAAAGCAGGTGCCTGATGTCCAGCCAGCCACCAAGAAGAGATGCGTAGACTTTATGGGATTTTTTCCAGCATTTTTTGGGATTTATTTCTGAATTTTCACCAGTCATGGGACATTGGTGCTGGCTGCTTGTTTATCAGCTGGCCCACGAGACTGCTCCTGATGGGAAGTATAAATAGTGGAAGCCATAATCCCCAATCATTCATCTCATTATTCACCAAGAGCTCAAGCAAATCAAGGGCTAGACAAGCCAAGGGAATTGCTAAGCAAAGGGGTGGAGAACTGAAGGTCAAGGGCAGGATTTTCAAGCCAAGAAAAGGTCCAAGATTGCTGGATTTTCTCATCATTCTAATAAAGCAAATACACCATCCGTGGTGGAGGCCCTATAGAGGGTAATTGGGACCCAATACTGTGTCCTCTTCATCTCTCCCTCTCTCTCTCTCTCTCTCTCTCTCTCTCTCTATTTTCTGCACATATCCTTTTAGTTTGTGCGTTAATTTTCGTCGCGAATAAGAGTGCTGAATTCTGAGTTTTGAAGTTATCGATTCTTCTCTGAAGCTTCCGCATATTACACCGACTCATCCTTTGCATGGGGGGCGGCCAGCTGAAGGCTTCCCAAAGGGGGGGGTGGTTAGGTGACCATGCTAGGGAGGACTTGCCTTCCTACCATGGTCTATGTGTGGGTGCCCATAATGGGTGCCCACCCTACAAAGGGCAGCACCAATAAATTATTGATGAGGATGCCACCCACTCATTAATGGGTGTGAACCTGCAACCTTATAAAAAACAAAGGTTAGAAGTAATGCCATAAAATAAACAAATGGAATCCACTTACCACCTGTTCACACGCAACAAAACTCGTCAGAAGATAGAGCAAACTTCACGACTCACTGGCAGGCGTCCCCGCTTAGTAAGTGGCACGTCAAGTAGGCAAACACAAGAATACAAGTCACACGAAGACAGTTCTAGGCATGCAAAACATGAATACAAGTCACACGAAGACAATTCCAGGCATGCAAAACATGAATGCATGTGCAAACAGTATCATGGACATATCTCACGTTCATGGAACAAGTACTAAAACTTCCTGTCGGGCACAATAATGGCACGACAAAAAGTATAAATCTCGGTCTTCCTATGGAGTGACAGTCCCAAAGGTAAGACACAGATCCAGGCATGAGCCTCCCTATGGAGTGACAGTCCCATAGGCAAGACACGGCACAAATACTGGCTCTTTTCATGGCGTGACAATCCCATGGATAGAACACAGTCCAGGTCATACACGGGTGGCACCAGTCTGGCTTGCGTCCATACAACACCATCTTGCTAACACACGGGTGGCACCAGTCTGGCTCCCGTCCATGTTACGCAAAAAAATACTAGTCCCTTCACATGAGACACCGGCCTGGCCATCTCAAGTGAACGAGACACAAATCTGGAGATGGACCAAATGGTCAGCCAATTGGTGAAATCCCCCCGGGCTTCTAAAGAGTTGTCCTCAACTTAAAAGCCTCAAGATATGCCAAACAGCTGTGGGTAGTCAACAAAATAATCCTCATTTACCCACTTTGCATCAATGGGCAAATAATTCTTGAACTTCACAAGGTATCTCCTAGAAAGCTTTCTTGGAGGTAGCCTTCTCTCCTTGTGAAAGATAATCTGTTCTGACTGGAGGATCTCCTCAAGCTCATCAATCTTTGGTGGATCTTCTATTACAGGCTCGTCAGGACATACTTCCGCTAAAGACTCACATGAAATGCATTGTGAATCTTCCACTGACTAGGTAAAGCAAGCCTATATGACACCTCATTGATCTTTTGAATGACCTTGAAGGGTCCATAATAGTGAGGAGAAAGCTTAGGATATGATCCTTCTTATCCTGGCCTCTTCCGAAGCCTAGCTTTCTCAAATTTCAGCAAAACCCAATCACCTTCTTTGACTTGCATGTCCCTTCTATGCTTGTCAGCAGCCATTTATGCTTATCTTGTGACCTTGCAATGGCTGTCCGTACCTGAGCAAAGGCTACATCCAAGTCACGAACATACTCATCAGCTGCTCTGCAAAAATCTCATCCTTTGTACGAAGGATGGGTGGCGAAACCACTCTGCCATAAATAATCTCAAACAGGGCCTTTCCTGTGGAGGCATGGATCGTATTGTTGTAGGCAAACTCAACAAGTGGAAGATACTTCTCCCATGTAGTCTTTTGATCTGCCACATATATAACACTTCAACAAATCCAACACGGCTGAATTTGCAGCTTCACTTTGGCCATCCCTTTGGGGATGATAAGTTGAGGAAAACTCAAGTTTAGTACCCATGTTATCAAATAAAGCCCTCCAGAAGAGGCTCGTAGTCCTGGGATCTCTATCCCCAACAATGGATTTAGGCATACCATGATGCTTGAAAATATTAGCAAGAAAAAGCTTCACCATATGATCAACTTTTATGGTTTTCTTGACGGGCAAGAAATGAGCTTGTTTGCTAAACCTGTCCACAATGGTCCAAATAGCATCATTCCCATGGTGGGATCTAGGCAAGTCCATAATAAAATCCATAGTAATAGGTAATGGTGGGGCTGAAGCAAACTTGGAGGTTTTTGCCTGTCAAATTTCACTTTTTGGCAAGTAGTACATGCACGTACATATGCCTCAATGTCTTTACGCATGCTTGGCCACCAAAAGAAATATCTCTCAATTATGCGTGTAGTAGGCATGATACCTGTATGACCAGCTGCATAAGGTGGAGTGTGACATTCGTCCATAACCTTTGGACACATATCCTTCACCACACATAAGCAGTTATCCTTCATAAGATAACCCTCTTTGATCACATAATAGGCATGTGAGTGACCAGCCATCGAATCAGTCCATATATGGCAAAAATCAGAATCCAATGATACAAATCTTGCATAGCAGCAGATAAATCCCCATGAGAGGCCGCTAAAACTGCAGCCACATAAGGCCTCCTGGATAATACATCTGCCACCACATTTTTCTTTCTCGGAGTATGCACAATCTGAAAATGAATCATGGAAAGAAAGTTTGCCATTCTCATATGCTTCTCCGTTTGTTTGAGATAGAAAGTATCTCAAGCTTTGATGATCTGTCTTGACTACAAATTCAGCCCCAAGAAGATAATGTTTCCATATCTTTAAGGCATGAATTACAGCCAAGAGCTCTTTCTCATACATATCCATATGAAGCTCAGCATCATGCAAATGACGACTCTCATATGCAACTGCATGCCCGTCTTGATTACAGCCCCTATACAATCGCCACAGGCATCACATTCCACTATGAATGACCTTTGTAAGTCGGGAACAATCAATACGGGTCCACGTATGATAGCATGCTTGAGTTGCAAGAAGGCATCATCCTGCTCCTTTGGAGTCCATTTGAAAGTGGTTTTCTTCTTTGTGAGATCATGTAGAGGGGTGGCTATCATAGCAAAATGTCTTATGAAATGCCTATAGTATGAACATAATCCCAGAAAACTATGTACTTGATATACATTTTGCAACTCTGGCCAATTCTGAATGGTTTCTATCTTTGCAGGATCCATTGTTACTCCATCCTTGGATACAATGTGACCCAAATAATGTATCTCTGAAAGAAAGAACTCACTTTTCTTGGCATTAATGAAAAGTTTATCCTTCTGCAACTCTTCGAACATTGTGACCAAATGAGTTCTATGTTCTTGCTCATTCTTGGAGAAAACCAGGATGTCATCAAAGAATACACCTGTGAATTTGCAATGGGGTCGGAATATCCTATCCATCATACAATTGAATGTGGCTGGAGCATTGGTGAGACCAAAAGGCATCACCAAAAATTCATATAATCCAAAAGCTGTCCTAAATGCAGTTTTGTGGACATCTTGTGGCACCACTCGTATTTGGTGATAACCACTCTTCAAATCAAAACGGCTGAAACAAGCCGATCCATCAAGCTTATCCAAAATGTCATCAGTACGCGGGATTGGGAATCTATTCTTGATGGTGAGCTTATTTAAAGCTCTATAATCCACACACATGCGGAATGACCCGTCTTTCTTTTGAACAAGAAGCACAGGAGAGCAATAAGGTGAGGAACTTGGCTGAACCAAACCTTTCTCTAAAAGCTCATTTACCTACTTCATGATCTCTTCTTGTTGTGCGGCACTCACACGGTATGCGGGTTTGTTAGGTGGAGAACTGCCTGCTTTTGCTGGCACAAGATCTATGCAATGATCCTCGGGCCTTTGAGGAGGTAATTCACCTGGCAATGCATCAGTAAAAAATTCATTGAATGCATGAAGAAAATTCAGCCTATCTTGAATCAAAGCATCCACGTTTTGATGACTTGGGTCAATGCTATCACGAACAGAAACCAAGTACGCAAAAAGACTCTTTTTCATTGCTTTATTAATCTGGATGTGAGATACAAGTGGGATAGAATCCCCTTCCTTGCCGGCATCAATGATATGCATGCGGCCTCTATGCATAAAAGAAATCATGTTTGTCTTGTACTCTTTGCGAGGCTC
This sequence comes from Cibotium barometz, assembly GCF_041138505.1. NCBI lineage: Eukaryota > Viridiplantae > Streptophyta > Polypodiopsida > Cyatheales > Cibotiaceae > Cibotium > Cibotium barometz. The sequence continues at coordinate 37,753,850 of NC_141104.1, read as the reverse complement.
AAGAGCCTATGATGCCATGGCTTGCTAAGCAATACATCACATCCATTAAGTGGTGCAACTAAGAAATTCTCATGATCAAGGTAACCCTGGATATGTATGCACAACTTCCCTATTAGTGGGGTAACCTGCACCTCTTTACCAACAAAGGTAGCTTCTGCTTCAATTTGAGGTCCCATGTTCTCAACCTCAATACCCAAGGCAGCTGCCATCTGAATAGAGATCTGAATAGAGATGAAGTTTTTAGTTGCACAATCATCAAACATAAATAAGGCGGGCTGATCCTTGATTTGACCCCATGCTTTGCATACCATCCGTGCTTTTGCATCATGTTTTGTGTTTCCCTGCACATTGAGAATTGCATGCACATTAGCCTTGGTTTGCTTGTCCTCATGCTTTGGTTTGCGGTCAAGGCATTGTCTAAACATGTGCTCTTTGCTGCCACAAGAAAAACATTTCCCCTCCTTGGCATATTGCTCCCTTTGCTCGAGGGTCAAGCCAAATTTGTTCTTCTTTGACCCATGATCTTTAGATGAGGTATTTTCAGCATTACCTCCCTTCTGGATCTCCCGGAAGCTCTTTTTAGGTGGCAATCCACCTTTTTGCAGATTTGGGATAGCCTTATCTTTGCCCTTTGAACCCCCTTCATCTTGCTTAATTTTGAGCACCAATTGCTCTGTAGCAAGAGCAACAGAGGCTATAAGCTGTTGTTTGCAAAGTGTGTTTTGGGTGCAATTCAATGCCCGAATGATAAGCTGGTTGCAATCTGGAGCGAAATGTTTGGGGTTCTACAAACACAACACAACTAACTACTTCTGACACAGCAAAGACACCCCCATTAGGTAACACTAACTTCAATTCCCACATCAGGCTAAACACAAACATCTTCCTCCATAGAGAACACGGATTAAGCAGAGATTTGCTAAACAAGATAGAGAATAACAGAACAGAACTGAAATACCATGTTTGATTGATCAAGATGAATCATACATTGCTTTCTCCTTCTTCTTCTCTTTCTCTTGTAAAAGACGACTACAAAGCCCCTATAAATAGGCGACTTCAGACAGTTTAAACGGTTGTAACTAGAATGTCACAAGACACTAACAGATGATATCCGACTAACCAGATCATAACAAACTCCGACTGATCAACAATCCGACTGAGTAGAATTCCGACTGAGCAACAATCCGACTGAGCAAAGATACATATATCCGACTAAGCAACTATTAGGTAACTATTAGGTATTCTATCTGTAGTTCAACACATGGCACAGCCCGGTGGTTGATTTCAAAGAAATCGGACTTGAATTCACAATCCCTTGATCAGAAAAGACCGGCCACATGACAAAATGTGATGCTGCTTCTTCAAATATCAGGTACTACATCACTTTGCTGCTCAGCCTGCATCCCTTCAACAACTGGAACCTCCTTCAAAACTTTAGTCATCTCTGCTGATTTATCTTCCACTGAAGTCTCCACTGGCTGCTCACTCTGACTTGCTGTTTGTACACTTAAATTGATAATAGGTACTTCCACCTGAACTTCTAGGTCCTGAAACATTTCCTCCAAAAATTGTCCTTCCACCTGCACACTTACTTTCACCATCCTTGGTTCTGCATCTGTACCCAAATTCAGTTCCTTAAGATCATCTTCTTTAACCCGACTGGACGTGCCATACTTCTTGTCATAAATCCTTACAGCCATCTCTCCTGCCTCCTTTTGCTCTTGTTCCATTTGTTCCTTGGTAGCAATCTCTGTTTGCTGTTCCAGCAACTGTCTGAACACTGTCCCTTCAATCTCTTGCCCTGGCAAGAACTCAGACTCTTCTTGATTCTGATATTCCACAAGCTGCAATATTCTTTCTACATCAACATCAAATAGTGGCACCACTGTTGGATTAGCCATTAAAAACTGTTCCTCCTCATCATCTTCTATTTCTTCAGCAAGATTAATGGTCTGTGCAAACAATGGCTTTTCTTTAAGAGACATATTTCTCTTACCCTGCATGGTTACAGTAATCTTCTTCTTCCCCTTGGTCAGAACCACCACATTCAATCCCCAATCCTGTTTAACTTTAGCCATTCTAAACCAAGGCCTACCCAGTAACATTTCATAAGGTGATAGTGATTCTGACATTCTGATTACCACAAAATTTACCAAGAATCCCATACCTGCAACTTCAATTTCCTGCTGCTTCAAAATTCCCAATGGTTGCACCCTGGTTTGATCTGCCATTTTCACCTGAAATGGTGCTGGGGCTAAACTTGCTGCACCCATTTCTTTGTATACAATTTCAGGGAGAATGTTAACCCCTGATCCTCCATCCAAAAGAACTTCATCAAACACCCTGCCCTGGTACTCAACCTTAATGACAGGAACCACAAAGTCAACATCTGCTGGATCAATGCTATTAACTGCTGGAACCAAAGTCGGATTATCGCCGGACTGCTGATCCTGAAGTCTTTTAAGCAATCTTTCCTTAAATGCTGGAACCAAAGCTAACAACTGATCTAATGACAATTGCAAGGGAGAATTTATGAGTACCTCAAACCAATCTTTGTCCCTCTCCTCCTGCATCTTCACATGGCTTTCTGACTGATGCAGAACTAACTCTTCTTCATCCTCCAACTCCGATTCTTCTTGCTTGTCCTGATGCTTCAAAATTCTTCTTTGTACCTGGTCCCTGATGCCTTTTTGTTCCTTCCAATCAATTGGTCCTTTTTGTTTAGACCTGGTAACAGCCAATACCTCAATATCCTCAATATCCTCAGTATGCTCTTTGCTTTGCTGCTCCTGTATGTTTGGACCTTGCTCTACCTGTACCTGTTCATCTGCTAATTGAATCATGATTACATTTGCTTGAGCTGCTGGTTGATTCTGTTGTTGCTGCTGCCCCTGCTGGTTATTCTGATTGTACCTAAGCACTGGGACACCTCTTTCTTCTCTATGTTTCACCCATAAGGCACATCCTGGCCCTATCCAATGATCTGGTGCTGAACAATAAACACAAGGCATGACTCTTGCCTGTCTTCCATCATTGTTTTCCTGTTCCCTCCATGGTGGTCTATCAGATCTTGCTCTCTGAAATACTCCTCTGCCCCTAGTTGGAGCAGCCTGGTTTGCTGCAACCTCACCCCTGCCTCTACCTGCATAAGGTGTAGTCTGACCCCTGTTCTTGGGATTATACCAACGTAAAGCTGTCGTATGCCCATCCTTGTCACAAATTTCACAGAACTTCTTTTCTTTTGGTGCTGCAACAGAATAACCTATCTTTCTCAATTTACTTACCAAATCCTCCTCTTTGGATTGCTTTGCTTTGGTCTTGTGCTTTTTCTTTGTCTTCACCTCTTCTTCCTCATTGTCGGATCCTACTTCTGAATCCTCCTGCTCAGAGTCTGATGCTGACTCTGGCTGGTCATCTGAATCCGAATCATTCTTTCTGGTGTGTTTGCCCTTGCCGCTTCCAAGTCTTTTCTCTACTCTAGCTGCTGCAATTACCAAATCGTTAATTCCACCTGCAATATCAATGCTAGCCACTGCATTTTTCAGCCCACTTCTCAATCCTTTCAGAAAATAACCTGCCAGCATCTCATTGGTGGGTCTCTCATTTCCCTGTAACCTTTCAACCAGAATTCTGAATTTCTGAGCATAGTCCTCTACAAGCATCTTCTTTTGTCTGATGTCTCGGAGTTTTCTTAAAATGTCTGTTGGAGTCTTTTCCCTCCTGAATCTCTGTAAAAAGGCTGTTCTAAGATCATCATATGTTGGGAAGTGTGGTATCCCATATTGGCTAAACCAACTCATGGCCTTCCCTTCTAGAGTTGCTGCAAATTGCTGCAATTTAACTGCATCATTGTACAACACAGTATACCCATTTGCTTCCCATTTTGTCTCAAACTGAGCTACATGACAATCAGCATCCTCCTTAGATCCTCCACTGAATTTAGCTGCTTTCACCCTAGGGTTGGGTAGTTGTTGAGCCATCGGATTTGGCTGAGGTGGTTTCCTAGGTCTTTGCTTGGTAGCCCCCCTTAATGGGTTGAACTGAAGACTCCTTCTAACTCCTGCAGACCTTCCTGTCAGGATTAGGGCGCCTAGAAGTCCCCCCACTAGCCTCCTCTCTGGTGCAACTGAACTTTCCCCCCCTTGGCCTACAACAATTTCTTCAGGGATTTGGTGTTCCTGATCATCTTCACTCTCGTCAGCATAATGAAACGGGTCAGGGTTACCAATTCGGGCCTGAGCCCTGGTATAGTAAACCCTTCCTACTCTTCTGTCCCCCTCTGACATTCATTTCCCTTCTCGTAACAGAACGGGACCAGCGGGATCGCCAATGTGTTTGGGGTTCTACAAACACAACACAACTAACTACTTCTGACACAGCAAAGACACCCCCATTAGGTAACACTAACTTCAATTCCCACATCAGGCTAAACACAAACATCTTCCTCCATAGAGAACACGGATTAAGCAGAGATTTGCTAAACAAGATAGAGAATAACAGAACAGAACTGAAATACCATGTTTGATTGATCAAGATGAATCATACATTGCTTTCTCCTTCTTCTTCTCTTTCTCTTGTAAAAGACGACTACAAAGCCCCTATAAATAGGCGACTTCAGACAGTTTAAACGGTTGTAACTAGAATGTCACAAGACACTAACAGATGATATCCGACTAACCAGATCATAACAAACTCCGACTGATCAACAATCCGACTGAGTAGAATTCCGACTGAGCAACAATCCGACTGAGCAAAGATACATATATCCGACTAAGCAACTATTAGGTAACTATTAGGTATTCTATCAGGGGTGGCTGGTTTACATGCAAAAAACGTAGGACTGTGTATGCTGAATCAGGGGCTGATGCTGAATGTAGGCGCCTATGGCTGTAGGGACTGCTAAACTGCAGGCATTGGAGAACCAGGGCTGGTTGAAGCAAACTCAAGCACTCCAAGGGCTGGATGAGACTAGTCTAGTGCTGAAGGTAAGGGAACTCCTAGGGCTGAGGTGGAAAGCTCTTAGCACACTGAAAACTGAATGAGAAACTAAGCCCTATGCAACCTCTATTTATACTAACTAGAGGTTGGTCAAGTTGGCTGGTCATTTAATAAAGTTTATATTTATAAATGATAAATAATGCTAAATAAATACTATAAAATATGGGAACAATACCAAATAAATCCTAGTAAATTCCCTAAGGCTTCTCGGATGTTCTAAATGATGCACAGGCATATGAATGCATATTATGCAGGATGCAGAGTGCTTTCTGATGCAAATCCTAAGGCTTCTACTGACTCTACATGCATGAATGATTCTCTCCAAGTGGGTTAAGGGACTTGACTGACTGACTGACCCGCTAAGGCTGAGGAATGACCTACGTAGCTTGTGCTTGACTTATCCTAGACTAAGGATGTACAATGGGGTCGCGGCGTACGACAATTATCATCCTATTGGGTTCTAAAACTATACAGCTGTTGCACTTCTGATGATGAGCCATCTTGTCACCATGCATTGAGTGCAGAGTCCATGTGACATTCCCTCCTGCTTAGTGCTTAGCTTGGCAGCAGGTTCATGGCTTCCAAGTAGTTCGCCAATAACTGGGGTACTCCTGAAAGAACTCCTCGTCGAGCCATATGGCTTCGTGGGTGCCTCGATCTCGGAATTTTGTATAGAACTGACGTATCCGTTGACCGGAACCATGCTTCCATCATCCATAAAGAAGGTTCTGCTCTGGCTCAATAACTTCTGCCTCATCTACCATGTCTGGCTACTGTTCATCTGAAACATCAAACACTTCTGGACCAACATATGGTTTTAGCCAAGAAACATGGAAAACATCATGCATTGTCCAACTAGCAGGCAACTTTAACTTCATGGAGACATCACTTAACTTCTTAACTATTGGAAAAGGGCCAAAACTACGGAATGAAAGCTTGGGACAACGTTTGCCCACTTGTTTCAATCTCTGTTTCATAATATGCAAATAGACCCAATCCCCTTCCTTGAAGTGGACATCTCGTCTAGACTTATTTGCCTGTCTGCTATATGCTTCCTAAGCTTTGGTCAAGCGGTCCTTGACTGACTCAATGATCTCAGAAAATGCTTCCGTGGTTTTATTAGCCTCCTCTAAAGATGGAGACACCATTCTCGTTCAAAAGAGAAGAAAAACGGCGACCAAAGGCTGCTTCATATGGAGTCCGTCTGACACTAGATGAATGAGTGTCGTTCAAGATAGCTTGAACCAATGGAAGATAATGTTCCCATTGAGACTGCTAGTCTCATGACAATATGACTTGAGGACATCAAAGGCCAACTGGTTATAAACTTATGTCTGGCCATCTGTTTGGGGATGGAATGCACTAGACAACTGCAACTTAGTTCCGAAGTTTCCAAATAATTCCCTCCAAAAATGCGAGAGGTAAACATGGAATCTCTATCTGATGTTATGGTGCTAGGCAAACCACAAATTGGATAACTATTTTGCAATCCTTCTTAAGAAGATCCATCAAAGGTGCAGCTACCAAGGCATAATCTTTGATAAAAATCCTATACCATCCCGTGATTCCCAAAAACCCACAAACTTCACGAACTAATTTAGGGGGTGGCCACTCCAGAATATCCTTGACCTTGGCGGGGTCTACTGAAATGCCATCTTTGGAGACGATGAATCCAAGATACTCAATTTGATGAGTAAAGAAGTACATTTGCTCTTCTTGGCATAGAATGACATTACAGTAAACTCATAGTGGCCATAACACGTATTGAAGGCTGTCTTGGGTATATCTGCTTCCTTGACTTTGATTTGATAGTAACCAGACCTCAAATCTATTTTTGAGAAGACTTTGGCCCCATGAAGCCTGTCAATCAATGCAAGGGATAGGATACTCATTCTTGACAGTGACTTGATTTAGCCCTCGATAATCTATGCAGAGGCGGAGAGTTCTGTTCTTCTTTTTTTGGAAAAGAACAGGTGCCCCCCAAGGAGAGCTACTCGGGCGTACGAATCCTTGCTCAATGAGTTGGGAAAGTTGCTCTTTAATTTCAATGGCTTCAAGAAGAAGGGACATTTTATAGGGCGTTTTTGAGATGGGTTGAGCTCCAGGGATCACCTCGATTTCATGATCGACTTCTCGAGGAGGCGGTAGCCCTGTAAGCTCGTCAGGGAAGATGTCAGAGAATTCTTGGAGCCAAGAGGGTTCTGTCTCCATACTAGGTTCAATGGCTTTGTTGAGCTTGACTAAGAAAACTTGCTGACCCTTACGTGTTCCCTTGCCTTGACTACCCTAGATTTAGGTTTTCCTGTTATCCCCTGAACCGATATTACTTGGCCATGCTCATTTTCAAAAGTGATACTCCCCTGGTTATAATGAATGCTAACTTTGTTTGCAATTAACCAATCCATCCCAAGGATTCCATCATAAATTCCTAATGGCAAGACTCTAAAGTGGCCATGAGTTTGCTCATTACCCAGCTCAAAATCAAGGTTTCCTATAGAGTGGCGAGATACTACTTCTTTCCCACTGGCTAACTCTACAGTCATTCTTCTAGCTATTTTTTGACTCAAGTTTAATTTTTGCAAACACCTAGGAGAAAGAAATGAATGGGTACTTCCACAATCAATCAAAAGCTGAAATGGCTTACCGTGATGAGTGGTTGGGGTTTGGATTACACCAAATTGTTTATTCGGACCTTGATTGGTGTACTACTGCCGCATGGACGGTGGCACGCTCTTCTTCAGCCATTTCCAAGGTGGGTTCTTCACTTATAATACATGCGATCCTAGCAATTACTCCTTCGCGGCCTCTGCCATGCCCACCGCCTCTTGCATCTTGGTTGACAGGGGTTCCACGGCCTTGATTTCCTCTGCTACCTTGGGGAAATAATGTTGCCATCTTGGGATAGTTGGCTCTAAACTGTCCCGACTCATTGCACTCAAAACACAGAGGGCCTCTGGAAGAAGTAGCATACGAGCGGGGGACAAAAGAGTTGCCTTGTCGCCCGAGTCTGTTGTAGTGGGAAAAATTCTATTGGGGTTTCTTGTAGGGTTGATCTTTAAGATTTGCCTCAAGGTAAGATCTCTTTTGATGCTTAGGTTTGTCAGTCTTCATTTCTTTCACAAGGGGATTTGTTGTATGAGAGCATCCTATAATGTGCTTGGCCTCATTACTTCAAGGCGGGAGTCTAAGGGTTCATTTAACCCTTGGCAGAAATGAGCCACTTGCTGGGAAGTAGTCATAGCTGGGGCATACTTCTGAAGAGTGATAAATTTGGAATAGTAGTCCTCAAGAGTTAAGCTGCACTGCCTAAAACTAAAAAACTCATTCATCTTTATGGATTGATGGGATGGGGGAAGATATCTTTCCTTCATTGCCTACTTAATGTCTTCCTATGTTTGAGAATGCTCGGTGACTTCCTTGTCACTCACGGCACCACTGTTTCCACGAGTTTAGCATCTCCGATGAGGCGAAACCGTGCAAGCATAGACTGATTTGCTACTCCAGTACTGGCGGTAGAGAAATAATCATCCATCGCCTCAATCCAGACTTCAGCATCCTTCTCAACCTTTGAACCTTCTCTTTTAAAGGAGAGAGGTTGCATTTGCTTGAGCAGCAGCTTCTTCTCCTGGGTGTCAATGTAAAGCGCATTGGGAAGTGGAGGGTGATCGTCCTGGCCACCAATGTAAGAACAATTTTAAGATTACAAGATTCATATTTGCACAATGCTTATTTTTGGAGAGTAAAACATTGAAATCATTTTATTTCCAAATATTTACAAGGATGAGTTTTATTACAAAGATCTGAGACTAATATAATTAGCCTTATTTGCCATCAAGGGAAATTCCTAAGCTTGACAATGACATAAGGGTAGAGCGGTCCACATAGGTGAAATATGGGGGTTCCGCTGTAGTTTCTAAGACTCTAAAAACTGATGGTAAGGATGGTAGACTCTGGATTGGGGTAGATCCCAACACAGCTACTCTATCAGCCAGGTAAGATCTGCATCACTTGGTCATACACCCAATAATCCTGAGGTATGTGAATCCCATCTATAGTCACACAGGTGTCGGCCTTGGGGGTACCAACGACGAACCAAAATAAACGGATCATCTTCAACTTTTCAATCCAACGAATCTGCTTTAGGTGGTGAGGTTCCCAATTCGATCTGCTCGGATGAAGAAATATCTCGGCCCACGACTCCAAAAATCTCTACCCCACCTCTTTCAATACGAGAGAAATGAGGGAGGGACATCTTCTCTAGTATCTGCACCATGGTGTCATGGAACTAGAAATTTGAGGAGTGACTAGTAGTCTCAAAGATGCATTGGAAAACTAGAAACTTCGAGTAGGCATCTTCCTCTTCCTACAATCATTCAAACATCAATTCAACTTATTTGTTTTAGTAGGATGTTTTTATTAATTAGCATTATGTTAGGTAAAATATTCATTGCAAAACACTCCTTAAATGGCAATTCCTAGGAGCTAAACTTGGCTCTGATACCAATTGTAAGGTTCACCCTTCTAAAATAGGAGAAACACTTAAGATAGTCCACTAAGTCTTAACTTGGAAAAAACTTCCTATTTATCGACACCTTGACCATGTAGAGATTCAAGGATACGATTCATAGGTAAGACCTAGTCCTATCCCGTAGGGGAAGCGTGATCTTCTAAAAGTCAAATCACCCATAGGGTAATTTATCATAAATTGGGCAACTACTAGACTTGATTTCTAGAGGCAATGCTTTTTTCCTCATCCATGCAAGAAGGCACAGCCAACTGACCTAGTCTTCTAGAATAGAGTTGTCCAAGAACCTAATTATCTAGCGTAGGGCTTTCACTTAATCTGTTGGAAAGCTACCCGACTAATTGGGTCCACCCGTCCGTAGGATGGTGCCATTGGGGCATTCCATCCTCCCACTTTCCACCGTACTCACGCGTCAATTTGTTTTCTAATTAATCCTACCACACTGTGACATAAATAAACATGTTTCTTAATTACGACCCTTTTCATAAGATTTGTTAAAACAGTCTTTTTACACAATACAATCATGCCAAAGACAAGATATATATATAAAAAGTTGATATATGAATCAATTCCATATAAGCCAAACCGGCTCTCTTATTCTTTTCCTTTATTCTATCGATGTAAGATCCCTGTTCCCACCGAGCAACGGATTCGGGGTATTGGCAGCGGAAGTAGCGCTTCTCGCGCGGGACAGGGGTCCCACACTCGGGGCCTCGCCCACGGATATCCGGATAAGAGACTAATCCGTCAGTTGTTCCAAAACCGAACCCGGAAAAACTTCCTTTATCGGAAAGCACGGGCGATTCCACCAGGATAACTTTTTACTCTAACGTAGTCAAGATCATTTCTGATCGAGATGATCCGATTACATCTATAAGATACTTAGTCAGTTCAAGGAAGAAACTTGCACTTGGATCATTGGGATCAACGCTTTTTTCCTCGTTCAAGAGGCACAGCCGTTGATTCCTATCCATAGAACAGTTTCTGTCCGGGAATTTTTTTTTTCTATCGTAAAAACAAAAGTTTGAGTCTCGATTTACGGATCCATCAGTCCAGCCTAACCCCATCCAATCCCATGGGTTAGCCAACCGCCCAACCACTGTAGTGATGGGATCCAATTAAAAATTTGGTTAGGTTTTGTCCCGGGTACCAGGGAAAAGAGTTCCAAGGCCCCCTAGCCGGATGTTCATGCAAAATAAAACTAGTCACACCACTCACACACCCAATATGAAATTGCCTTTTTCAATCAGATTCAACCAGTTTAAAACAATCCTTTAATAAAACCATAGTATCACTGATCACAATCTTCCAATTTATCCCATTGATTCTTAATTTTCCATCATTCCTTCATCAGAGTATATATGGCATCATTGGCAACTAGAACGCTCAGGGGCCGTTTCGATAGTTCCTAGCCTTTAATAATTTTCCATCATTCCTTCATCAGAGTATATATGGCATCATTGGCAACTAGAACGCTCAGGGGCCGTTTCAATAGTTCCTAGCCTTTAATACTTGGCAATATAATCACTTATCAAGATGGACTCTCGTTGAAGATCAGCAAGATCAACCAACAGATCCATATAAGGGGCCATGGACTCATCCATTGAAGACCAGCAAGGTCAATCAACCAGATCCATGCCCGATTCAGAAAACAACTCCAACTCTGTTCCAATATCTTCCTCGACGCACGCGTGGGTATCCTAGGCGACCCAGAGCCCGAGCACCGTATGGTCAGCACCCTCTAGGATCCTTCGCCGGTAACCTAGCGCTTCACGCATAGGCCGCTTCCTTGGCCCCTCATCCACCGTACCGGAAGCTCACCATTTTAATCGCACCGAGGCTGGTCAAGACCTCGGCCGACCTTGCTACGCGAGACGTCCTTCATTGACTCCCCGTCAGCAGTTGCAACTTTCTCATCACGACCTTAATCACAAGACGGTCAAAATGCTCCCCCCAGCATTCTTGACATAAAACAATCATTTACAAACAGCATTTACAAACAGCATTTACAAACAGTTTACAATACAATTTCTATTTTAACTTTCATTTTTTCCACATTATCCCTCCTCAATCTACATTACTTTTTCCATATTCCATTTATATGTATACTCATCCCATCACATCATTTCCATCTCATCACTTCAGATTCCCTCACATCTCAATCTTATATTCACACCCATACATCCACAACTATATGCGTACATTCACATCTACATGCATACAACTACATCCCTATGCATACATCCACATCCACATTCACATTCACCTCCATACATCTACATCTACATGCATACATCCACTCCACATTCACATCCACATCTATACATCTACATCTACATGCATACATCCACATCTCCATTCACATCTACATCTATACATCTACATCTACATGCATACATCCACATCTCCATTCCCATCTACATCTATACATCTACATCTACATGTATACATCCACATCTCTATTCACATCTACATCTATACATCTACATCTACATATATACATCCACATCTCCATTCTCATCTACATCTATACATCTACATCTTCATGCATCCACCCACCTCCACATCCACATCTACATCTATACATCTACATCTACATGTATACATCCACATCTCCATTCTCACCTACACCTATACATCTACATCTACATGCATCCACCCACCTCCACATCCACATCTACATCTAAACATCTACATCTACATGCAACATCCACATCTGCATGCATGATAAAATTCTTTTAATTAATCTAGGATGATAGTTCCTAGAATATGGTAGAAAGTCCTCTTTTTATGCTTTGAATGAATTTATTTTATGCGTAATTTCTATAAAAATTTTGCCATAGCTCCGCTACTATGACTGATAAATCTCAATTTTTTTTCTAAGGGATAAAGCTCATTATTAAAGAAATAATTAGAATGGTCTCTAATTGGATCATCAATCCATAATGGTCTCTAATTGGATCATTAAGAAAACAATTAGAATGGTCTCTAATTGGATCATCAATCCATAATGGTCTCTAATTGGATCATTAAGAAAACAATTAGAATGGTCTCTAATTGGGTCATCAATCCATAATGGATTGAATCATCAATGTGCATAAACTAAAAGCATAGCAAAAAGCCATTAGTTTGGCCTCAAGAATAGCTTAATCTTGGATTAAGGAAAAGCTTTATGAAAAGCTTCATTTGGATTGAGAATGGGTCATGAGTATGACCATTTCTTGAGTGAGAGAGAGAAAATATAAAAACTATTAGAATTTAAATATAAGTGGAAATTAACTTCTATAGCATTTATTAAATTATGTAACTCTTCACTACTATTCACCAATTAACTTCAATAGCATTTAAAAAAAAACCATACCAATTAAACTTCTCAAGCTTGAGAGGGGTTGAGAAGAGAGAATCATTGAGAAATTATAGAAAAGATCAAAATTCGATATACTTACCTTATAATTTGCTTGATTCTTTATTCACGGTAGAGGCCCCCAACCAATCAATTGGTTTAGTATGTTGATGGAGCCACCAATGGGGATTGAAGAAAGAGAGAAGTATCAAAAACTAGTGAATTATTAAAGAATTCATAGTTCTTGGCTTAGGTAGAGTAGAGTAACAATGCCTAAGATACTCTATATTTTGGCTTAGGTGGAGTAGGGTAATAAAGCATAAGACACTATATGTTTTGGCTTAGATGGAGTAGAGTAACAAAGCATAAGACACTATATGTTTTGGCTTAGGTGGAGTAGAGTAACAAAGCATAAGACACTATATATTTTGGCTTAGGTGGAGTAGAGTAACAAAGCATAAGACACTATATATTTTGGCTTAGGTGGAGTAGAGTAACAAAGCATAAGAGACTATCTATTTTGGCTTAGGTGGAGTAGAGTAACAAAGCATAAGAGACTATATATTTTGTAGTAGAGTAACAAAGCATAAGAGACTATATATTTTGTAGTAGAGTAACAAAGCATAAGAGACTATGTTTTTTTCAACAAGGGGAGGCTTCTATTTATAGGAAAATTTGAGCTCCTAACCAAACAAACTGATTCTAGAATTTTCTAAGTCAGTTTGGTCACTTTTTGACCATTTTTAGGTCAGTTAAGCTAACTTTCTGGAACTAGACTTGAATGAGGAGAGAGGAGAGATGAAATATCTCAATTTTTATGAGTTTAAAACTCATTCAAGCATGTGAAATATGCACCTCCTTTAAAGAATTCCCCTTCCTTACGTATGTGTCAAAATTGTATTGCTCATAGTTTTTTACTAATAAACCTTGTACATTTTCAACTCTTCATCTTATGTGAAATATGCACCTCCTTTAAAGAACTCCTCTTCCTTACATATGTGTCATAGTTTTTTTACTAATAAGCCTTGTACATTTTCAACTCTTCATCTTATGTGAAATATGCACCTCCTTTAAAGAACTCCCCTTCCTTACATATGTGTTTATTTACTAATAAACCTTGTACATTTTCAACTCTTCATCTTATGTGAAATATGCACCTCCTTTAAAGAACTCCTCTTCCTTACATATGAGTTTATTTACTAATAAACCTTGTACATTTTCAACTCTTCATCTTATGTGAGCATTTACTCATTTTTGGGTATCTTCTTTTACAATTTGGATTTATCTCCTCCCTACACATGGATTGATGCTATTGGCCCATAGAAACCTTAATTGGACCATAGTCTAAAGATTTCTGAAAATCTAGGCCCTTAGACTAAGGTTCTTTATACCTATTTCCAATTAATTCCAATTGCACATTGGAAATTTCTTTTTGAATTTCTGTTTCAGGGGAACTTATTTTAATAAGATGAGTTATTTTTCTATCCAAAAATATTCATAATCTGAATATTCTCTCTCTAGAATATTTTCTCTCTCTAGGTTAAAACAGTTAGAAACAAGGTCTTTATATTTCTGAAGAGGGATTGATTACGGGGGAAGATACTAGACATCAAAAAGGGGGTTGGGGGAGGAATCTTACATTCTACCCCACTTAAAAAACGCGAGATGTCCTCATCTCGCAGCTTGGAATAATTTCGCAAGATGCACGAATATGAGACTTAGAGAAAATTTTTAATCACGATTAACCACCAAGAAAAGTCTTAAAGAGAGCAAGATTCAAAATAAGAACAAGATTTAAACTTTATTCATTCACGGGACTTATACAGTAAAGATAGAAGAACTCTTTACACTTCCATAAGCCCATCCATCATATGGTCACAAAAGCAGTCCTCACAAGCTGCACAAGTATAGGGTAATTCATCTATGGGAATGATTCTGCTGGTTATTGCCGCACCTATCTCAGTGGTATGAGGTGATCTAACAAAAGGACCTCTGAGAGGCAAGCCAAAAACGGGGTAAAGGCATATCTTCTCATGAGGAAGAAAACATGCCAGTAAAAAGACCCGCTCAGAAAACCCAAGATGCCTTGATCTCATGACACAGTAGTATCGGGGACCCAAACCCAAAGCTTCAATAACCATGGCCAAGCGGACATTGTTACGAAAGTGCTGCTGACCCCAGGGTGTTACCCTAGTTATGTTTTGATAGGTCCGCCATTTGGTCTGCGCTACAGAAGTTCCTAGGTGAGGAAAAAGTGAGCGCTCATACTGTTCTATAAAGTCTTTCTTCACAGACTCTCTTGCGTCTTGAAGGTGAGAAATCATCAGGGATAAAACTAATTCCTGTTGCCAAGCCATGAAGGAGATTAAGAAAGAAAGGAGATTGATGGGAGTAAGATTACTGTGAGCGACAAGTAAAAGTTACGACTTATATAAAGGAAGGAGCTAGCGTAACCTAGAAGCCAACGGTAACTTGCCACTGAAGTTTTACCGTCTTTCCATGATTTGTGTTTGACACATTTCTCTATAGAAGGCATTAAGAATTTTGAGATGAGGAGATAAAAGAAACTTGTAGGCTAAGTCACCTACTTTCATTGAATTCAGATATAAGGATCACAATATCTGGGGGATAACTTCTTATACTCCCCAAGAGATAAAGAACTTCTTTTGGGCCATACTCGAATGAAAACCAAAACCTTGGTATCCAAAACACCGATTCTCACTTCTAAACTCATTGTTCTAAATCCTTAAATTAGGCGTGACTCCTGAGAAGTATTTTAGGAAAAGGGTATTTCTTTTTTAAACAGAAACTTTCTTTTATTTTAGAGAGGGAATAATTATAAGATCCGAAAGGGAGATTCTTACTCCTATATACCTCGAAGGCTGGGGAGGAATCTTACATCCTACCCCACTTAAAAAGTGCGAGATGTCCTCATCTCGCAAGGTAGAGGACATCTCTTTTTCTTAAGATCCAATTTTATTCTAGGGTTCCTTATATTCTGGTCAACCCATCAGAACACTGGGATAAATATCCCTTATATAGAACTCATCATTAAATA
This sequence comes from Cibotium barometz, assembly GCF_041138505.1. NCBI lineage: Eukaryota > Viridiplantae > Streptophyta > Polypodiopsida > Cyatheales > Cibotiaceae > Cibotium > Cibotium barometz. The sequence continues at coordinate 37,737,926 of NC_141104.1, read as the reverse complement.
ACAATTCATTCAGATCATGTCATTCATATCTTTAACATGATAATGGTCCATTAGACCGAAAAGTTTCCTTCGGAACATTCCTCCACGGAAATTTCAGTCAAGCGAGTTCTCAATTTGACATCCCTTAACTTGATCTACCGGTCAAGTATTAATAGCAGCAATCTGACAGCACAACCCACTAATCTCATAGTGATTTGCTGAATTCATTATCATCATTCTAGTTATGAATATCATCACAGGGACTCGTCCCATTCCCCCTCATTGTGGTTTCATTATATTTCAACTAATTTTTAAAAATCAACATTTTTCAATCAGCATTTTCAATCAGAATCCAAATCAATTCATTCATTCTCAAACAGAATTAAAAATCATATCAATCACATTCGAAATCATCATCTATATAGCATTAACGCTTATAATTTCAAGTCTTAGATTTACTCGTATATACTGTCAGTAAAGAGCTGCAGTATACTCTCGGTATATACGGGTAGTCACGGCCCTTGGAATTATAAGGTAAATACTATCATGTCTAGGCCTCAAGCAAGTCAGGGATTCTATATAATTGCGGTACTTCCATCTGAAGGACCAATTACCAATTTATGAATTTCAGTTTGAATATCAAATTGTATGAATTATCTCACACAATTATAACCTTCTTGTGTTTCTTGATAAATTTTTGATATATTTGTCTTCTCAGTTGATCTTTATTAACCTGGCTCTGATACCAACTGTAAGATCCCTGTTCCCACCGAGCAACGGATTCGGGGTATTGGCAGCGGAAGTAGCGCTTCTCGCGCGGGACAGGGGTCCCACACTCGGGGCCTCGCCCACGGATATCCGGATAAGAGACTAATCCGTCAGTTGTTCCAAAACCGAACCCGGAAAAACTTCCTTTACCGGAAAGCACGGGCGATTCCACCAGGATAACTTTTTACTCTAACGTAGTCAAGATCATTTCTGATCGAGATGATCCGATTACATCTATAAGATACTTAGTCAGTTCAAGGAAGAAACTTGCACTTGGATCATTGGGATCAACGCTTTTTTCCTCGTTCAAGAGGCACAGCCGTTGATTCCTATCCATAGAACAGTTTCTGTCTGGGAAATTTTTTTTTTCTATCGTAAAAACAAAAGTTTGAGTCTCGATTTACGGATCCATCAGTCCAGCCTAACCCCATCCAATCCCATGGGTTAGCAAACCGCCCAACCACTGTAGTGATGGGATCCAATTAAAAATTTGGTTAGGTTTTGTCCCGGGTACCAGGGAAAAGAGTTCCAAGGCCCCCTAGCCGGATGTTCATGCAAAATAAAACTAGTCACACCACTCACACACCCAATATGAAATTGCCTTTTTCAATCAGATTCAACCAGTTTAAAACAATCCTTTAATAAAACCATAGTATCACTGATCACAATCTTCCAATTTATCCCATTGATTCTTAATTTTCCATCATTCCTTCATCAGAGTATATATGGCATCATTGGCAACTAGAACGCTCAGGGGCCGTTTCGATAGTTCCTAGCCTTTAATAATTTTCCATCATTCCTTCATCAGAGTATATATGGCATCATTGGCAACTAGAACGCTCAGGGGCCGTTTCAATAGTTCCTAGCCTTTAATACTTGGCAATATAATCACTTATCAAGATGGACTCTCGTTGAAGATCAGCAAGATCAACCAACAGATCCATATAAGGGGCCATGGACTCATCCATTGAAGACCAGCAAGGTCAATCAACCAGATCCATGCCCGATTCAGAAAACAACTCCAACTCTGTTCCAATATCTTCCTCGACGCACGCGTGGGTATCCTAGGCGACCCAGAGCCCGAGCACCGTATGGTCAGCACCCTCTAGGATCCTTCGCAGGTAACCTAGCGCTTCACGCATAGGCCGCTTCCTTGGCCCCTCATCCACCGTACCGGAAGCTCACCATTTTAATCGCACCGAGGCTGGTCAAGACCTCGGCCGACCTTGCTACGCGAGACGTCCTTCATTGACTCCCCGTCAGCAGTTGCAACTTTCTCATCACGACCTTAATCACAAGACGGTCAAAATGCTCCCCCCAGCATTCTTGACATAAAACAATCATTTACAAACAGCATTTACAAACAGCATTTACAAACAGTTTACAATACAATTTCTATTTTAACTTTCATTTTTTCCACATTATCCCTCCTCAATCTACATTACTTTTTCCATATTCCATTTATATGTATACTCATCCCATCACATCATTTCCATCTCATCACTTCAGATTCCCTCACATCTCAATCTTATATTCACACCCATACATCCACAACTATATGCGTACATTCACATCTACATGCATACAACTACATCCCTATGCATACATCCACATCCACATTCACATTCACCTCCATACATCTACATCTACATGCATACATCCACTCCACATTCACATCCACATCTATACATCTACATCTACATGCATACATCCACATCTCCATTCACATCTACATCTATACATCTACATCTACATGCATACATCCACATCTCCATTCCCATCTACATCTATACATCTACATCTACATGTATACATCCACATCTCTATTCACATCTACATCTATACATCTACATCTACATATATACATCCACATCTCCATTCTCATCTACATCTATACATCTACATCTTCATGCATCCACCCACCTCCACATCCACATCTACATCTATACATCTACATCTACATGTATACATCCACATCTCCATTCTCACCTACACCTATACATCTACATCTACATGCATCCACCCACCTCCACATCCACATCTACATCTAAACATCTACATCTACATGCAACATCCACATCTGCATGCATGATAAAATTCTTTTAATTAATCTAGGATGATAGTTCCTAGAATATGGTAGAAAGTCCTCTTTTTATGCTTTGAATGAATTTATTTTATGCGTAATTTCTATAAAAATTTTGCCATAGCTCCGCTACTATGACTGATAAATCTCAATTTTTTTTCTAAGGGATAAAGCTCATTATTAAAGAAATAATTAGAATGGTCTCTAATTGGATCATCAATCCATAATGGTCTCTAATTGGATCATTAAGAAAACAATTAGAATGGTCTCTAATTGGATCATCAATCCATAATGGTCTCTAATTGGATCATTAAGAAAACAATTAGAATGGTCTCTAATTGGGTCATCAATCCATAATGGATTGAATCATCAATGTGCATAAACTAAAAGCATAGCAAAAAGCCATTAGTTTGGCCTCAAGAATAGCTTAATCTTGGATTAAGGAAAAGCTTTATGAAAAGCTTCATTTGGATTGAGAATGGGTCATGAGTATGACCATTTCTTGAGTGAGAGAGAGAAAATATAAAAACTATTAGAATTTAAATATAAGTGGAAATTAACTTCTATAGCATTTATTAAATTATGTAACTCTTCACTACTATTCACCAATTAACTTCAATAGCATTTAAAAAAAAACCATACCAATTAAACTTCTCAAGCTTGAGAGGGGTTGAGAAGAGAGAATCATTGAGAAATTATAGAAAAGATCAAAATTCGATATACTTACCTTATAATTTGCTTGATTCTTTATTCACGGTAGAGGCCCCCAACCAATCAATTGGTTTAGTATGTTGATGGAGCCACCAATGGGGATTGAAGAAAGAGAGAAGTATCAAAAACTAGTGAATTATTAAAGAATTCATAGTTCTTGGCTTAGGTAGAGTAGAGTAACAATGCCTAAGATACTCTATATTTTGGCTTAGGTGGAGTAGGGTAATAAAGCATAAGACACTATATGTTTTGGCTTAGATGGAGTAGAGTAACAAAGCATAAGACACTATATATTTTGGCTTAGGTGGAGTAGAGTAACAAAGCATAAGACACTATATATTTTGGCTTAGGTGGAGTAGAGTAACAAAGCATAAGAGACTATCTATTTTGGCTTAGGTGGAGTAGAGTAACAAAGCATAAGAGACTATATATTTTGTAGTAGAGTAACAAAGCATAAGAGACTATATATTTTGTAGTAGAGTAACAAAGCATAAGAGACTATGTTTTTTTCAACAAGGGGAGGCTTCTATTTATAGGAAAATTTGAGCTCCTAACCAAACAAACTGATTCTAGAATTTTCTAAGTCAGTTTGGTCACTTTTTGACCATTTTTAGGTCAGTTAAGCTAACTTTCTGGAACTAGACTTGAATGAGGAGAGAGGAGAGATGAAATATCTCAATTTTTATGAGTTTAAAACTCATTCAAGCATGTGAAATATGCACCTCCTTTAAAGAATTCCCCTTCCTTACGTATGTGTCAAAATTGTATTGCTCATAGTTTTTTTACTAATAAACCTTGTACATTTTCAACTCTTCATCTTATGTGAAATATGCACCTCCTTTAAAGAACTCCTCTTCCTTACATATGTGTCATAGTTTTTTTACTAATAAGCCTTGTACATTTTCAACTCTTCATCTTATGTGAAATATGCACCTCCTTTAAAGAACTCCCCTTCCTTACATATGTGTTTATTTACTAATAAACCTTGTACATTTTCAACTCTTCATCTTATGTGAAATATGCACCTCCTTTAAAGAACTCCTCTTCCTTACATATGAGTTTATTTACTAATAAACCTTGTACATTTTCAACTCTTCATCTTATGTGAGCATTTACTCATTTTTGGGTATCTTCTTTTACAATTTGGATTTATCTCCTCCCTACACATGGATTGATGCTATTGGCCCATAGAAACCTTAATTGGACCATAGTCTAAAGATTTCTGAAAATCTAGGCCCTTAGACTAAGGTTCTTTATACCTATTTCCAATTAATTCCAATTGCACATTGGAAATTTCTTTTTGAATTTCTGTTTCAGGGGAACTTATTTTAATAAGATGAGTTATTTTTCTATCCAAAAATATTCATAATCTGAATATTCTCTCTCTAGAATATTTTCTCTCTCTAGGTTAAAACAGTTAGAAACAAGGTCTTTATATTTCTGAAGAGGGATTGATTACGGGGGAAGATACTAGACATCAAAAAGGGGGTTGGGGGAGGAATCTTACAATCGATGATCTAGAATTCGGCCTTTCAGCCACTACATGCTGGGCAAACCCTATGGGACCATACACCTCATCGTCTGTTACTTGGCGAGGACTCAGCCTGTCGCCCTCTCAGGCTCCATCGCTCGATCCTCCCGCCCCTCAGAGGGATGTCTGCACACTAGGGTGGGCTTATTTACCGCACTAGCCTGGGGCCCTCAGAACTAGGCAGCATTACAACCTATTGCCTCAATCGACGAACCTTATTCTCCCAATGGTATGAGGGATACCTTGGGGCATTCCCAAGCTTTGCTAACGATGCCGCCCGGCTACACAAGCACGGAACAGAGTTAGCGTTGAAGCCAGGAAAAACTTGCACTCTTTAAAGATAACAATTTTAGTGCAATTTATTGAATACAGCATCACACAATTTGTAACTTCATACGATTTTATGTCATTATTTTTAAAAGGAAAAGATACACATTTATTAGCAATAAAAAAAAACTCTTCTTTAAAATATAACCAAGCTAACCTGGCCACCATTTCCTTGAGGAGCTTGAAGAGGGAGGGTTGGAGCATCGGGAGCATCTTCCCTAATTTCGTTGTTGCGTGCTCCTCTCGGGGCAATATTCTGATGTTTCTGGGATAGGGCCATTTTGGACGTTGACTTGTAGGGCTTGCTGCTGCAGTCGAAACGCTTCAGTCGGATCTCAATTCTGAGATCGTTTGCTCACCGTATGAGCAAAAGACTATAGCACACGAACCCTTTCTTAAGGCAAAAACCTCTTATTAAAGTCTACGCAAATGGGGGGGGATTGTGAGATGTCCTTAAGACAAAAACATTTTGCAAAAGGGAAGAAGGGCTGAGGGCTGCTGTAAGTCTATTCACACGGGGGGGGGGGGGGGGGGGGGGGTAGAAGAGTTAAGGACACTGCCTTCTAGCAAGAGGGGGATGGAGGAAAATTGCCTTATCTGAAAAGAGGCAAATGAGGGGGTGTGAGAGGGGTGGCTGCAAGGGACAGCTGTACTATAGCAAGTACACCACACAGGGACGGATGGTGGTACAATAGGGCATACGCTGCACAGAAATGCGTGTAGCCTGTGGAGCACCCCGGGGTTTATATAGCTGTACTATAGCAAGTACACCACACAGGGATGGACGGCGGTACAATAGGGCATACGCTGCGCAGAAATGCGTGTAGCCTGTGGAGCACCCCGGCGGGGGGTTTATATAGCTGAGGGGTACGGGTATGGGCACTACGCAAAGCAAGGACGAAAGGATGGTGTACCATCAAAGGCTATGGATCAGTGGCTTGCATGGGTCTAGGGGAAAGGTACGGTGTCAGTTGTCAGGAAAAGAAGTGGTACGCATGTACCTTATCTGGTCTGGGACAGCATGGGTGTCCACGTAGGGGTACATGTGGACCACACAGTGGGCGACCGTCCTTTGGTTCTTGTGCGGCCATCGTACGGGCACCTTAGTAAGCGTACGGTCCAAATTTTGGGGTGGGGTCTCCAAATTTAGGACACTCGCCTCGATTTACGTGCTGTGACCGCCTCGAGGGGTGAATTTTTTTGGTTCTCGGGAGGTTCTCCTGGTCATTGGGGTTCAAACCGTTCATCAATCGGATGCCCGATCGTGCATTTATTAAGGTTTAAAGGTCGTCGCTTTTTAACTAAAATGTCTGAAATTTGCGTATAAGCTTGATCTGGTGTGTCCGTTTCGGATGCTGTAAATCTTATATTAGGGTAAAATTACGCGCAGATTCCAAATTTGGGCTCAGAATTTGAAGATTCTAAGTAGAAATGACTCAAATAATAAAATCATTGATTTTTATACCATAAAACTCATAAATTTATCTATTACATGAACATCTTTTTTAGAGTGAAGATGGGTATGTTACAAATACAGGGGTGCAACCATTGCTACATGTGAAGGAATATGGTTAAAGAGTCTCTTGGCTGATTTGGGTGAGCCTATTGATGGCAAGGTTGTCATTCATTGTTGTGACAACATGAGCAGTATACAATTGGCCAAGAATCCAGTGTTTCATGCACGAACCAAACACAGAGGTCCATTATCACTTTGTGAGAGAGAAGGTGCTAGATGGTATAGTGGTCCATTATCACTTTGTGAGAGAGAAGGTGCTGGATGGTACAGTGGTCCATTATCACTTTGTGAGAGAGAAGATGCTAGATGGTACAGTGGATCTACAATATGTGAAGGTGCTGGATGGTACAGTGGTCCATTATCACTTTGTGAGAGAGAAGGTGCTAGATGGTACAGTGGATCTACAATATTTGAAGACTGAAGAGCAGGTGGCTGACATCTTTACAAAGCCACTTAGCAGGGAGAAGTTTGAGTACTTCCGTACTATGTTGGGAGTATGTGGGACGAGCTTGAGGGGGCGTGTTGAGAGCTTTGATAGCCCAAGCTCATCTACATCCTCATCTATGGCAGTACATCATGAGCTTGAGAGGGGCTATTGAGATTCAAGCTCGATGTCAGTGTGTGCCAACTGTGCTATGTGCTGGCATGTTAGGTAGCAGCATGTGTGAGACATAAATGACCGCGTCCAACTGGTCATAGTGTGTGGACATTAGCTAGGGTTAGTAGAGTGTGGACACAACTTATAGTGTATCTTGTGTATTAGGGATTATGGCTTTATGCATTGTGTGAGAAGGGAGATGGCTTCCCTCTATGGTTAGGGTTTGTAATATACATTAGGGTTTGCTCCTATGTGTGTGTCTCCTCTCCCTCTACCTATTTTTCATCACTCTCAAGGATAGAGTCCACACATTAGCAAACATAATATAATTATTATAGAAACTTATAATAGAAAAGTGTGTTTAACAAATACAATCAAATTTACACTAATAAGTGATTACCTCTCTCCATCTATCACCTTTCTTTGTTAACAAAGACATTACTCCAAAGAGAGAGAGAGAGAGAGCAAGAAAAAAACATAGAACTATAAAACATGTTGAGAGAGATAGAGAAAGTAAGAGCAAGAGAATAAAATAGAAAGGGAGATATAAAGACTTCGAGAAAAAAATCATTAATATCACCCACCATAGAGTCAAAGTAGGAAAGTTGAATACAATTTTTCCCTAGAACAAAAACATCATACTCTCACAAAATCTCTAGGAAACTACCCTGGTTTCAACCATACGGCTCATTGTTAACCCAGTCAAGGCAGATACACCAAAAGGTCATACATTCAAGATATGAAGCAATGGTGTCCACATCTAAAATTTGGATGGACACCCGTAATGGTCCTATGAAATACTTATGGTGATTTCTACTTTTTCAAGAGCATGTGGTAGTAAGTTAGGATGAAGTCTCGAAAAAAATTAATTCATGGATATATTATGAGATGAGTCATTGTAATAGCATTAGGCGTCTTATGAGCCTACAGTGCTCGGCCGGCCATAGTTTAAGTGAGTGTGAACACTTATGACCGTGTATATAAGTGAATATCTCTCATAATACAAAGAACTCTCCCATTGTGCAATAGAGTCTTGCTCTTGCCAATCTCTCTCTCTAATGTATGCTAGTGAGTGTGCGTGAGTGATGTGAGGTGAGAGGAGGGACGAGTACACGTAGTGCAACACGGCGGTGTGACAACACTCGTGGCAAGAGACGCGGGGGAATTGCTTCTCAAGGAGGTGTAGAGCTTGGAGACCTTAAGGGTTACAAGCTTGGCCATTGGAAATATCCTCACGGTAGTTGCGATTTACCATGTAATCTCTTGTTTGGATATGGTTTTCGGCACCACTATCAGGGAATCATCCCTTGGTTTTTTTCATCGTTTTCCTCTAATCTATGCATTACCCATTGCCCATTGTCTTGATTAATAGTTTTCCATGAAAAATATGTGGTTTTTATAATGATTTGTGTGTGATTTTGTGACAAATAGCTCTCTTCTTTGTTTTTTGAAAGAATGCTTTTTTAGCTTAAATGTGTTGTTTTGTTAGTTTAAATTTAGTTTTTAGTGTTTGTTAAGTGTACACATAGTGTGTGTTAGGTTTAATTTGCATCCATTGCATCAATCAATGTAGTGGAATGCAATTTTTAGTGATTTTTAGCTCTCTTTAGAGTTAAACATAGAACTAAAATCATTAATTTTTGTTTGATTTGTATGTTTCTTATTTGATTTGTTTGATTTGTATGTTTCTTATTTGATTTGTATGCGTTAGAGTATTAGCAAGCATTAGGTGTATCTTAATCCTTTAAAAATTTCTCAAAACCATTAAAAAACTCTTGAAATCAACTAATCTTCTTTAATTGAATGGTTTTTGTCATTAAGGGTGATTAATCTAGTTCAAGAGGCAAAAAGATTAGAAAATGTGTTTTTTGGGGTCAAATTGATCAGGTAAGAGGTTAGTCTAAAAGGAGAAAAGATTAGTGGAAACATTAATCTTTGACTAATTTCTACGCACTTTTTTACATAACTCATTAAGGCTAATAAACATTGAATGAAAAGATGCCAACAATGAGTTGTCAAATTGTTCATTTTGGGGGTCATTTACGAAGGGTGTAAGGGGGTGTCATAAAAGGGTTCACTTTTTTTATTCCCACTTGTATTTTTGGAAAAATGCCCATATCTCCCCACTTTAAAATTCCAAAAATATTCCCCCTAAACAAGGAAATTTGAATTTCCCTCTAGACTTCTAAGCCTAATACAAACTATGTGCAAGCCCTAAGAACACGAAAAACCACAAAATAACAACAAAAACACAAATTAGTCTAAAAATTAAGCAAAAAGTATTTTTTTAAAAGAGAGCTATTCTACACCAAATCTCACACAAATCACCAGCAAATCCTTATCTTTTTCATAGAAAACCATTAATCAAGATAGTGGGCAATGGGTTATGCGTAGATTAGAGAAAAAACGATGGAAAAAGCCAAGGGATGGCTCCCCAGGTGTGGCGCCAAAAATGTTATGGCTCACCCTAACCCTCCTTGGAACACATCCAAAAAGAGATTACTTGGTGAACTATAACTATCGCGAGGATCTTTCCAATGACCGAGCTCGTAACCCTTGAGGTCTCCAAGCTCTACAGCTCCTTGAGAAGCAATTCCACCGCATCTCGAGCGTTGTCACACCGCCGCATTGCACTACGGGTCCTCATCCCTCCTCTCACTTCATTTCACTCACACACACTCACTAGCATGCATTAGGCAGATAGATTAGCAAGAGGATTAGCAAGAGCAAGAATCAATTACAAAATGGGAGAGTATGTTATATTATGAGAGAAATTCACTTATATACATGGCCATAAGTGTTCACACTCACTTAAACTATGGCCGACCGGGCACTTTAGGCTTATAAGAGGCCTAATGCTATTATAATGAGTACTCTCATAATACAGCCATGAAGTATATCACTTAGGAATTCATCCTACCACATGCTCTTGAAGCGAGAATTACCATAAATACTCCGTCACACCATTATGGGCGCGCCTGTCCAAGTTGTAGCTTTGGACACTATTGCTTCATATCTTGAATGTATAACCCTTTGGTGTATCTACCATGACTCCTTGATGTAAGATAATGGCAGTAACTTTTGTTAATCTTAGAATTGGATTAATATTCCTTAAAACCTTCCAATCAACATCTCTAAGAGAATGAGAACCTTTAGAACCTAGACATCCTTAATGCCTCGACAAGTGAGAAACGAAATGCCTTGGGTTGAGTGCAATCACTACGACCATCCCAATCCCTATTGTGCATACAAGGCACTTGTTCTTGTACACTACATATATTATAAAAACTTTGACCATGATACTAAAAAGTTTCTCGCTTCATCCATAATTGACTCAAAACCTCCATCTCTCGTGCACCAAACAGAAACAGTCCAAAGGGTAGAAACTGCTCAGGAAGCAGTTAATCGGACACTTCAGTGTTTCTATTGTCATGGACCTCACAAGGTGACAGACTACACAATTTGGAATACTTCCATGCCTATAGTCACTGACACATTGCAACCCACATGTGTATGATGTGGCATTGATCACATGTTCCAAGGTGCCCAAGACGAGTTGCATCAATGCAGCTTGTCTCACAAAATACAACTCTTAACATCTTAAGTGTACAAAATGGGCAATTGTGTCCACGGTACCCTTGAATGTTCTTACAAGCCAAGGGATGACAATTGTGTCCATGGTACCCTTGAATGTGCTTACAAGCCAAGGGAGGGATGACAATTGTGTCCATGGTACCCTTGAATGTGCTTACAAGCCAAGGGATGACAAACAGTCAACAGAATGTAAAAGACAACACATCAACATGGGTAGAAGAGCATGCTTTAAAACAGAATCCAAAAGAGAAAATAAAACCTTCTAAACCCAAGAAAAAAAAGGGACAACAAACTGTCGAAACCAGGGTCGAAGTAAAAGATAGGAAAAAGGAGTCTGTAAAGGACATAAACCCTAAAAGGGATATAAACATGAAAGAGTCAAAAGCTATACATGATGTAGAAGAATCCACTTCAAAGACCACCACACAAACCTCAACACCCATATGTGCAACACAGGATACAAAAACCCAAAAGAAAATTCGATCTCGTCACATGGGAAAACATGATGAAAACTAACAAACCAAAGAAAGTCAGAGAATGAAAAAAGTTCTAGTACATCACTAAGTGAGGATGAAACAAGTTCTTATTCTAAGCTCAGTGCCAAACATAGACCAATCAAGAAACTAGAACCCACCCAACCACCCCAAATGGATAATGATGATCACATGACATATGCAGACCACAAAAAGCAAGCTCAGGTGATCATGCTTAGCTTGGTTGAATGTCTTAAAGGGTCATCGGTTGTGATTGAGCCTCATAATGCTAATCCTAAAAGAGCAACCAAGATACAAAACCTAGAAGAGTACCGCTCCCCCCCTTTCAAGAGGAAGACATACTCTCTACACTCTCTACACAGAAGAGTTATTTAAAATAGATTGTACGAACTATAAGCTTGAGAAATCACGTGAGGAATTTGATAATTTCCTTACAAGATTAAAGTAGTCTCTCAAAACCTCATTCGGAGGAATGCTCTTCTCTCATGTGATAAAGCCAGAATCACATCAGCACTTGCACCTTTAATGGTTCAACTTGAGTTATACAAGGACATAATGAACTCCATAAAATGGGATTGTGAGGATTCGCAAGTTTCCAAACATCCCTCATTAAGAATTGTGAGAGGGCCAAGTGTGCCAGTGTACGCATTGGGTACTCTTGAAAAAGCTGATACCCAAGCAAGAAGCAGTTAATCAAACCCTTCAGTGTTCCTATTGTCTTGTATAATTACATCTAAAGACCCTGATGGGTCTTACATATGTTTCGTGTATAAATTGGATAGCAAAAAAAAGGTTACAATGAAATATGTGAAATCATATACATAAAAAAAAGTGACAATGAAATATATAGGTAGTCCTTAAATTAAAGTTTAACTTTATAACTTTATTAAATATATATATATATATATATATATATATATATATACATACATACATACATACATATATATGTATATATATGTATATATATATATATATATATATATATATATATATATATAGTATACCTATACATATGTACTATGTAGTATATAGTGAGTATATAGTGCTTAGTGGCAAGTGCTAAGTATTTATTATATAATACTAAATAATATATGGCATAAGTGTACACAATATAATATATAATATATAATATATGTTTTTTTAATTTTTAGTAACTATATGGTCAGTGGTATGTAGTATGTACTATGTGATATGTCTTATTATTATTAGTATAGTATGTACTATATGCATTATGTAATATGTCGTTACCTAGCTACCTAAAATATAAATTTTAATATGTATATAGACTATAGTTACTACTATAGTTATAGTTAGGCAAAAAGGTTGAGGGTTAATTAAAATCCAATTATAGGTTGTAATTAAGCTAAGAATTTTAGGTTTCAATTAACCTAATGTCCATGCTAGCACAATGGTAGTGCAGGAAAACATGATTTTCTTTACGGCGCAACAAGCGAGGGGGGGTGTATGTAGGAGATTCTTGCAGAAGGCAAGGCAACAAAGGACAAGAAGGCAAGATGACATAAGAGGCAACATGCCACCCAATATGGCCATGGGAAGCTCCTAATTAAGGGAGGGAGACATAAGAAAATGTTGAGGCTATCTAGGGCAGCTGGATAAGGCGCCAGAAGTGCGAGGGGAGGGTGACAGCGAGACAGGAATGTAGGCGGCGCACGGAAGGGAGATCTCAAAGTATTACTCTCTCCCTCTTAAACTACTACTACTCTCTCTTTCTCTCTCTCAGTATTGCTCTCTCTCTCTCTCTCTCACACACACACACAATATTTCTCTCTCTCTCTATCTCTGTCTTTGTCTCTGTCTCTCTCTCTTAGAAGAAGAGGCAAGCTCTCTCCCTCTCTCACCATTTTTCTCTCCCTCTCTCACCATTTCTCTCTCTCTATCTCTCTGTCACACACACAATCTCTATTTGTCTCCCTCTTTGCCTCTCTCTCTAATAGTTTTCATCAACTCCTCTCTCTCTCGAACACCCACACACACCCCCCTCTCTCTTTCTCTGACACGCACAATTCTCTCTCTAATTAGTTTAATTAGTAATTAATGTTAGTTTATAATTTGTGTCTTATTAGTGTTTACTTAGTGTTTGATTAGTTTAGTTTGATTATTTCTTAATTAGTTTAGAGTTATTTAGTTTAAAATTAGTTTATGCATATACAAATTAATATTACTTTAATATATAAGAAAATAAAACTAGAAGGAAGTGCACCTTTCATTTGTTTGGTTGGATGTTGACGATGTCGATGCATGAGAGGCTTGGCAGGGAAAACTTCTGAGCCAAATCTAGGACAAATTTTCAAATCTTTTGAATTTAAAATTGGGTGGGAACCCTTGGGATAGATGGGCTAAAGAGTCTAAATTGAGAGTGTGAAATTGAAATTAGGTCTAAAATTTGGGAGAGATGGGCTAAATAGATTGAGAGTGTATCTTGACCCTAGGGCCCTTCTCAATTTACATTAGCCCTAGGGTAAACAAGAGAATCTAGGGTGGCCCTTCGACCAAGCTACCACACAAAAGAGAATCTAGATTGGCCCTAGGGACAAGCTACCATGAACAAATCTACATCATCTTTGCTGCTGGTAGATATGTTCTAGGGTCAAGCTACCATCAACAAGCTACATCATCTTTACTAGTAGATTGGTCCTAGGGCCAAGCTACCATGCACAATTTGAAATTTGAATTTTCTCAGTAAAAGTTTAATTACCTTTGTAAATTTTAATTCCCCCCGATAAACTTTTAATTCCCCTAAGATTTGAATTTTGAATTTCCCACCAAATTCTAAAATTTGAGTTTCCCATAGGCATTTCAATTATGGGTGGGTGAGTACTTGTTTGGTTCCACCGATTCCAATGGTAGGGTGGTGGCTAACCCATAGGCTGGAATCATGGAGTTTTAATAATCAAATTGAAAAATTTTAGGATTACGCTAGGATTCGAGTAGATAGTTAATTCCCTGATAAAATTCTCGATTGAGTGGATCAACGGCTGTGCCTAATATTGATTAGGAAAAAAGCGTTGAATTGCTCAGATGATCAATTTATATCAATAATAGTTTCCTTCTATCTGGTTTAATTCAGGTGGAGGATAGTTTAGATTTTGATCTCGTTAGAAAACTTGTTAAGAAAAATTCAAAAAGGTGGAATCGTCCCCGCTTTCCGGGCATGGAAATTTTTCCCGATTTCGGTTTTCGGAGTGACCACCAGCCTAGTCTCGTGCCCAGACATTTGAGGGCGAGGCCCCGAGTGAGAAACCCTACCCCGCGCATGAGGGGGCTGCTTCCGCTGCCAGCTAGGGAGTCCGGTGCGCGGAGGGGGCAGAGGGATCTCACATCTTCCATGCCCTCTTGTTGTCCTTCCCCAAGAAGAGTTGGCAGATCTCCTCCTCTAGCTTAGCCAGATAGGCTCGTTTCTTCCTCCACACAAGGTGCCGAAAGATCATCCTGGCTTGTTTATGCATGTGAGACCCAAAATGGCAATATCATGCTGTAGCTGTGCTTGTGTCTCATGACACTCATCATCATACCAACTGTTGTGTGGGGCAGTGCTGTGGGGGTGGGTGGAAGGGATCATAGTGCAGGGAAACGCATATGAGGTGGATGCATGTAGTACACTTGCCAATCCTCTCATGATCTTGTCCAAAGGGCTAGGCGGGTCTAAAGCGAATAAGCCATGAGATACTGCATCTCGATAAACCGCAGCTGTCTAACGTGTAAACTGATATCTCAGGTACCTAGGTAGATGAGTGCTGGCCCATCTCTCGAGGATCTACCTACTAGTGTGAAACTCAGGTATGCATGATCGGTTGCTATGCCAATGGGCCTACTGGAAATCGTGAAGCCCCGCACATCAAGTATCAATGAAGGAGATCTCATCAAGTAGTCCACTGTGCTCGCTCCCCCTTTAGAGTTCTAGTGTGTGAGAGCATCTGATCCTTGCTATCTCGATAAGCCATTGTATATGACCAACCCATGTGCACTCCCGAGTGTGAGAAAATGCATGCCATAATTTGTAATCTCATCCTGTGCTGATCTCTGCAACCCTACATCCTCTACTGTGATCTCCTGATGCCTAAGCAAGTTTATGATGAGAGTATGTGAAACAAAGTGGTGATCGCAAGATAATTAGGTTGCAAGATAGATCAACTTGAACTCATAGACAAGCTTGAGATGTGCTTGTATTCCATTACTTGAAATGTCCCCCTTTTATATGAGGAGAGTACAATTTGTTCTTTCTCTTGCATGTGGGATAATTCTCAGTCTCTCTACTCTTATGTCACCTCAAATATCAACACCCCCCTTGATGATGACTTGACCTATCTTTGAGAGGCCTAGAGGTCTAGAGGTTATCTCTAAGAGTGAGGTCCTTGATGATGACTTGACCTATCTTTGAGGCCTAGAGGTTATCTCAAATATCAACACCCCCCTTGATGATGACTTGACCTATCTTTGAGGCCTAGAGGTTATCTCTAAGAGTGAAGTCCCTCCTTTGATAAAGACTTGACCTATCTTTGAGGTCTAGAGGTCTCTTCTAACAGTAGGGTTACAAATTTGGCTATTTCTTTTACCTTGGCTACATCATCGGTGCCAAAAGGTAGCACATATAATAAATTTTTTTACTTTATTTTTTTGGATGAAAGTTTTGGAGCTAGAGGCATCTTAAATTGCATTTTCTATCACAAAGTGATCTTCTTCCACATTGTTGTTTTCTTGATTTTGTTTGGAGTAACAATGTTTTTCCAAGTGCCCAATTCTTTCACAAGCATTAAAATTTCTTTATGGATTATTTTTTAAATGATAATTTGCAAAGATGTGACTAAGCTTGCCACCGTGATTACATCTAACCGTTTTTCCTTTTCCAACATACAAAGCATTTTAACTGATTCCTTTAGTGACATTTGATGTGTTTTTAACTTTATACTCATGCTCAAGAAGTGAAGACTTAACTTCAATTAGAGTTTTGTCAACATTTTTGCATGTGGACACAAGAACATCATAAAACACCATATTAGATAAAGTGGGAAAAATCCCATTCCCAGGTTGGTAGTGTTTTTCATTTTTGTGTGCTTTCTGTGTGAAAAAATATTAAAAGACTGTGCAAACTTGTTAGAAAATATATGATATATACTATGAAATTAGGAGCCCCCATGTGCCACACTGTTATTTTAATAGTCCAAGAACAAGATAAAAGAATGGTCCTAGGGCCATTCTAAGGCTTTAGAGTAAAGAGAAACTCCTATAATTTGGTGCTTTGAAATAAGGTAGAACAAACCCTGTATGCAAAACATTGAAGTTACATGGGAGTTTGCAGGCAATCAACCATTCTAGCGCTAATGTGCAACACCTTTAAATAATAAGTAAAGTTTTAGTTTGAATAATAGAATAAGTTTTACTCTAGATGCTGCTACATAGGTCCCTTACACTATGTGCCTTATCTGGCATTAGAAGAGGTAAATATGAGTGCATGCTTGCTCAAGACTCTCTTAAATTTAAGAACAAAAATGTGTATTAACAGAGGAATAGCCCTAGGACCATTTTGTACTTCTGATTGTTTATAATGGGAGTGGTACAAGATGAGAAATATATGAAAATATAAAATAATGTGAAAGGATACACCAACAAACGATACGTCATCTCAAATATGACCTTGAGGCCATCGGGTCATGCAAGAATGGCCATGGGGCCATTCAAAGATTCCTTATGTCCACTCTTACATGTTCTTTGAGGGCTTTAAGGCAAAACAAGGCCTTTATTTACCATGCAAGGATGGCCTTAGGGGCCATTCTTAGATGACCACGAGTATGCAAGAAAGTTGGGTGATCCACCAAGCCCATGCTAGAATGGCCCTAATGCCATTCTTTCATGCACAAGAACATCAAGAATGGCCCATTATTACACTTATTGTGCATGAAAAGAATGGTCCTAGGACCATTCTTGGATGTCTACCCATGGCCATTCCAACACAACCTTAAGACCAAAAGAGGATGCAAGAATGGCCTTAGACTTAGAGAATAGCCCTGGGATCATGCAAGAATGGCCCCACGGGAAATTCTTGCATGCCCTACTCAGAGGGTACTTGTTGAGGCCCTTATATCAAAATAGTGTCCTTAGTTGGCATGAAAGAATGGCCCTAGGGCCATTCTTGCACCTATTGTGCAAGAATAGAATGGCCTTAGGGCCATTCTTGGGTGCCCAAGAGCATGCAAGAAAGTTGGGTGGCACCAAGGCTAGAATGTCCCCCAGCCATTCTTGCATGCACATGCTCATAAAAAATGGCCTTAGGGCCATTCTTGGATGGTCCATGGCCATTCCAATATGATCTTGAGGTTCAAAGGGCATGCAAGACTGGAATGGTCGTGGAGCCATTCTTGGAAGAATACACTAGAGCATTGGGCAAGAACGGCCCTAGGGCCAATCTTAAGGTTGATGTGCATAAAAAGAATGGCTCTATGACCTTTATTAAATTATTATATTGTGCATACAAGAGACTGTGCATAGCAAAAAAACTAGACTTTTCATATGTAGTTTGGACCTAGGGCCATTTTATTGTGCATAGAAGAGACAACAAATTTATATTCAATAAATAAAAATACATTTACAAAATCAATGCCGCTAGCTCATGAGACTCCTTACAGAAGAAATCTCTCTTAGCATGTAGTGAACAATTACAAAAATTATTTTCTTTTCTCTGAGCGTATAATCTTAGAAACCAAACCTGCAGTAGAAATTTGTCTCACAAGCAAGGGTTGGGCTTCTTCAGTTGCTTGTGAAATAGATGCTTGGGAGGTAGAAGTAGAAGTTGGTTGTGGGTCCTCAAGGATCTTTTCCCACTATCTAACACAATGATCCAACTTTGCAAATTCCAAGAGATTGGAATGCATGTCATCACGGTCTTGAGCTCTCTAAAAGACATATTACCTCTCTTTTTGGCTTCAGGCCTGCTTTGACACAAAGCCATTACTATATGCATCAATCATCATAAGATCTTGCATACATAGACTCTTTATGCACTGATTGATGGCCATGGCCTTTTTCAATTGTAAAAAGACTATGGGGTCCATACTCTTTACTTTATTATACTCCAATGGTAACATAGTTGCATCTAAGATGGGACCCTGAGTGCCAACATAGTTGTCATAGCCTTCATACGTGTTTTCCTTGCTCAAAAAAATAAGCACACTGAAGAGCTCGTTTGTACCACTGCATGGTGCATCATGCACAAAATGTAGAGCACCATAGAACATTCTATGCAATCCAAGAAATTTCTGTAGAGCATCTTGTAGACAATATAAACAATATTTAAAAAAGCAAGGAATGCATATTATGATTGTGAGACTGCCATGATGCCATTCAACAATTGAGAAAATCTCTCAATGCTCCACTGCATATCTCTTGCACTCCCTTCTATGCTATCCAAGACACACAATCCAATTGGCATTTGATTTTGATAAAACCGAGCTAAAAAATGTTCGCCTTCCATCTCTAAGCTCACAATGGGAATACGCCATGGAAGATCAGTCACAACCTGCTCTTCCCTATTGACAGCAACAATCCATTGTATGTAACCCTTTGCATCTATGGAAACTCCATTGTATGTAACCCTTTGCATCTCATGGAAATTCCAAGTTCATCTTACCAACCTCGAATCTTGCCTTTATCCATGGCTCACACTTTCGATGAAGCACATGGTAGACACTATCATTAATGTGATAAGTTGAAGCCAGCTCCTGCCAATCCTTTCATTTCTTTGAATCATTAACACTGTTGAATTTAAGCAATAGCTATTCTTTTGCAAAACCTTATCCTTCTTCAGTAGCATCACTCTATCAACCATGTCAATATTTTCCTTGTCTGCAACCCCTTCAAGAGCAAGGTGTCCCCTTTCAAAAGCTCTGTTTGAATAAGCTTGATCATGTCCCCTTCTAAACCACACAAGCATCTGAAATGAGATGGATTAGGCTTCTTTCCCCCAAGTTTGCCATTCTCAACATCTATAATCTTTAGCCAAGTATAGAAAATGTTGTAACCGTGTGTGCCTGCTTCTGTGCAAAGTAGGAACCCATTGATGATTCGGCACTCGAAGAGAAATTCTGTTATCAAACAAAAAAACAAACAGAACATAAACAATATGACAGTTCCAATTCTGGTACATCAAAAAAGCTATCAAATAAGATTAAAAAACATAAGATACAATGACGTACATCCCAATTTACATGAGAAGGGTGTCCCTTTGGGACTCCAACTACTGGTCTTCAAGGCTTTTTATAATGCTCGTATTGGCTTCTCAAGTGCTTTAATATGTCACTATAGGGCTACTTTGTAAATAATGCTTGTGCCTCTAGATTTGCCATCTTGGAGATGGCCAGTGTCATTGTTGGAGGTGCATTCACAATAATCTCAGCCTTTTGATACCTATAAACATCTTTCAAGTAGAGTAAGCTTGGATCAAAATTATCCTATGATACAATTGCATTTGCAGCATAGATAGAATGTTGGCCATCTATGATCCGATAGGCATATTTTTTAACATCCCCTGCCCTTAGATCTTCCTTGGCTAGTGGCTCGTGTATCCCTTTCAGAAATAGCTTGACAGGCATTAGGTATGCACATGAACAAGGATTGTTTACCTTTCCAGGCAAACCATCCACAAATTTCCTCTGCTTTGATAATGTCCATGGGATGACATATAGTGTGACTGGGTGCTACGAAACAATTCTCCACGGGGATTTCGTACTCAGTATATAAACCCAAAGGAAAATATTATGCATACTGCTCCATCCCTCCTAAAGGGGAATCCTTTGCCTTTTTGGCTTTCTTAACTAGATCTTTTGGGTTAGAAATGGTTAGAGTGGAGCCCCCAGTCTCTAAAGTTAGAGTGGAGCCCCTAGTCTCTAAAGTTGTGACCACCTGTTGTACCTTTGACTTTTTTGATCTTTTTGATGAGACGCCAGCTCGGGAAACTGCATCTCTTTGTTACTTGCTTTTGCAGTATCATAGTAAAAGCATTGACTAACATTCACTAGTAATGTCGGAGACATTCTCTATAGTCAGGTTCCACCCTCTGGAGAACATAGAGTCCTCTTGCTCATCAACCCTCATACAATCCCTCCTATATGCAGTGGAAGAGAGTTGGTATGTGAGATCCCCACGGGTCTCAACATCAATGCATTTGATTTCTTGATGCAAATCTACTACAAAAACATTGATTGCCTTGACCTGTCCCCACCTATTGTGCATGAAATGAATGGCCCTATGGCCATTCTTGGATGCCCCATGGTCATTCCAAAATGACCTTGAGGCCTTAGGGTAATGCAAGAATGGCCCTTGGGCCATTCTTCCAGTTGTGCATGAAAGGAATGGCCCTAGGGCCATTCTTGGATGCCCAATGTCCATCCCAAAATGACCTTGAGGCCTTGGGGTCATGAAAGAATGGTCCTTGGGTCATTCTTCCACTTGTTATACATGAAAAGAATGGCCCAAGGGCCATTCTTGGAAGCCCCAAGGCCATTCCAAAATGACCTTGAGACCCAAAGGTCATACAAGAATGGTCCTTACACATGTTATGCATGGCAAGAATGGTCCTAGGGCCATTCTTGGATGCCCCATGGCCATTCCAAAATGACCTTGAGGCCTTGGGGTCATGCAGGAATGGTCCTTACACCTGTTATGCATGAAAAGAATGACCCTAGGGCCATTCTTAGATGCCCCATGGCCTTCCCAAAATGACCTTGAGGCCTTGGAGTAATGCAAGAATGGCCCTTGGGCCATTCTTCCACATGTTGTGCATGAAACGAATGGCCCTAGGGCCATTCTTGGATGCCCCATGGACATTCTAAAATGACCTTGAGGACTTGGGGTCATGGTGGAAGAATGGTCTGTACACATGTTGTGCATGAAAATAATGGTCCTAGGGCCAATCTTGGATGCCCCAAGGCCATTCCAAAATGACCTTGAGGTCTTGGGGTCATGTAAGAGTGGCCCTTGGGTCATGCAAGAATGGTTCTTACACATGTGCATGGCAAGAATGGTTCTACGGCCATTCTTGGATGCCCCATGGCCATTCCAAAATGACCTTACAGCCTTGGGGTCATGAACGAATGGTTCTTACACCTATTGTGCATGAAAGGAATGGCCCTAGTGCCATTCTTGGATGTCCCATGGCCATCCCAAATGACCTTGAGCCCTTGGAGTCATGCAAGAATGGCCCTTGGGCCCATTTTCCACCTGTTGTGCATGAAAAGAATGGCCCTAGGGCTATTTTTAGCTGCCCAATGTCTATCCCAAAATGACCTTAAGGCCTTGGGGTCATGCAAGAATGGCCCTTGGGTCATTCTACCACCTATTGTACAAGAAACTAATGGCCTAAGGGCCATTCTTGGAAACCCCATGGCCATTCGGAAATGACCTTGAGGCCAAGGGTCATACAAGAATGGTCCTTAGACATGTTGTGCATGGTAAGAATGGTCCTACGGCCATTCTTGAATGCCCCATGGCCATTCCAAAATGACCTTAAGGCCTTAGGGTCATGCAGAAATGGTACTTACACCTGTTGTGCATGAAAAGAATGGTCGTAGGGCCATTCTTGGATGCCCCATGACCATCCCAAAATGACCTTGAGGCCTTGGAGTCATGCAAGAATGCCCCTTAGGCCATTCTTCCACTAGTTGTGCATGAAATGGTGGATATTTGAGACCTTGGGGTCATGTAGGAATGGTCCTTACACCAGTTATGCATGAAAAGAATGGCCCTAGGGCCATTCTAGGATTCCCCATGGCCATCCCAAAAATGACCTTGAGGCCTTGGGGTCATGCAAGAATGGCCCTAGGGCCATTCTTCCTCATGTTGGGCATAAAAAATAATGGCCCTATGGCCATTCTTGGATGCCCCCATGGCCATCCCAAAATGACCTTGAGGCCCTGGGGTCATGGAAGAATGGTCCTAGTGCCATTCTTCCACCTGTTGTGCATTGAAAATAATGGCCATTTGGCCATTCTTGGATGTCCCCATGACCACTATTTCATTCTTCGTGATGCATTTCAAAGTAAAACAGTTGGATATTTAAGGCCTTGGGGTCATGCAGGAATGGCACTTACACCTATTGTGCATGAAATGGCGATTCCAAAATGACCTTAAGGCCTTGGTGTCATGCAAGAATAGCCCTAGGGATATTCTTTCACCTGTTCTGGATGAAAAGAATGGCCCTATGGCCATTCTCGGATGCCAGCATGGCCATCCCAAAATGACCTTGAGGCCTTGGGGCCATGCAAGAATGGCCTTAGGGCCATTCTTCAACATGTTGTGCATGAAAAGCCCTATGGCCATTGTTGGATGCCTCCATATCCATCCCAAAATGACCTTGAGGCCTTGGGGTCATGCAAGAATGGCCCTAGGGCCATTCTTCCACCTGTTGTGTATGAAAAGAGGCCATCCTTGGATGCCCAATGGCCATTTCAAAATGACCTTGAGGCCTTGGGGTCATGCAAGAATGGCCTTTGGGGTCATTCTTCCACTTGTTGTGCATGAAAAGAATGGCTCTAAGGCCATTTTACACCTATTGTGCATGAAATGGCGATTCCAAAATGACCTTAAGGCCTTGGTGTCATGCAAGAATAGCCCTAGGGATATTCTTTCACCTGTTCTGGATGAAAAGAATGGCCCTATGGCCATTCTCGGATGCCAGCATGGCCATCCCAAAATGACCTTGAGGCCTTGGGGCCATGCAAGAATGGCCTTAGGGCCATTCTTCAACATGTTGTGCATGAAAAGCCCTATGGCCATTGTTGGATGCCTCCATATCCATCCCAAAATGACCTTGAGGCCTTGGGGTCATGCAAGAATGGCCCTAGGGCCATTCTTCCACCTGTTGTGTATGAAAAGAGGCCATCCTTGGATGCCCAATGGCCATTTCAAAATGACCTTGAGGCCTTGGGGTCATGCAAGAATGGCCTTTGGGGTCATTCTTCCACTTGTTGTGCATGAAAAGAATGGCTCTAAGGCCATTCTTGGATGCCCCATGGCCATCCCAAAAATGACATTGAGGCCTTGGGATTATGCAAGAATGGTCCTAGGGCCATTCTTCATGATGTTATGCATGAAAATGAATGGCCCTAGGACCATTCTTGGATGCACCTATGGCCCCTTGGGCCATTCTTGGATGCCACCATGGCCACTATTTCATGCACTATGATGCATTTTAAAGTAAAACGGTGAATATTTTAGGCCTTGGGGTCATGCAATAATGGTCCTTACGCCTATTGTGCATGAAAACAATGGCCCTAGGGCAATTCTTGGATGCCCCATGGCCATCCAAAATGTCCCATGGCCATCCCAAAAATGACCTTGAGGCCTTGGGGTCATACATGAATGGCCCCACGGCCATTCTTTCTCATGTTGTGCATGAAAAAGAATGGCCCTAGGGCCATTCTTGGATGCCCCCCTATGAGCATGAAAATAATGGCCATTTAGCCATTGTTGGATGTCTCCGTGGCCATTTTTTCATGCTCTCAGATGCATTTTAAAGTAAAATAGTGGATATTTGAGTCCTTGGGGTCATGCAAGAATGGCCCTTGGGTCATTCTACCAGCTATTGTACATGCAAATAATGGCCCAAGGGCCATTTTTGGAAGCCCCAGGGCCATTTCAAAATGACCTTGAGGCCCAAGGGTCATACAAGACTGGTCCTTACACATGTTGTGCATGGCAAGAATGGTCCTACGACCATTCTTGAATGCCCATGGCAATTCCAAAATGACTCTGAGGCCTTGGGGTCATGCACGAATGATACTTACACCTGTTGTGCATGAAAACAATGGCCCTAGGGCCATTCTTGTATGCCCCATGACTATCCCAAAATGACCTTAAGGCCTTGGAGTCATGCAAGAATGCTCCTTGGGCCATTCTTCTACTACCTGTTGTGCATAAAATGGTGGATATTTGAGGCCTTGGGGTCATGTAGGCATGGTCCTTACACCACTGATGCATGAAAAGAATTGCCCTAGGGCCATTTTCAGATTCCCCATGGCCATCCCAAAATTGACCTTGAGGCCTTGGGGCATGCAAGAATGACCTTGAGGCCTTGGGGTCATGCAAAAAGGGCCCTAGGGCCATTCTTTCTCATGTTGTGCATGGAAAATAATGGGCTTACGGCCATTCTTGGATGCCCCCATGGCCATAAGGCCATTCTTGGATGCCCCCATGGCCATCCCAAAATGACTTTAAGGCCTTGGAGTCATGCAAGAATGGGCCTAGGACCATTCTTCCACCTGTTGTGCATGAAAATATTACCCATTTGGACATTCTTGGATGTCCCCATGGCCACTATTTCATTCTTTGTGATGCATTGCAAAGTAAAACAGTGGATATTTGAGGCCTTGGGGTCATGCAAGAATGGCCGTTACACCTATTGTGCATGAAAAGAATGGCCTTTGGGCCATTCTTAGATGCCCCAATGGCCATTCCAGAATGACCTTAAGGCCTTGGGGTCATGCAAGAATGGCCCTAGGGGTATTCTTTAGTCTATTCTCTCTAGATGAAATGAATGGCCCTATGGCCATTCTTGGATGCCACCATGACCATCCCAAAATGACCTTGAGGCCTTGGGGTCATGCAAGAATGGCCCTAGGGCCATTCTACCACATGTTGTGCATGAAAATAATGGACCTATGGCCATTATTTTCATGTTGTGCATGGAAATAATGGACCTATGGCCATTCTTGGATGCCCTCATATCCATCCCAAAACAACCTTAAGGCCTTGGGGTCATGCAAGAATAGCCCTAGGGCCATTCTTCCACCTATTGTGCATAAACAGAGGCCATCCTTCGATGCCCCATGGCCATTCCAAAATGACTTTGAGGCCTTGGGGTCATGCAAGAATGGCCTTTAAGGTCATTCGTCCACCTGTTATGCATGAAAGAATTGCCCAAGGCCATTCTTGGAAGCCCCATGGTCCTTGGGGTTATGCAACAAGGGTCCTAGGGCCATTCTTCATGATGGTGTGCATGAAAACGAATGGCCCTAGGACCATTCTTGGATGCACCCATGGCCCCTTGGGGCATGCCACTATTTCATGCACTGTGATGCATTTTAAAGTAAATCGGTGGATATTTTAGGCCTTGGGGTCATGCAAGAATGGCCCTTACGCCTGTTATGCATGAAAATAATGGCCCTAGGGCAATTCTTGGAAGACCCATGGCCATCCCAAAAATGACCTTGAGGCCTTGGGGTCATGCATGAATGGTCCCACGGCCATTTTTTCTCATGTTGTGCATGAAAATGAATGGCCCTAGGGCCATTCTCGGATGCCCCCATGGCCATCCCAAAATGACCTTGAGGCCTTGGGATGCCCCATGGCGATTCCAAAATGACTCTGAGGCTTTGGGGTCACGAATGATACTTACACTTGTTGTGCATGATGAAAACAATAGCCCAAGGGCCACTCTTGTATACCCCATGAATGACCATCCTAAAATGACCTTGAGGCCTTGGAGTCATGCAAGAATGCCCCTTGGGTCATGCTTCCACCTGTTGTGCATGAAATGGTGGATATTTTGGGCCTTGGGGTCATGTAGGCATGGTCCTTACACTAGTAGTTATGCATGAAAAGAATCGCCCTAGGGCCATTCTCGAATTCCCCATGGCCATCCCAAAAATGAACTTGAGGCCTTGGGGCATGCAAGAATGACCTTGAGGCCTTGGGGTCATGCAAGAATGACCTTGAGGCCTTGGGGTCATGCAAGAAGGGCCATAGGGCCATTCTTCCTCATGTTGTGCATGAAACAGAATAGCCCTACGGCCATTCTTGGATGCCCCCATGGCCATCCCAAAATGACCTTGAGGCCTTGGGGTCATGCAAGAACGGTCCTAGGGCCATTCTTCCACCTAGTATCCATGAAAAAAATGGCCCTTTGGATATTCTTGGATGTCCCCACGGCCACTATTTCATTCTTCGTGATGCATTTCAAAGTACAACAGTGGATATTTGAGGCCTTGGGGTCATGCAAGAATGGCCCTTACACCTGTTGTACATGAAAAGAATGGCCCTTGGGCCATTCTTGCATGCCCCAATGGCCATTCCAAAATGACCTTAAGGCCTTACGGTGTTATGCAAGAATGGCCCTAGGGATATTCTTTCATCTATTCTGGATGAAAATAATGGCCCTATGGCCATTCATGGATGCTACCATGACCATCCCAAAATGGTCTTGAGGCCTTGGGGTCATGCAAGAATGGCCCTAGGGTTATTCTTCCTCATGTTGTGCATGAAAACAATGGACCTCTGGCCATTCTTGGATGCCCCCATATCCATCCCAAAACGACCTTAAGACCTTGGGGTTATGCAAGGATAGCCCTAGGGCCATTTTTCCACCTATTGCGCATGAAAAGAGGCCATCCTTGGATGCCCCATGGCCATTCCAAAATGACCTTGAGGCCTTGGGGTCATGCAAGAATGGCCTTTGGGGTGATTCTTCTACTTGTTGTGCATGAAACCAATGGCCCCAAGGCTATTCTCGGATGCCCCATGGCCATCCCAAAAATGACCTTGAGGCCTTAGGGTCATACAAGAATGGTCCTAGGGCCATTCTTCCTCATGTTGTGCATGAAAAAGATTGGCCCTAGGACCATTGTTGGATGCACCCATGGCCCCTTTGGTCATGCAAGAATAGCCCTTGGGCTATTCTTGGATACCCCATGGCCACTATTTCATGCATTGTGATGCATTTTAAAGTAACACGGTGGATATTTTAGGCCTTCGGGTCATGTAAGATTGGTCCTTACACCTGTTGTGCATGAAAAGAATGGCCCTAGGAAAATTATTGGATGCCATATGGCCATCCAAAATGCCCCAAAGACATCCCGAAAA
This sequence comes from Cibotium barometz, assembly GCF_041138505.1. Classification (NCBI taxonomy): domain Eukaryota; kingdom Viridiplantae; phylum Streptophyta; class Polypodiopsida; order Cyatheales; family Cibotiaceae; genus Cibotium; species Cibotium barometz. The sequence continues at coordinate 37,710,455 of NC_141104.1, read as the reverse complement.
TGATCTTGAGACCTTGGGGTCATGCACGAATGGCCCCACTGCCATTCTTTCTCATGTTGTGCATGAAAAATAATGCCCTTATGGCCATTATTTCATGCACTACAATGCATTGAAAAGTAAAATGGTAGTTATTTTTGGCCTTGGAGTCATGTGTAGGAATGGTCCTTACACCTATTGTCACTGAAAAGAATGGCCCTAGGGCCATTCTTGCATGCCCCATGGCCATCCAAAATGCCCCATGGCCATCCCAAAAATGACCTTAGAGGTCTTGGGGGGGTCAGCAGCACGAATGCCCCCATGGCCATTCTTCCTCATGTTGTAAATGAAAAAGAATGGCCCTAAGGCTATTCTTGGATGCCCCCATGGCCAACAACCCGGGCCATTCTTCCACCTGTTGTGCATGAAAATAATGGCCATTTGGCCATTCTTGGATGTCCCCATGGCCACTATTTCACGCTCTTGGATGCATTTCAAAGTAAAACAATGGATATTTGAGGCCTTGGGGTCATGCAAGAATAGCTCTTCACCTGTTGTGCATGAAAAAAAGGCCCTCGACCTTGAGGCCCTGGGGTCATGCAAGAATGGCCCTAGGACCATTGGCCCTATGGCCATTCTTGGATGCTCCCATGGACATCCCAAAATGACTTTCAGGCCTTGCGGTATTGCGATTGCCCCTAGGACCACTCTTCCACATGGTGTGGATGAAAAAAATGTCCCTACGGCCATTGCTGGGATGCCCCCATATTCATCCCAAAATGTCCCTACGGCCATTCTTGGCCATTCTTGGATGCCCCCATATTCATCCCAAAATGATTTTGAGGCCTTGGGGTCATGTAAACATGGGCCTAGGGCCATTCTTCCACCCGTTGTGCATGAAAAGTGAAAGATCCTTGCCCCCTCTGTGCATGAAAAGTGAAAAGTGAAAGATCCCTACCCCCTCTATGCAACGGATTTGGGGGTGCTAGCAATGGAAGTAGCACTTCCATTGCGCGGGGCCGGATCCCTCACTCAAGGCATCACCCACCATGGATATCCTGACAAGAGACTAATCCCTTGGTTCTTCAAAAACCGAACACAAAAAAACTTTCCCTTATCGGAAAGCACGGGCGATTTCTCCAGGATATTTGTACTCTAACGTAGTCAGGGTCATTACTGACCAAATTGATCCGACGGAGCCTGTGAGTCACTTGGTTAGATCAAGGAAGAAACTTGCACTTGGATCATAGAAACCAATGCTTTTTTTCCCATCGAGAGGCACAGCCGTTGATTCTTTTTCCATAGAACAATTACTATCCAGGATTTACTTCATCTATCGTACTATAACAGAAATGAGTCTCATTTTACGGATCCATCAGTCCAGCCTACAATCCCATGGGTTAGCCAACCGCCCAACACTGTGTAGTGATGGGATCCAATTAGGAATTTCGTTAGGTTTTGTCCCGGGTACCAGGGAAAAGAGTTCCTAGGCTCCCTAGCCGGATATTCATGCAAATTTAATGCCAGTCACACCACACCCAATATGAAATTGCCTTTTTCACAGATTCAGTTATCTTTAAAAGAATCATTTAATGAAACCACAGTGTCACTGATCATAATCCTCCAAAATATCTGGTTGAATCCTAATTTTCAATCATTCCTTCATCGGTGTACCTATGGCATCATTGGGAAACCAGAATGCTCACCACTCCTCAGGGGCCTTGTCAATAGTTCCTAGCTCATAGTACCCGACAATATATTCACTTATTAAAATCAAGATGAAATCTCCATTGAAGATCAACAAGATCAACCAGCAGATCCATATAAAAAATCCATGGACTCATCTGTTGAGGACCAACAAGGTCAATCAACTAGATCCATGCCCGATTTCAGAAAACAACTCTTACTCCTTGTTCCAATATCTTCCCCAATGCATGTGTGGGTATCTTCAGCGACCCAGAGCCCGAGCACCATATGGTCAGCACCCTCTAGGATCCTTCGCAAGTCACCTAGCGCTTCACTCATAGGCCGCTTCCTTGGTCCCTCATCCACCGTATCGGAAGCTCACCATTTAAATCGAATCGAGGAGGCTGGTCAAGACCTCGGCCAACCTTGCTATGCGAGACGTCCTCCGTTGACTCTCCGTCAGCTGTTGCAACTTTATTAGTTAGGTCTCCACACGACCTCATTCTCAAGATAGTCAAAAATGCTTCCCCAGCATTATTGACATAAAACAGTAAAAACAGGTCACAAATACAGTTTCTATAATGAACTCTCATCTTTCACATTGTTCCACATCTGCCCACATTACTTAATCCATATCCAATTCATATATATTCCTATTCTCATCTAATCACATCTTTCCTCATTTATCCTCATCGCGTCTCATCCACTCGCATCTACTCTCATCACATCTCATCGACTCGCATCTACCCATATTCACACCCCATCACACCTCATTCATTTACATCACATATCATTCATTCACATCTATCTCAATTTACATCACATCTCATCTCATTCATTTTTATCCCGATTCACATCTCATCCATTCACATCCCATATCATTCATTTACATCCGATTCACATGACATCACATCTCATTCATTCACATCCTGATTCACATCACATTCCATCTCATCCATTAACTTAGATCAGCATCACATCCTTTCACATACACATACACATCCACATCCATTCTTTTACATACACATCCACATCCATTCTTCCACATACACATCCACATCCATTCTTCCACTTACACATCCACATCCATTCTTTCACATACACATCCACATCCATTTCCATTACATCACATCTTATTTTCATCTTATCACATCCATTCACATGCTATTCCCATTTATTAGCTTTTTTTAGTTTGATATCGATAATGGGACTTTTTCTAAATTTCTACCAATTGCTTGGCCTAATTAAAGGTTCCTTTTCTCGAACAACTATTTCTATATTCCTTCTCAATTCCTCAACTGAATTATATTCAATATTCCTCTTTTGAATAAAAGAATTCATGGGATTTACAAAAATCAATTCTACCCATATTTCCCACTTTTGATAAAGAATCATAAATTGAATTATACTAAATATTCCTATTCTTTCCATTTAATTTCTTGGATCTCAAATACCATGGGAACTCCTTTTTTACATTTAATTAATTTGCATTCCAATGTCATGGGAATTTCTCTTTTATCATCAATATTTCTCATAATAAAATATCCATTAATTTCAATATGCTAGGAATTTCTCTTTTCCCATCTAAATGATGGAATTTCAAATGTCATAGGAATTCCTCTTTTACCGTTTTAATATTTCTCATAGATAAAATAAATTTATTTAAAATTCATCTTTGAATTTAAATAAAATATCCATTAATTTCAATATGCTAGGAATTTATCTTTTCCCATCTAAATGATGGAATTCCAAATGTCATAGGAATTCCTCTTTTACCATTTAAATATTTCTCATAGATAAAATAAATTGATCTAAAATTTATCTTTGAATTTAAATAAAATACCCATTAATTTCAATATGCTAGGAATTTCTCTTTTCCCATCTAAATGATGTAATTTCAAATGTCATAAGAATTCCTCTTTTACCATTTAAATACTTCTCATAGATAAAATAAATTATCTAAAACTCATCTTTGAATTTAAATAAAATACCCATTAATTTCAATATGCTAGGAATTTCTCTTTCCCATCTAAATGATGGAATTCCAAATGTCATAGGATTTCCTCTTTTACCATTTAAATATTTCTCATAGATAAAATAAATTTATCTAAAATTCATCTTTGAATTTCAATAAAACACCCATTAATTTCAATATGCTAGGAATTTCTCTTTTCCCATGTAGATGATGGAATTCCAAATGTCATAGGAATTCCTCTTTTACCATTTAAATATTTCTCATAGATAAAATAAATTTATCTAAAATTCATCTTTGAATTTAAATAAAATACCCATTAATTTAAATATGCTAGGAATTTCTCTTTTCCCATCTAAATGATGGAACTCCAAATGTCATAGGAATTCCTCTTTTACCATTTAAATATTTCTCACAGATAAAATAAATTTATCTAAAATTTATCTTTGAATTTAAATAAAATACCCATTAATTTCAATATTCTAGGAATTTCTCTTTTACCATCTAAATGATGGAATTCCAAATGTCATAGAAATTCCTCTTTTACCATTTAAATATTTCTCATAGATAAAATAAATTTATCTAGAATTCAACTTTGAATTTAAATAAAATACCCATTAGTTTCAATATGCTAAAAATTACACTTTCCTCATTTAAATATTTGAATTCCAATATTGTGGGAATTCCTCTTTCATCATTTAAATTTATCTATGCAAAAAGATAAATTGAATTGAAATCCTTCTTTAATTTTTAAATAAAATATACATTATTTTAGCATCCCAGTTTTTCTCTTACTTCATTGGAATACATGGATTTCCATTGTCATGGGGGATTACTCTTTTAACATAAAAATGAATTACTAGAAATTCCTCTTTTTCTTAATTAACTATGTATGCATAAACATAAAATCAAATTTTCTATGATTATAATGAGAATCATTCTATTAATCCAGGATAATTAATTCTAGAATATGGTAGGAAGTCCTCTTTTCATATTATGAATGAAAATGATTTATGTGTTAATTTTTCAAAAATTTTACCATAGCTTCGGTGCTATTACTGATAATTCTCAATAATTTTGAAAACATAAAGTTTAGTAATATCATATGATATAATAACCATTAATTGGATCAATATCCAATTATGGACTTGATTCCTAATTTTTCCATGAATTAAATAGCATAAAGGCATTAAAAAGCCACTTATTTGGCCTCAATTTGACTAGCGTAGAAATTACTTTTAGATTAGAGAATTGCTTCATGAGAAGATTCATTTGAATATAGAATAGGTCATAGGAATGACCATTCTTTAGGGGAGAGAGAGAGATGATTAAAAAAAAAACATTTAATTTAAGCATAAATGAAAATTTGTGTTTTATCACTACAATTCATTAAAGAACTTCAATTGTAATTAAAAAGCCATTCAATTGAATGCTTCTCAAGCTTGAGAGGGGTTGAGAAGAGAGAACATTTGGAGATTAAAAAAAAAAGACCATCAACCACACTTTACCTCCTATATTGCTTGATTCTTTAATCAATGTAGAGGCCCCTAACCAATCGTTGGCTTGGTATGTTGATGAAGACTCCAAGGAAGATTGAAGAGAGAGAGAGAAACTCCAATCTCTCCAATTTGTAGAGGATTTTTAGAGGATAATAGAAAATATCATTATTTCAGTATAATACTAGCATGGTATAGTTCTCTTATTTTTTTACAAAGGGCTAAGGATCTATTTATAGGTGAGGGAGGCCTCTAACCAAGTCCAACTAGTTTCTAGAATTTTCCAAGTTTAGTTGGACAAGATTTGGACCTAGTTTGGCTCCCTTTTGATTTGGTTTGATCTAGGAGAGAGGAGAGATAAAAATATCACAATATTTTTGAGTTTAAAACTCCACCACACATGTGAAATAGGTGCCTCCTTGAAGAGCCCCCTTCTCCTTACCAAGGTGTCAAAATTGAATCATTATATCCAAAATATCTCATTTTTTTAGTAATATTCATAGTTTTTTACTAATAAACCTTGTACTCAGTCAACTCTTTATCTTAAGTGGGCATTTACTCATTTTTGGGTATTTTTCTTTTATAAATTTGATTTATCTCCTCCGCACACTTGGATTGATCCTATTAGCCCCCATAGGAACCTTAATTGGACCATAAACCAATTTTTTTTGAAAATCTAGACCCTTAGGCTAAGGTCCTTTATACTTATTTTCAATTAATTCCAAATGCACATTGGAAAGTTCTTTTTGAATTTTTGTTTCAGGGAAAACCATTTTAGACACTAGGAGGATTTTAATATCAAAAAAATCTCAATTTTGGATTATCTCTCTCTAGACATTTTCTCTCTCTAGGTCAAAACAGGATAAAACAGAATCTTTCTTTTATTTCAAAGAGGGAAATAATTACAAGATCAGAAGGGGAGGTTCTTACACCTGTACACCTCAAAAGCTAGAGGGAGAAATCTTACAAAAAGAGGCCATCCTTGGATGCTCCATGGCCATTCCAAAATGACCTTGAGGCCTTGGGGTTGTGCAGGAACGGCCTTTAGGGTTATTCTTCCATCTATTGTACATGAAAAGAATGGCCCTAGGGCCATTCTTACATGCCCCATTGCCATCCCAAAAATGAACTTGAGGCCTTGGGGTTATGCAAGAATGGCCCTAGGGCCATTAATCCTCATGTTGTGCATAAACAAGAATGGCCCTAGCACCATTCGTGGATGCATCCATGGCCCCTTGGGGTCATCCAAGAATGGCCCTTGGACCATGCTTGGACGCCTCCATGGTGGCCACTATTTCATGCACTGTGATGCATTTTCAAGTAACACGGTGGATATATGAGACCTTGGGGCCATGTAGGAATGGTCCTTACACCCGCCGTTGTGCATGAAAAGAATGGCCCTACGGCCATTGTTGGATGGCCCATGGCCATCCCAAAAATTACCTTGAGGTCTTGGGGTCATGCAAGAATGACCTGAGGGCCATTCTTCCTCTTGTTGTGCATGGAGAAGAATGGCCCTACAGCCATTCTTGGATGCACCCATGGCCCCTGGGGTCATGCCAGAATGGCCCTTGGGCCATTCTTAGATGCCCACATGGCCACTATTTCATGCACTGTGAGTTATTTGAGTCCTTGGGGTCGTGTAGGAATGTTACTTACACTTGTTGTGCATGAAAAGAATGGCCCTAGGGCTATTCCTGGTGGATGATCCATGGCCATCCCAAAATGACCTTGAGGCCTTGGGGTCATGCAAGAATGGCCCTTAGGCCATCTTTCCACCTGTTGTGCATGAGAAGAATAGTCCTAGGGCCATTCTTGGATGCCCCATGACCATTCCAAAATCACTTTGAGGCCTTTGGGTCATGGAAGAATGGCCTTGCATGAAAAGAATGGTCCTATGGCCATTCTTGGATTCCCCCATATCCATCCCAAAATGACCTTGAGGCCTTGGGGTCATGCAAGAATGGCCCTAGGGACATTGTTCCACCTCTTGTGCATGAAAAGAGGTCATCCTTGGATCCTCCATGGCCATTCCAAAATGACCTTAAGGCCTTGGGGTCATGCAAGAATGGCCTTTGGTCTATTGTGCATGAAAAGAACGGTCCTAGGGCCATTCTTGGATGCCCCATGTGGCCATCCCAAAAATGACCTTGAGGCCTTGGAGTCATCCAAGAATGGCCCTAAGCCATTCTTCCGCATGTTGTGCATGAAAAAGAATGGCCCTAGGACCATTCTTGGATGCACCCCGGTCATCAAAGAATGGCCCTTGGGCCATTCTTGGATGCCCTCATGAAGACTATCTCATGAACTATGATGCATTTTAAAGTAAAATGGTGGCTATATGAGGCATTGGGTTCATGTAGGAATGGTCCTTACACCTGTTATGCATGAAAAGAATGTCCCTAGGGCCATTATTGGATGCCCCATGCCCATCCCAAAATAACGTTGAGGCCTTAAAGTCATGCAGGAATGCCCCTTGGACCATTCTTTCACCTGTTGTACATACAATGGTGGATATTTGAGGATATTTGAGGCCTTGGGGTCATGTAGGAATGGTCCTTATACCAAATATGCATGAAAAGAATGGCCCTAGGGCCATTCTTGGATTCCCAATGGCCATCCCAAAAATGACCTTAAGGCCTTGGGGTCATGCAAGAATGACCTTTAGGCCTTAAGGTTATGCAAGAATGGCCCTAGGGCCATTCTTCCTCATGTTGCGCATAAAAAAGAATGGCCCTACGGCCATTCTTGGATGCCCCAATGGCCATACCAAAGTGACCTTCATGCCTTGGGGTCATGCAAGAATGGTCCTAGGGCCATTCTTCCACCTGTTGTGCATGAAAATAATGTCCATTTGGCCATTCTTGGATGTCCCCATGGCCACTATTTCATTCTTTGTGATGTATTTCAAAGTAAATTAGTGGATATTTGAGGCCTTGGGGTCATGCAAGAATGTCCCCTACACTTGTTGTGCATGAAAAGAATGGCCCTTGGGCCATTATTGGATGCCCCAATGGCCATTCCAGAATGACCTTAAGCCTTTGGGGTCATGCAAGAATGGTCCTAGGACCATTCTTCCACCTGTTCTCTTGATGAAAAGAATGGCCCTATGGCCATTCTTGCATGCCACCATGGCCATTCTTGGATTCCACCATGGCCATCACGAAATGACCTTGAGGCCTTGGGGTCATGCAAGAATGGCCCTAGGGGCATTCTTCCACATGTTGTGCATGAAAAGAATGGCTCTATGGCCATTCTTAGATGCCCCCATATCCATCCCAAAACAACCTTGAGGCCTTGGAGTCATGCAAGAATGGTCCTAGACCATTCTTCCACCTATTGTGCATGGCAAGAGGCCATCCTCGGCGGATGCCCCATGGATGACCTTGAGGACTTGGGGTCATGCAAGAATGGACTTTGGGGTCATTCTTCTACTTTTTGTGCATGAAATGAATCGCCCCAAGGCCATTCTTGATGCCCCATGGCCATCCCAAAAATGACCTTGAGGCCTTGGGGTCATGCAAGAATGGTCCTAGGGCTATTATTGCTTATGTTTTGCATGAAAAAGAATGGCCCTAGTGGCATTCTTGCAAGAATGGCGCTAGGACCATTCTTGGATGCACCCATGTCCCCTTGGGGTCATGCAAGAATGGCCCTTGGGCAATTCTTGGATGCTCCCATGGCGACTATTTCATGCACTATGATGCATTTTAAAGTAAAACGGTGGATATACGAGTCCTTGGGGTCATGCAAGAATGGTCCTTACACTTTTTGTGCATCAAAAGAATGGCCCTAGGGCCATTCTTGGATGCCCCATGGCCATCCTAAGAATGACCTTTGAGGCGTTGGGATCATGCAAGAATGGCCCCAGTGCCATTCTTCCTCATGCTGTGCATGGAAAAGAAGGGCCCTAGGAACATTCTTGGATGCACCCATGGCCCCTTGGGGTCATGCAAGAATGGCCCTTGGGCCATTCTTGGATGCCACATGGCCACTATTGCATGCATTGTAATGCATTTTAAAGTAAAACGGTGAAGATATGAGGCCTTGGGATCATGTAGGAGTCGTCCTTACACCTGTTGTGCATGAAAAAAATGGCCCTAGGGTCATTCTTGGATGCCCCATGGCCATCCCAAAAATGATCTTAAGGCCTTGGGGTCATGCCAGAATAGTCTCAGGGCCATTCTTCGTCATGTTGTGCATGGAAAATAATGGCCCTAGGACCATTCTTAGATGCACCAATGGTCCCTTGGGGTCATGCAAGAATGGCCCTTGGCCCATTCTTGGATGCACCCATGGCCACTATTCCATGCACTATGATGCATTTCAAAGTAAAACGGTAGATATTTGAGGCCTTGGAATCATGTAGGAATGGTCCTTACACTTATTGTGCATGAAACAATGGCCCTAGGGCCATTCTTGCATACCCCATATGGCCGTCTCGCAAAATGACCTTGAGGCCTTGGGGTCATGCAAGAATGGCCCTTAGGGCCATTCTTCCTCATGTTGTGCATGAATTATCCTAGAACCATTCTTTTTCATGCTGTACATGAAAAAGAATGGTTCTAGGATAATTCTTGGATCCACCTATGGCCCCTTGGGGTCATCCAAGAATGGTTCTAGGATAATTCTTGGATCCACCCATGGCCCCTTGGGGTCATCCAAGAATGGCTCTTGGATGCCCCCATGGCGACTATTTTATGCATTGTGATGCATTTTAAAGTAAAATAGTGGATATATGAGGCCTTGGGGTCATGTAGGAAATGGTCCTTACACCTGTTATGCATGAAAAGAGTGACCCTAGGGCCATTCTTGAATGCCCCATGACCATCCCAAAATAACCTTGAGGTCTTGGAGTCATGGGCCATTCTTGGATGCCCCATGACCATCCCAAAATAGCCTTGAGGCCTTGGAGTCATGCAAGAATGACCCTTGGGCCATTTTTCCACCTGTTGTGCATGAAATGGTGGATATTTGAGGCCTTTGGGTCATATAGGAATAGTCCTTACATGAGCTATCCATGAAAAGAATGGCCCTAGGGCCATTCTTGAATTCCCCATGGCCATCCAAAAAATGGCCTTGAGGCCTTGGGGTCATGTAAGAATGACCTTTAGGCCTTGGGGTCATGCAAGCATGACCCTAGGGCCATTCTTTCTCATGTTGTTCTTGGATGCCCGCATGTTAAATTTGCAGCAATGTGATGAGCTATGGTGGATCAAATGCTAGAATCAATATCATTAAAAAAGAGATTAGATGATAATTAAGAAGTGATTAGTGCAATTAACTGATAGCTTAATGTAGGCATGAATAATCAAAAACCAGTAAATTCTCATCAGGCCAATGCCTCAATTTATAGAGTTTACATCCAAGCATCTAATCCCACTGATCTCTTCTTGATTCACTCCACCTCTTTTGCTTGATTCTCTCCACCTTGATTCTCTCCACCTCTTCCCAGAATATCTCCACACATCCTAAATCTTCTCATGCTACCCTTTATTCTCTCTTAGTAGATACTTCTCACCTTTTCACAGCTTCCCACTCATTTAAGATTCTCTTTTACAGCCTCTTGCTCTGCTAAGGGCTTGTTCCTGCACACACCCTATTCACTTGTATATTTCAACACCTCCCCTCAAGTGAATAATCCTAGCACACCTGGACCCTATACTAAGTTTCCCTCTTACTTGGTAGTCCGTGACTAGTGCCTCAAGTTCTAAACTCATAGTCCTTGACACTCTCTCTCTCTATGTGTCCAAGGCTACTACAAGTGCCCGTGACCTTGACTAAAGTTCTCACACATACATCTACCACATGGCCTACATCTTCGGTGGCTCAGAGGTTGTTTTACTCTGTTGGGGCAGGTTACATTGGGTTGTGGGGTTTCTTTCTTTCTCTCTCTCTCTCTCTCTCTCTCTCTCTCTCAAAAAAGATGATCTGACTCCACTTCCTTAGGAGCCTCCATAAAGTTTTTCGATGTCATTCCTTCTCCATTGGGTTTGCTGTAGCAGTCTCTTACCATGTGTCCTGGCTTCCCACAGTTGTGGCAAGTGAAAGTCCTTCCTCCTACTCTACCTCTTCCTCGTCCTCGTCCTCCAGAGAATCCTCCTCGGATAAAGAATGCTTTTTCTTCTCCAACTGTGAGTCCAGCCATTTCTTCTCGTTAACCGTGGTCTCTTGCTCTAGAAGAGCTCCTTCTATCTCGTGCAGCTTCAATTCAGGTACATTCTTTAATGTTGCTACAATGTTTTCATATTCACCTTTGTCCACACTCTTCAGAAGCACTGCTAATGCCTCATCATCTTCTACCTTTTTGCCAATGGCTACCAGTTGTTGCTTAATGCTTTTATATTTGTTCAAGTGTGATTAAAGTTCCTTCATATCCAGTTTGTATAATTGCATTAACAAATTTATCTTTGAATTTTTTGCTTAAGTGCCAAATAGTTTATTAAGTTCATCGCATGCATCTTTTGCCCATTGTATCCCTGTGATGTGATGAATGATTTCATCATTTAAACTCAGTACGATAAGTCCTAATGCTTTCTCATTCTTGCTCTTCCACTCATTTTCCCCACTCACATTTGGGCATTCATCTCTTCCCTCAACTATCCCCCGCAGATTTTTCCTCATGAGAAAATACATGGTTTTTGTTTGCCATGTATAAAACTGCTCCCCATTAAATTTGGCTATCTCTTATGTCATGCTCATGTGATGATGTGAAGGGGGTCTTACCTCTTGATCCAATTTCAAGATTCAAGGGCAGTGTCTACCCTTTTAAAACTCAATATGGTGTTTAGGTGATGATTACAACAGATTTATCAACATAAATTCACTAGAAATTACATTAAACCAAGGGTAACAAAACTGTGCTGAATGTTTGGAGTATCAAACCATCTCCGAATCGTAATCTGAAGTTATAGGGATTTGTATCAGATACCCAATGGTTAATTTAAACCCTCAATTGCACCAAAATATAATGATTAGTGTTGATTAATCACTAATTAGCAAAATAATCCTTTGTTTTGTGTGCACAAAACAAAGTATGCGGGGAGTCCAGATCTGGGGCCCTAGAGTTCAAATGAGCTCAACCCCTTTGAAGGCCATCAATAGCAAGTAGTCTAGTAGAGGATTAAGCCAAGAAACACAAGATTTGACTAGACATTGAATGCTTAATCTCTGTTTTACCAAAGTCACCTATAGATTTAATGGAGAGCTCGGATCTCACTGTAGACGTGATGAAATCATAAAGTGTCTTCACCAGCTTGTAGAGCACCCTTGAAAACCCGTGGGGCCAAGTGGGATTAGACCCATTGTATCTGGTGTAGACAAGATCTCCATTTCCCTTCGGAAAAAAGGCGTCTACAAAAATGCAGAAATCTGCAGCTTTATGCGTTGATTTGATGATTTGTCTTGATGGGGTGAAGCTTGGGGCTTGTGACTATGTGTGGCTAAAGGCTTGAAGCCTATTGTTAAGCCTCTAGGGAGATCAAGCCCCTCCACCAGCTGGGGGTACATAAGCTCTTTGAAAAAAGAGGTAAAAAAACTTGATTATCTATACTAATCCTGATTAGCTAGGTGATTAGCAAGATAATGGACTCATAAATTTGATGGATTCTAAGCTAGGCTCTGATACCATGTTAAATTTGCAGTAATGTGATGAGCTATGGTGGATCAAATGCTAGAATCAACATCATTAAAAAAGAGATTAGATGATAATTAAGAAGTGATTAGTGAGCAATTAATTGATAGCTTAATGTAAGCATGGATAATCAAAAACTAGCAAATTCTCATTAGGCCAATGCCTCAATTTATAGAGTTTACATCCAAGCATCTAATCCCACTGATCTCTCCTTGATTCAGTCCACCTCTTTTGCTTGATTCTCTCCACCTCTTCCCAGAATATCTCCACACCTCCTAAATCTTCTCATAGTACCCTTTATTCTCTCCGAGTAGATACTTCTCACCTTTTCATAGATTCACTCATTTACAGATTCTCTTTTACAGCCTCTTGCTAAGGGCTTGTTCCCGCACACACCCTATTCACTTGTATATTCCAAAACCATGGTCATCCCAAAGTGACCTTGAGGCCATGGGGTCATGCAAGAGAGGGGCCATTCTTCCACATGCTGTGCATGAAAATAATGGCCATTTGGCCATTCTTGGATGTCCCCATGGCCACTATTTCAATCTCTCTGGGATGCATTTCAAAGTAAAACAGTGGATATTTGAGGCCTTGGAGTCATGTAAGAATGGCCCTTACACTTGTTGTGCATGAAACGAACGGCCCTTTGGCCATTCTTGGATGCCCCAAAGGCCATTCCAAAATGACCTTAAGGCGTTGGGGTCATGCAAGGATGTCCCTACGGTCATTCTTCCACTGTTCTCTGATGAATAGAATGGCCCTATTGCCATTCTTGGATGCAACGATGGCCATTCTTGGATTCCACCATGGCCATCCCGAAATGACCTTGAGGCCTTGGGGTCATGCAAGAATGGCCCTAGGGCCATTCTTCCACATGTTGTGCATGAAAGGAATGGCCCTATAGCCATTCTTGGATGCCCCTATATCCATCCCAAAACAACCTTGAGGCCTTGGGTTTTGCAAGAATGGCACTAGGGCCATTCTTTCACCTATTGTGCATGAAAAAAGGCCATCATTGGATGCCCCATGGCCATTCCAAAATAACCTTGAGGCCTTGGGGTAATGCAAGAATGGCCTTTGGAGTCATTCTTCTGCTTGTTGTGCATGAAAAGAATCGCCCCAAGGCCATTCTTGGATGCCCCACGGCCATCCCAAAAATGACCTTGAGGCCTTAATAAGGTCATGCAAGAATGGTCCTACAGCTATTCTTCCTAATGTTGCGCATGAAAAAGAATGGCCCTCGGACCATTCTTGCAAGAATGGCCCTAGGACCATTCTTGGATGCACCCATGGCCCCTTGGGATCATGCAAGAATGGCCCTTGGGCCATTCTTGGATGCCCCCATGGCGACTATTTCATGCACTCTCATGCATTTTAAAGTAAAACGGTGGATATATGAGGCCTTGGGGTCATGTAGGAATGGTCCTTACACCTGTCGTGCATGAAAAGAATGGCCCTAGTTCCATTCTTGTTGGATGCCCCATGGGCCATCCTAAAAATGACCTTGAGGCCTTGGGGTCATGCAAGAATGACCCCAAGGGCATTCTTCCTCATGTTAAATATATGAGGCCTTGGGGTCATGCAAGAATGGCCTTTGGGGTCATTCTTCCACCTATTGTGCATGAAAAGAATGACCCTAGGGCCATTTTTTGGATGCCCCATGGCCATCTTAGAAATGACCTTGAGGCCTTGGGATCATGCAAGAATGAACCTGGGACCATTCTTCGTCATGTTGTGCATGAACAGAAAGGCCCTAAGCCCATTCTTACAAGAATGGTCCTATGACCATTCTTGGATACACCCATGGCCCCTTCAGGTCATGACCCCATGGCCATTATTTTATGCACTGTAATGCATTTTAAAGTTAAATGGTGGATATTTTAGGCCTTGGGGTCATGTAGGAATGGTCCCTACACCTGTTGTACATGAAAAGAATGGCCCTAGGGCCATTCTTGGATGGCCCATGGCCATTCAATATGCCCCATGGCTAACTAAAAAATGACCTTGAGACCTTGGGGTCATACACGAATAGCCCCAATACCATTCTTTCTCATGTTGTGCATGAAAAAGAATGGCCCTAAGGCCATTCTTGGATGCACCCATGGCCAACCCTAACCTTGAGGCCTTGGGCCATGGCCACTATTTCATGCTCTTGGATGTATTTCAAAGTAAAACAGTGGATATTTGAGGCCTTGGGGTCATGCAAGAATGTCCCTTACACTTGTTGTGCATGAAAATAAAGGCCCTTGGTCATTCTTGCATGACCTTGAGTGATAGATCCCTATCCCTACCGCGCAAGGAATTCAGGGGTGCTAGCAGTGGAAGTAGCACTTCTTGCACAGAGCAGGGTCCCTCACTCGGGGCCTCGCCCATGGATATCCGGACAAGAGACTTATCCATTAGTTCTTCCAAAACCGAACTCAGAAAAACTTCCCTCGCCCGAAAAGCACGGGCGATTCCTCCAGGATAAACTTACTCTAACGTAGTCAAGAGCCTAAACTAACTGAACTGATCAGACCAAACCCGTAAGTCCCATAGTCAGATCAAGGAAAAGACTTGCACTTGGATCATAGAGACTAACGCTACAGCCGCATTGATTCTTTTCCATAGAACAATTACTATCCGAGATTTACTTCATCTATCGTACCATAACAGAATTGAGTCTCATTTTAGGGATCCATCAGTCCAGCCTAACCCCATCCCATCCTATCCTATGGGATAGCCAATTGCCCAACCACTATAGTGATGGGATCCATTTAAGAATTTGGTTAGGTTTTGTCCCGGGTACTAGGAAAAAGAGTTCCCAGGCCCCCTAGCCGGATATTCATGCAAACTTAGAACTAGTCACACCACTTACACACCCAATATGGAATTGTCTTTTTTCATAGATTCAGCTATCTTTAAAACAATCTTTTAATCATAAACCTTTTCAAAAGTTCCTAGCTCTATAGTACCCGGTAATATATTCACTTATAAGAATCAAAATATAATATCCATCGAAGATCAGCAAGATCAACCAACCGATCCATATAAAAGAGCCATGGACTCATCCGTTGAGGACCAACAAGGTCAATTAACCAGATCCATGCCCGAATTCAGAAAGCAACTCTTACTCCTTGTTCCAATATCTTCTTGTAACATACCCATTGTAAATAACAATGTACTTGCTTCAGAGTTGAAAAATATAACTTAGTTTGTCATTTTTACGATAAAAAAACTTCTATTTTTGGAAAATGAGCTATTTTTACTTAGAAATTTGTAATTTTGAATCCAAATTTGAAATCTACGCGTAATTTTACGCTTAAAATAGTTTTTTCTGAACTAAAAACGGGCACCCGGAATGGGTTTAATTAAGCTTTTAAGCCTTTAATCTGCGAACTTCCGACCAAAAATAGTAACTATCCAAGCATCTAATCAACGAACGGAATACGCCCCCATGGTCACGGGGCAAGGCCGGACATTTTCGTCAAAAAAATATTTTTGACCCCCCCGGACGACGGCGGGCGGCCGGCGTGGGCCCCACCACAGGCACCGCCCGTGAAAAAACCGACAATCCGCCCGGGACACCCAAGCGTGTACACGACCTAGACGCACCCTCCAGCACACCCCTACACGTACCCCCTCCTCCCAGAACCCTCTATCCACAGGTGTCGCGCTCTCTCTCTCTTGGGGACACCTCCACCCCCATGTGTCACACTTTCTCTCTCCTCGAGACACCTCCACCCCCAGGTGTCTCACGCCCACACCCTCTCCCGGACACCTACACCACCCAGGTGTCACCTTCCCGCACCCGGACGTCCACCCTCCAGCACCTATAAAAGGACCCTCACAGCCCCCTTCTCCAGACAAGCCCCCAGCAAGCCCCTACGCGCAAGCCCTCTCTCAAGCTCTAGGACATGTCCTACACTCTTCTCCCCCCCCCGTGTGAATAGACTTAAAGTGTGCCTCTCCTCCAACCTTGCCTTACTCTTCCCTAGGCCTCCCTAGACGTACACTCTTCTCAAGAGCTCTCCAAGTTAAGGACACCCTCTCAATCCCCCCCCCCATATGCGGCGACTTAAACTTAGGCTAAGAGGTCGTTCCTGCCCATAAGCCCAACAAGCTTTTCCTACCCCAAACGGACTCCGTTTTTGAATCCGTTTGAACCATTAGAATTCTCTCTTTTCTCTCCACGCTCCCAACCTCTTACATTCACCTCGTTTTCTCTCTATCCTCTTAAAACTCTAGTGCTCCTATGGCGCCGAAACGCCGCCGAATTGAAGAACCACGCGCTGCCCAAGGAGGGAATGAGGCGAATCGCGTCCCTGCAATCGACTTCGCCCCTCTTGAAGTGAATAGGCATGAAAACGATAACCAGGTTGGTCATTTAACAAGTTTAAGTAAAAATTCTCTCTTATGAAGCTTAATGCTAAGATTCGAAATAATAGGAAAGGAACCAAGGTTAAACCCCTAGTATAAATGGCCTAGAGTACCTTATGGTTACTTTTAAGTAAAGTTATAGGAAAATAATCTTACTTTTGAATCATTGTCTTTCCGAAACGATGGTTTTTGTTAATGTGTGAATTCATTGAATAAAGGCTATGTCTCTTTTTATTGGATATACTGCTGGTTTATTGCTAACATGCAGGTACAGCTTCTCCCCCCCTTAGCTAACTCCGTGCTTGCCTGTGTAGCCGGGCGGAGGATATAGCGAGGCCGGGAGTCGGCCCAGGGCAATCACCTCCTATGCCAGTGGGAATTGGTTTTCACCACCAGGGTGATGTATATATGCTGCCTAGTTCTGTGGGTCCAGGCTAGTGCGGTGACTTAACCCCCACCTCATGAGGAGACGTCCCCTCCGAAGAGCGAGAGGGTTTGGTACAAGCGTCAGTACCTGAGGGGGTGACAGGACGGCTTGGCCCTCATCGACTGGCTGACGACGAGGGGAGACGGTCCGTGAGGTTTACCCAGCTGGTTGAGGCTGGAAGATCGAATTCTAATCAGCAGTTTTCTGTTATCCAAGCTCCGGCTACTTATCAAGGTAGATCTTTCCAGCTTTTGGTTGATTGTGGTAGTACGCATTCATTTCTTTCTCCAAAATGCTTGCGTAAGTTACAGTTAGATCAAAAACCAGCCCAAGCAATGATTGTTGAGTTAGCTAGTGGAAAAGAAGAAGTATCCCGACATTGTGTGGGAGATCTTGAATTTGAATTGGATGGTGAATCAACCCATGGGTATTTTAGAAGCTTACCATTAGGGATTTATGATGGAATCCTTGGTATGGATTGGTTAATTGCAAACAATGCTGACATTCACTGTGCTGAAGGAAGCATCACCTTTAAGAATAGTCAAGGACAGGTAGTATCAGCACAGGGAAAAACAGGTAAACCCAAATTTCATTTGGTCAAAGCTAATCGTCTTCCTAAGGGAGTGCGCAAGGGCCAACAGATCTTCCTTGTCAAACTCAACAAGGTAGAAGAAAGCAACCCAGATTTAGAACCCTCTTGGCTCCAGGAGTTTTCAGATATTTTTCCAGAGGAACTTACAAAACTACCCCCATCTCGAGAAGTAGATCATGGGATTGAGTTAATCCCTGGTGCTGAATCAGTTTCAAGGAGACCTTACAAAATGTCTCTTCCCGAAGCCATAGAGCTCAAGGAACAACTTAGGCAGCTCATTGAGCAAGGATTCATTCGCCCTAGTAATTCCCCATGGGGAGCATCTGTTCTTTTCCAGAGAAAGAAGGATGGCTCGCTTCGGCTCTGTATTGACTACCGAGGCCTAAACAAGGTCACTGTCAAAAACAAATACCCCATTCCTCGCATCGACGAACTTCTTGACAGACTTTATGGATCCAAAGTTTTCTCCAAGATGGATTTAAGGTCTGGCTACTATCAAATTAGGATCAAGGAATCAGATATCTCCAAAACCGCTTTCAATACCCGCTATGGCCACTATGAATTTACAGTCATGCCATTCGGATTAACCAATGCTCCCGCCACCTTCAACCGCCTGATGCAGGATATCTTCCGACCCTACTTAGATGAATTTGTCCTTGTCTTCTTTGATGACATCTTGGTCTATTCTCAGTCTATAGAGGAACATGAGGAGCATGTACGCAAAGTATTGCAAATACTGCGCGAACATAAGCTCTATGCCAAGAAAAGCAAATGTACCTTCTTCACTTCCCAAATTGAATATCTAGGGTTCATTGTCTCCTCAAGGGGCATCTCAGTAGACCCTGCCAAAGTCAAGGATATATTGGAATGGCCACCCCCTAGGACAGTCAAAGAGATCCGTGGGTTTCTAGGCATCACAGGATGGTATAGGATCTTCATCAAGGATTATGCCAAGATAGCCGCACCCTTAACTGATCTCCTCAAGAAGGAATGTAAGATAGTATGGTTACCAATCCACCAAATCAGTTTTAGCCAACTTAAGGCTATCATCACCTCAGCACCAGTTCTGAAGCTCCCTGACTTCACCAAAGAGTTTGAGGTTGTCACTGATGCTAGTGGCCTTGCACTTGGTGGTGTCTTAATTCAAGAAGGAAGGCCTGTGGCTTACACTTCTCGTAAGCTTAAATCCTATGAAGTCAATTATGCCACCCATGATTTGGAACTCCTTGCAGTTGTTCATTGTTTCAAGTTATGGAGACACTATCTCCTAGGCCGTAAGTTTCTGCTTGTAACTGACCACCAGAGTTTAAAGTGGATCTTCACCCAGCTCAATCTCAACATGAGGCAAAGGAGGTGGATTGAGATTCTGCAAGAGTTTGATTTTGATATCAAATTTCGTCCTGGAAAGGATAATGTTGTAGCAGATGCCCTCAGTCGCAAATCCTTCCTAAGTGCAATCTCTATGCCAAATAACCCCATCCTAGAGAAGGTAAAGCAGGTTTCACTTCATGACCATGATTACCAAAAGCTAGTAAGCCTGGTTCACAAGGAGGCACCCACAGAAAAGGAAAATATATTGATCAAGGGTTACACCCTCGATGATGAATGCCTCTACTTCATGCATAGGTTATGTATTCCCAAAGATCTTGCACTAAAGAAGATGATCTTGTATGAAGCTCATGATAGCCCCGTAGCAGGACACCCAGGTTATGCAAAAACCTTGAATGCCTTAAGGAGAAGTTATTTTTGGCCTGGAATGAAGAGAGATATCCTTCAATACATCAGACAATGCCTTTCATGTCAAAGGATTAAAGCTGAAAGAATCAAAATGCCCGGGAAACTCCAACCTTTGGACATTCCTCAGATGAAGTGGGAATGTATCAGTATGGATTTTGTCACAAGTCTTCCCACAACACAAGGAGGGTATGATTCTATTTTAGTAGTTGTGGATATGCTTACCAAAGTCACCCATATTATCCCAGTAAAGAAGACATTTAAATCTTCTGATATTGCCCGCCTTTTCATCAAGGAAATCTTTAGGCTTCATGGATTGCCAAAAAGAATAGTCAGTGACCGGGACTCTGACTTCACTTCAAAGTTCTGGACATCACTATTCCAGGCTATTGGAACACAACTTTGTTTCAGTACAGCTTACCACCCAGAAACAGATGGTCAAACTGAGAGAGTTAATCAGATTATAGAAGACATCCTGAGAGCCTATTGTGGGCGTGAACCAAAGAAGTGGATTCAGTATCTCCCTCTAGTGGAATTCTCTTAAAATACATCCTATCACCAAAGCATAGGGATGTCACCATTCAAAGCTCTTTATGGTCAGGAGTGTTTATCTCCCTTAAATTTCTCTGACCCCACACTAAAGGTTGAAGCCTCCAGGATAATGCTTGAAGAAATGGAAGAACAAACCAAAGCTATTCGTAAGGATATTAAAGCCGCCCAGGATCGACAGAAGCATTATGCTGATACCAAAAGATCTGACAGAATTTTTCAGCAAGGAGACAAAGTTTTTCTTCGAGTGCGGCCAAAGAGAAGTTCTTTATCTCTTGGAAAATTTAGGAAACTGAGTCCAAGGTATTGTGGGCCTTATGAAATCATCAAATGTTTGGGAAAACATGCCTACAAACTTCGCCTCCCAACCCACCTCAAGATCCATGATGTATTCCATGTAAGCTTACTAAAGCCATATGTCCTCATCCTGATCATGTTCTTGATGATGAACAAATTGTAATGCCAACTCAGGGAGTCCTTGAAATGAGACCTAATAGAATCATCGACTCTAGAGAAAGAGTGCTTCGCAATAGAATCCTTAGGGAACATTTAGTGGAATGGAAAGATTACCCTGAGGAGGATGCCACTTGGGAGGAAGAGTCAACCCTCCAAAAGAATTACCCAGAGTTCGTGCCGAGATGAGGACATCTCGAGTTCTTTTAGTAGGGAAGGATGTAACATACCCATTGTAAATAACAATGTACTTGCTTCAGAGTTGAAAAATATAACTTAGTTTGTCATTTTTACGATCAAAAAACTTCTATTTTTGGAAAATGAGCCATTTTTACTTAGAAATTTGTAATTTTGAATCCAAATTTGAAATCTACGCGTAATTTTACGCTTAAAATAGTTTTTTCTGAACTAAAAACGGGCACCCGGAATGGGTTTAATTAAGCTTTTAAGCCTTTAATCTGCGAACTTCCGACCAAAAATAGTAACTATCCAAGCATCTAATCAACGAACGGAATACGCCCCCATGGTCACGGGGCAAGGCCGGACATTTTCGTCAAAAAAATATTTTTGACCCCCCCGGACGACGGCGGGCGGCCGGCGTGGGCCCCACCACAGGCACCGCCCGTGAAAAAACCGACAATCCGCCCGGGACACCCAAGCGTGTACACGACCTAGACGCACCCTCCAGCACACCCCTACACGTACCCCCTCCTCCCAGAACCCTCTATCCACAGGTGTCGCGCTCTCTCTCTCTTGGGGACACCTCCACCCCCATGTGTCACACTTTCTCTCTCCTCGAGACACCTCCACCCCCAGGTGTCTCACGCCCACACCCTCTCCCGGACACCTACACCACCCAGGTGTCACCTTCCCGCACCCGGACGTCCACCCTCCAGCACCTATAAAAGGACCCTCACAGCCCCCTTCTCCAGACAAGCCCCCAGCAAGCCCCTACGCGCAAGCCCTCTCTCAAGCTCTAGGACATGTCCTACACTCTTCTCCCCCCCCGTGTGAATAGACTTAAAGTGTGCCTCTCCTCCAACCTTGCCTTACTCTTCCCTAGGCCTCCCTAGACGTACACTCTTCTCAAGAGCTCTCCAAGTTAAGGACACCCTCTCAATTCCCCCCCCCCATATGCGGCGACTTAAACTTAGGCTAAGAGGTCGTTCCTGCCCATAAGCCCAACAAGCTTTTCCTACCCCAAACGGACTCCGTTTTCGAATCCGTTTGAACCATTAGAATTCTCTCTTTTCTCTCCACGCTCCCAACCTCTTACATTCACCTCGTTTTCTCTCTATCCTCTTAAAACTCTAGTGCTCCTATGGCGCCGAAACGCCGCCGAATTGAAGAACCACGCGCTGCCCAAGGAGGGAATGAGGCGAATCGCGTCCCTGCAATCGACTTCGCCCCTCTTGAAGTGAATAGGCATGAAAACGATAACCAGGTTGGTCATTTAACAAGTTTAAGTAAAAATTCTCTCTTATGAAGCTTAATGCTAAGATTCGAAATAATAGGAAAGGAACCAAGGTTAAACCCCTAGTATAAATGGCCTAGAGTACCTTATGGTTACTTTTAAGTAGAGTTATAGGAAAATAATCTTACTTTTGAATCATTGTCTTTCCGAAACGATGGTTTTTGTTAATGTGTGAATTCATTGAATAAAGGCTATGTCTCTTTTTATTGGATATACTGCTGGTTTATTGCTAACATGCAGGTACAGCTTCTCCCCCCCTTAGCTAACTCCGTGCTTGCCTGTGTAGCTGGGCGGAGGATATAGCGAGGCCGGGAGTCGGCCCAGGGCAATCCCCTCCTATGCCACTGGGAATTGGTTTTCACCACCAGGGTGATGTATATATGCTGCCTAGTTCTGTGGGTCCAGGCTAGTGCGGTGACTTAACCCCCACCTCATGAGGAGACGTCCCCTCCGAAGAGCGAGAGGGTTTGGTACAAGCGTCAGTACCTGAGGGGGTGACAGGACGGCTTGGCCCTCATCGGCTGGCTGACGACGAGGGGAGACGGTCCGTGAGGTTTACCCAGCTGGTTGAGGCTGGAAGATCGAATTCTAGATTATCGATGTAGTTGTGGTTATGGTTATGGTTTGGACATGAGTTTGGATTGGAATATCGGCCCGGTTTCAGGGTCTTTGTAAATATTTTTCATTGTAAGTATGCTCGTTGATTTCAATGTTGTGCTAAGAAAGACTTTCTTTAAGGAATCAAGTGTAATTAATTAACAAAGGAATTTGTTTTTAAGTGTTTCACAGTGTGGTAGGACTTAATTAGGAAACAATTGAACGGGTGAGTGTGTGGAAAGTGGGAGAATGGATGCCCTGACGGTACCATTCTAAGGATGGGTGGACCCGATCAGTCGGGTAGCTTTCTACTAGTCGTAACCTACGATACTTAGGGAATAGTAGAGTCACGAACAAGACTTGTTTTAGGGGACCGAGCCAGCGGCCGTGCCTCATGAATACGGGGGAAAAAGGCATTGGCTTCCTTGAACCAAGTGTGGGTCTTGTTCCATCTCCACGCACATCTCGTGCTGGGGATTAGAATTTCCTTTAGGATGACTACGTTTCCCCTGCGAGATAGAGTTAGGTCCGTCCGTTTGCTCGTAACCTCGTATTTCTACGAGATCGAGGTGTCGTCAATCGGAAAATAACACGAGACTTGACCGCCTATCAAAAGGATTCCCCCGCCCTTCGGGTCGGGGGCTTTACATTCCACGACGTATGTGTGGGTATCTTCGGTGACCCAGAGCTCGAGCACCGTATGGTTAGCACCCTCTAGGATCCTTCGCAGGTCACCTAGCGCTTCACTCATAGGCCGCTTCCTTGGTCCCTCATCCACCGTACCGAAAGCTCACCATTTAAATCAAACCGAGGTTGGTCAAGACCTGGACCGACCTTGCTACGAGAGACGTCCTCCAATGACTCTCCGTCATCTATTGCAACTTTATCAGTAGCTAGGTCTCCACGACCTCATTCACAAGATGGTCAAAATGCTTCCCCAACATTCTTGACATAAAATAGTCATTTAAAAACAGGTCATAAATATAATTTCTATAGCAAACTCTCGTCTTTCCACATTGTTCCACATGAATCCACATTAATTAATCCACATCCATTTCAATTGTATTCCCATTCTCATCCAATCACATCATTTTCATCTCATCACATCATTCCTCATTTATCCTCATCAGATCTCACCCTCGCATCTACCCATATCCACATCTCATCACATCACATTCATTCACATCTCATCCATTTGCATCTCATTCATTCACATCTATCCCGTTTCACATCGCATTCATTCGCATCTCATCCATTCACATCTATTCCGTTTGACATCGCATCACATCACATTCATTCACATCACATATCATCCATTCACATCTATCCCAATTTACATCACATCCATTTCACATCACATCTCATTCACTCAGATCCTGATTCACATGACATCACATCTCATTCATTCACATCACCATCCAATCACATACATTCTATCCACATAACATCACATCACATCCATCCACATCTTATCTCATTCATACCCATCTCATCTCATTCATCCACATCCATCCAATCGTTGTACGACTACCCACATCTATCCATACATTCATATCTATCACTTCACATCCACATACATTCATGTCACATCACATCACATTCTTTCACATACACATCCACATCCATTCTTTCACATACACATCCACATCCATTCTTTCACTTACATCCACATCTATTCTTTCACATACATCCACATCCGTTCTTTACATACACATTCACATCCATTCTTCACATACACATTCACATCCATTTTCACATACACATTCACATTACCATTCTTCATATACATCCACATCCATTCTTTACATACACATTCACATCCATTCTTCACATACACATTCATATCCATCCTTCACATACACATTCACACCCATTTTCATCACATATCATCCACTCACATCCCATATCATTCATTTACATCCTGATTCACATGACATCACATCTCATCCATTCATTCACATTCTGATTCACATGACATCACATCTCATCCATTCATTCACATCTATCTGATTCAAATTACAACTTAGCACATCTATTCACCTCACATCTCATCGCATCTATTCACTTCACATCCCATCCATCAATTCATTCACATCTATCTGATTCACATCACATCACATCACATCACATCACATCTATTCACCTCACATCTCATCACATCTACCCATAGAATTTAAACATAGAATTTAAGAGAATTCTAATTTTGATATAAAAATTCTTTATGCATATATTTATGCATAAAAATCAAATTTAATAAGAATAACACTTTTGTAATTAAAAAAATTCCTTTATGCATCTTTCTATGCATAAAATCAAATTTAATGAGAATAACACTTTTGTAATAAAAAGAATTCCTTTATGCATCTTTTTATGCATAAAAGTCAAATTTAATGAGAATAACACTTATAAAAAAATTCCTTTATGCATCTTTCGATGCATAAAAATTAAATTTAATGAGAATAACACTTTTGTAATAAAAAAATTCCTTTATGCATCTTTCTATGCATAAAAATCAAATTTAATGAGAATAACACTTTTGTAATTAAAAAAATTCCTTTATGCATCTTTTCATAAAAATTATATTTAACAAGAATATTACTTTTGTAATGAAAAAAAAAATCCTTTATGCATCTTTCTATGCACAAAAATCAAATTTAACAAGAATATTACTTTTGTAATTAAAAAAAATTCCTTTATGCATCTTTCTATGCATAAAAATTAAATTTAACAAGAATAACACTTTTCTAATTAAAAAAATTCCTTCATGCATCTTTCTATGCATAAAAATCAAATTTAACAAGAATAACACTTTTCTAATTAAAAAAATTCCTTTATGCATCTTTCTATGCATAAAAATCAAATTAAATGAGAATAACACTTTTGTAAAAAAAAAATTCCTTCATGCATCTTTCTTTGCGTAGAAATCAAATTTAATGAGAATAACACTTTTGTATTTAAAAAATTTCCTTTATGCATCTTTCGATGCATAAAAATAAAATTTAATGAGAATAACACTTTTGTATTAAAAAAAATTTCTTTATGCATCTTTCGATGCATAAATATAAAATTTAATGAGAATAACACTTTTGTAATTAAAAAGAATTCCTTTATGCATCTTTCTATGCATAAAAAATAAATTTAATAATTAATATCAGTGATATCCATGCATATTTATAGGTGAATATGTACATGGAGTAATTAGAATATTTCTTTTAGATGCAAAAATGGTAGGAATTACTCTTTTGGAATAATCTAAAAACAAACTTTCTTTTCCACAAAATTCTGGAAAATTTTGCCATAACCGCCTTTGTATGGCTGACTATTTCTCATTTTTATCATTCTTTATCTAACTTGAATTAACCCAAAT
This sequence comes from Cibotium barometz, assembly GCF_041138505.1. Classification (NCBI taxonomy): domain Eukaryota; kingdom Viridiplantae; phylum Streptophyta; class Polypodiopsida; order Cyatheales; family Cibotiaceae; genus Cibotium; species Cibotium barometz. Next base: position 37,684,137 of record NC_141104.1, on the reverse strand, counting down.
TAGATTTATGGAACTCTAATCTACACAATTTTCTAAATTCAAGAGAGTAAACAATAAAAATAGTTTAAGTATTCCCTTAATTAATCTTTCTAGGATTGAGAAAGGTTGGAATGTAAAGAGGAGAAGGGGGTGGCCAATTTAATTCAACATCTGCGAAACATAAAAATTAAGAAAACCATAGATTCTTCATTAAACAAGTAAGAAGAATTAGCTTACATGGAGCTTGTAAGCTCTCCTTTGGCTTGAGGGATTGAGAGTTCTACTCTTGTTTGAAGTAAGAGTGGCCACCAATTCACTTTGGAGAGGATTAGGCCAAAAACAATTGAATTATTAAAAAATTCAATGTAGATGGCTCAATACAGGAGCAGAGTAACAGTGCATAAACACCATTAAGCTTTAACAAAGGGTGAGGCTTCTATTTATAGGAAAAAGTGAGCCTCTAACCAAGCAAACTGATTCTAGAATTTTCCAAATCAGTTTGGTCAAATTTTGACCTTTTTTGGGTCAATTCAGCTTACTTTTTGGATCTAGTTTTGAAATAGGAGAGAGGAGAGATGAAAATATCTCATTTTATTGATTAAAAATTGGGGGTAATGATGAGAAAAAGGTGCCTACTTCATGAGGGGAGATCCCCACACTGAGGTGTCAAAATTTAATTTTTTAATTCTTTTCTTTGGTCCTTAGTCCATTCTTCATCTTATGTGAGCATTTATTGATTTTTTTGCGGGGTTTTTTTTTAATTCGTCAATTTATCTCCTCCCTACATTTGGATTAATCTTATTGGTCCATAGGAACCTTAATTGGACCATAATCCAAAATTTTTTGAAAATCTGGATCCTTAAGCTAAGGTCCTTTATACCTATTTTCAATTAATTCCAATTACACATTGGAATTAATTGCTTATTGGAAAGTTCTTTTTGAATTTTTGTTTCAGGGGAAATCATTTTAGACACTCTAGGAGGATTTTTATATCCAAAAATATCTCAATTTTAAATTACCTCCCTCTAGACATTTTCTCTCTCCATGCCAAAATTGGGTAAAACAGGATCTTTCTTTTATTTCAGAGAGGGGAATAATTATAAGATCAGAAGGGGAGGTTCTTACACTTGCATAGCTCAAAAGCTGGAGGGAGGAATCTTACATCCTATCCCACTTAAAAAACGTGAGATGTCCTCATCTCGCAAAAACTAGAAGAGATAACTCTTTCCCTTAAGATCGAATTGATTCTGGGATTCCTTATAGTCTGTTCAATGTTAAATTTGTAGCAATGTGATGAGCTATGGTGGATCAAATGCTAGATCCAACATCATTAACAAAGATATTAGATAATAATTAAGACGTGATTAGTGAGCAATTAACTGATAGCTTAATGTAGGCATGGATAATAAAAAACCAGCAAATTTTCATTAGGCCAATGCCTCAATTTATAGAGTTTACATCCAAGTATCTAACCCCACTGATCTCTTCTTGATTCACTCCACCTCTTTTGCTTGATTCTCTCCACCTCTTCCCAAAATATCTCCACACCTCCTAAATCTTCTTATGCTACCCTTTATTCTCTCCTAGTAGATACTTCTCACCTTTTCACAGCTTCTCTCACATTTATAGATTCTCTTTTCACAGCCTCTTGCTAAGGGCTTGTTCCCGCACACACCCTATTCACTTGTATATTTCAACACCTCCCCTCAAGTGAATAATCCTAGCACACCTAGACTCTATACCAAGTTTCCCTCTTACTTGGTAGTCCACGATCAGTGCCTCAAGTTCCTAAACTCATAGTCCTTAACACTCTCTCTCTCTATGTGTCCAAGGCTACTACAAGTGCTCGTGACCTTGACTAAAGTGCTCACATATACATCTACCACATGGCCTACATCATCGGTGGCTCAGAGGTGGTTTTACTTTAGCGCAGGTTACATTGGATTGTGGGGTTTCCCTCTCTCTCTCTCTCTCTCTCTCTCTCTCTCTCTCTCTCTCTTACACACACACACACACACACACACACAGAAAAGATGATTTGACTCCACCTCCTTAGGAGCCTCCACCATAAAGTTTGTCGATGTCGTTCCTTCTCCACTGGGTTTGCTTAGCAGTCTCTTGCCATGTGTACAATTATGGCAAGTGAAGGTCCATCCTCCTACTCTTCCTCTTGCTTGTCCTCATCCTCGAGAGAATCCTCCTCGGGTGAAGAATGCTTTTTCTTCTCCTGCTGTTGAGTCCAACCATTTCTTCTCTTTGCCTCTGGTCTCTTGCCCTAGTAGAGCTCCTTCTATCTCGTGTAGCTTCAATTCAGGTACATTCTTTAGTGTTGCTACAATGTTTTCATATTCACCTTTGTCCACACTCTTCAGAAGCACTGCTAGTGCATCATCATCTTCTACCTTTTTACCAATAGCTGCCAGTCCTTGCTTAATGCTTTTATATTTGTTCAAGTGTGTGATTAAAGGTTCACTTTCCTTTATATCCAATTTTTAGAAATGCATTAACAGATTTATCTTTGAATTTTTAGCTTGTGTGCCGAATAATTTATTGAGTTCATCCCATGCATCTTTTGCCCATTGTATCCCTGTGATGTGATGAATGATTTCATCCCATGCATCTTTTGCCCATTGTATTCCTATGATGTGATGAATGATTTCATCATTTAAACTGAGTGCAATAAGTCTCAATGCTTTTTCATTCATGCTCTTCCACTCATTCTACCCTCTCACCTCTGGGCATTCATCTCTTCCCTCAACTAGCCCCCATAGATTTTTCCTCATGAGCAAATACGGTTTTTGTCTACCATGTGTAAAACTGCTCCCCATTAAATTTGGCTATCTCTTATGTCGTACTCATGATGATGTGAAGGGGGTATTACCTCTTGATTCAATTTCAAGATTCAAGGGCAGTGTCTACCCTTTTACAATTCAATCTGGTGTTTAGGAGATGATTACAACAGATTTATCAACATAAAATCACCAGAAATTACATTAAACCAAGGGTAACAAATTTGTACAGAATGGTTGGAGTATCAAACCATCTCCGAATTGCAATTTGAAGTTATAGGGATCTGTATCAGATACCCAATGGTTAATTTAAACCCTCAATTGCACCAAAATATAGTACTTAGTATTGATTAATCATTGATTAGCAAATTAATCCTCTAATTTGTGTGCAAAAATCAAAGTATGCGAGGAGTCCAGATCTGAGGCCTTAGAGTTCAAATGAGCTCAAATCCTTTCAAGGACATCAATATCAATTAGTCTAGTCGAGGATTAAGCCAAGAAACACAAGATTTGACCAAACATTGAATGCTTAATCTCTATTTTACCAAAGTCACCTGCAGATTTGATGAAGAGCTTGGATCTCACTATAGATTTGATCAAATCAAAATGTGTCTTCACCAGCTTGTAGAGCACCCTTGAAAACCTCTAGGGCCAAGAGGAATTAGAGCCATTACATCTGGAGTAGCAGTAGAAATCTCAGAATCTCCTCAAAAAAACGACGCTGGAAAATTAGCAAAAGTTTACAGTTATACACAGTGGTTTGGCGATTTGTTTGAATGGGCTTATGCCTTGGGAGTATGGCTAGCTATGGCTGAAAGCTTTTGACCTAATGTTGAGCCTAGAGGGAGAGGGAGCTCCTCCACCAGCTGGGGGTAGTGAGGTTACTTGGAAAAGAGGTCTAAAAATCTAATTATCTACTAATCTTAATTAGCCAACTGATTAGCAAGATAATGGGCTCATGAACTTGATGGATTCTAGGCTAGGCTTTGATACCATGTTAAATTTGCAGCAATGTGATGAGCTATGGTGGATCACATGCTAGAATCACCATCATTAACAAAGAGACTAGATAATAATTAAGATGTGATTAGTGAGCAATTAAGATGTGATTAGTGAGCAATTAACTGATAGCTTAATGTAGTGGATAATCAAAAACCAACAAATTCTCATTAGGCCAATGCCTCAATTTATAGAGTTTACATGCAAGCATCTAATCCCACTGATCTCTCCTTGATTCACTCCCTCCACCTCTTTTGCTTGATTCTCTCCACCTCTTACCAGAATATCTCCACACCTCCTAAATCTTCTCATGGTACCCTTTATTCTCTCCCACTAGATGCTTCTCACCTTTTCATAGCTTCTCTCACATTTATAGATTATCTTTTACAGCCTCTTGCTTGCTAAGGGCTTGTTCTCGCACACACCCTATTCACTTGTATATTTCAAAAGTCAACCCAACAGAATCCTGGGATAAAGATCCCTTATACAGAACCCATCATCAGATAATAATTCATTCAAATCATATCATTTATATAGATCCCTTATATAGAACCCATCATCAGATAATAATTCATTCAGATCATATCATTTATATCTTTAACACAATAATGGTCCATTAGACCAAAATTTCCATTTGAACAGTTCTCCATGGGAATTTCAATTATACAGGTTTTTAATTTGTCATCCCTTAACTTGATCCATTGGGTCAAGTGTTAGCAGTAGTAATCTGTCAGCACAATCCACTAATCTCATAGAGTGATTTGCTGAAGTCATTATCGTCATTTCTGTTACGAACATCATCACAGGGACTCATCCCACTCATCCTCATTGTGGTTTTGCTGAGTTTATCGCTTTTCAACCAAAATTCAGGAATAATCATTTTTTTAATCAAAATCTAATTCAACTCATCAGTTGTTGTTCTCAACCTGAATTTTAAAATCATATCAACCACATTTGAATTCATCATCCGGATAGCATTTTTTTTATAATTTCAAGGTTTTAGATTTACTCGTATATTTTGCCAGTACTACAGAGCTGCAGTTATACCCTCGGTATATATGGGTAGTCATGGTCCTTGGAATTATAAGGTAAATACCATCATGTCTAGGCCTCAAGCAAGTCAGGGATTCCATGCAATTGCGGTACTTCCATCTGAAGACCCAATTACTAAATTATGAATTTCAGTCTGAATATCAATTTGTATGAATTTCATCACATATTTCCAACTTTCTACTGTTACTTCATAAATTTTTGACATTTTTCGCTTCTCGGTTGATTCACTTTAGCCAATTCGCTCTGATACCAGCTGATAGATCCCTGTCCCCACCGCACACGAATTCAGGGGTGCTAGCAGGGGAAGTAGCACTTCTTGCACAGAGCAGGGTCCCTCACTCGGGGAATTGCCCATGGATATCCGGACAAGATACTAATCCATTGGTTCTTCCATAACCAAACCTGGAAAAACTTCCCTCGCACGGAAAGCACAGGCGATTCTTGCAAGATAAATTTACTCTAACATAGTCAAGAGCCTTAACTAACTGAACTGATCTGACCAAACCCGTATGTCCCATAGTCAGATCAAGGAAAAGACTTGCACTTGGATCATAGAGACCAACGCTTTTTTCCACATTGAGAGGCACAGCCATTGATTTTTTTCCATAGAACAATTTTTATCCGGGATTTACTTCATCTATCGTACCATAACAGAATCGAGTCTCATTTTAGGGATCCATCAGTCTAGCCTAACCCCATCCAGTCCCATGGGATAGCCAACCACCCAACCATTGTAGTGATGGGATCCATTTAAGAATTTGGTTAGGTTTTGTCCCGGGTACCAGGGAAAAGAGTTCCCAGGCCCCCTAGCTGGATATTCATGCAAACTTAGAACTAGTCACACCACTTACACACCCAATATGGAATTGTCTTTTTCACAAATTTAGCTGTCTTAATAACAATATTTTAATGAAACTATAGTATCACTCATCATAAACCTCCAAAATATCCGGTTGAATCCTAATTTCCAATTTTTCCTTCATTGGTGTACTTATGGCATCATTGGCAACAACCAAAACACTCACCACCTGTCCACTCAGGGGCCTTTTCAATAGTTCCTACCTCATAGTGCCCAACAATATATTCACTTATAAAAATTAAAATGGAATCTCCATCGAAGATCAGCAAGATCAACCAACAGATCCATATAAAAAGCCATGGACTCAGCCGCCGCCGCTGTTGAGGACTAGCAAGGTCAATCAACCAGATCCATGCACGAATTTGGAAAGCAACTCTTACTCCTTGTTCTAATATCTTCCATGACGTTTGTGTGGGTATCTTCGGTGACCCAGAGCCCGAGCACCGTATGGTCAACACCCTCTAGGATCCTTCGCACGTCACCTAGCGCTTCACTCATAGGCTGCTTCCTTGGTCCTGTTAACAATCTAGAAATGGGATTGATCATGGTGAAGGACATAGATTAAGCATAAGATTAAGGTGGATTAAACCACACTAATTAAAAACTCCATGACTAGAGAGAGAGAGAGAGATTGCACACTCAACACTATTCCCTTGTATTGCATATCACAATGAACCATACAATGATATATGCTCTCTAGCCTTATCCCACTTTACATGTCATCATCCATGTGGCAACTCCTTTTCCACTCTGTTGGTCAACTCTCACACACCATGCAAATTATATTACATGCGGCATTCTTATCTTGCCACCACAATATCTTGCACCTCTAGGGTGCTTTCCCACATACACAACACCGCGATTACATCTCTCAACACCTCCTCTTAATTGAGGTGTTCCACAACTCACCCATCATCCATCACTCATATCAATGTAGCATTGCACAACCGCAATCGCTACCTCTCAACACTCCCCCTCAATGATACATTGGAGTGTCCACCATCAACCAAACATGTGTGCGTGTGTCTACCATCTTAGACACATGGTCCATTTTGAGCCGACTCGCTCACAGCAGAACCACTGAGTCCGATTTGAACATGGCGAGCTTCTCGGTGAGCTCGGGCAGGGCGACCCTCATACCATGGATGGTTTACAAAATTTTGTTGTTTTTGAGCACGCATGCTCGTGGACGATTGTCCATCATCATATTTGGGTGAAAAATAAAATTACACACCCCTTGGTTGTAACCGGGCAGGGGACCCTCGATGTGTGTGTGAACATGTATCAACTACGTCTTTCATCACTTGTGTTTTTACAACAGGTATTCAAAGACCATGTGAACTTAGGCTTAAGAGGGAATGGTGTGAAGCAACCCTTACTCATTAAGGGTAAATTGAACCAAACGACAAAAAAAAAATTTAATTTTTATTTATTTAGCAGCTGTGCATCAGGTAGTTGGTGCTGCTTGTCGTTGAATGCGCGAGTTTTTTTTTTTTTTGCAGCACGATCAGACTACGTGTGCCAATTTTGGGACCCACAACCAATGGGTCTTCTCCTTCCTTGCCTCGCCAAGCTATGGCAATCTTCCTGCACTGTTGCAGTTCACAAAGAGCTCTGATGTGCTTTGCGCACAAGCTTGGTAGAGATGACGAAGTTGGAGTGCTTCCAGCCCAACTCCTTGATGGTTTGCCCCATCAGTTCCTCCGCCTTGCCAAATGCATACACCTCCACATTGTCAAAGAAGTTGACGCCATACTCTCTGTACTTGCTCAACATCAGTGCCTTCGCATCACTTTTCTTCTTGTCTTTCTCTCTCCTGCTACTGTCACCAGAGGTCGCCACAGCAGCCCAACCAGCCGCCTTAGTCAGTCAGCCAACTTCAAGCAGTCTGACACGCTGGCTCACTCTGTCTCTCTCTCCTAGGTGTTGCGTGTTCTTCAAAGGCGGATTGCCTATCTTCTGTCTTCATCGTCTATATCAAACAAGTCGAGGATGGGGACATCGTTCTAATGCGCTGCGTGTGGATGTTGGTGATTGTCCTTTGTTATCCAATCGCCTACTACTATTGAGCGTCTCTTAGATTTCGGTTTGACGTACTGAGAAGGGACGATTTTAAGGCTGCTCTCTGCAAGCAGCTGCACTCTCTGCCTTGCTTGTATAGCTGTGCTTGTACTCTTCCCAGCCGCCCGTGAGACTCCCTTGTATTCATTTGATTGTGCGGGCTTGTTTCTTTGTCATGCAATTGAGCTTCATATGCAGCTCATTCCTGACTGCACTTCTTTTGCCTCTTTAACCTCGAAATTGAGGTCTTCCACGGCCATTGACATGGCCTCTATGAGCTCCAAAATTGAGCTTCATGATGTGTATGCTTCATCCCCACACACCATCTTCAAGGGTGCTTCTTCAAAACAATTTCTCTTAAGAACCAAGGTGTATAAACATGTGGAAATTGCCAAGGTTTCCATCCCCTTCTTTGCTCTCCTTCATTGAGCAAACATCAACAAGTGCATCCTCTTCTTGATACACACACATGTGAACTCCATTGAATTCACCATCTCACTTGCCATTATCTTGACAAGCATGCACCTCCTCCACTCTTTGCTCTTTGCCCAAGTGCAAGCGCCATAGGATTCACAAATCCTAATATAGCAACCCTTCATAGAGCATTCTTCCATGCTCAAACACAAAACTTTGAGGCAAAACTTCACAAAACCAACCTTCTTGAGGCATAATCAGCAGCATATCTTCTCTTGGCAGCTTCTCCTTGTCGATGATGAAGACTCCATAGCCTTCATAATGCTAAAATCTCCATTTTCAGCTTCCTTGATGATGAGCAAGCTCTCCATGTTGCAAAACTCCATTTGCAACTCTCTTGGGCAGCTTCTATGCAACCTCCTTGTTGCAAATCTCCTCTCAAATCCTCACAAATGCAAATCCAAATGATAATATGAGTGTGCATAATTTTTTATTATTATAATAAGTTAAAAATAATGCTTAATCATAGAACACATAAGCAAGCTAATATACATAATAATCACCATGACCAAGAGCCCACCCAAGCTCTGATACCATGTTAACAATCTAGAAATGGGATTGATCATGGTGAAGGACATAGTTAAGCATAAGATTAAGGTGGATTAAACCACAATAAGAACTTCATGACTAGAGCTAGAGATTGCACACTCAACACTATTCCCTTGTATTGCATATCACAATGAACCATACAATGATATAGGCTCTCTAGCCTTATCCCACTTTACATGTCATCATCCATGTGGCAACTCCTTTTCCACTCTTTTGGTCAACTCTCACACACCATGCAATATTACATGTGGCATTCTTATCTTGCCACAATATCTTGCACCTCTAGGGTGCTTTCCCACATACACAACACCGCGATTACATCTCTCAACAGGTCCCGCATCCACCGTACCGGAAGCTCACCATTTAAATCAAAGCGAGGCTGGTCAAGACCTCGGCCGACCTTGCTACACGAGACGTCCTCCAATGAGTCTTCGTCATCTATTGCAACTTTATTAGCTAGGTCTCCTATGACCTCATTCACAAGACGGTCAAAATGCTTCCCCAGCATTCTTGACATAGAATGGTCATTTAAAAACAGGTCATAAATACAGTTTCTATAACGAACTCTCCTCCTTCCATATTGTTCCACATCAATCCACATTATTTAATCCACATCCATTTCATATGTATTCCCATTCTTATCCAATCACATCATTTTCATCTCATCACATCCATATATATGTTGAGATATCGAGCTCGTCTAGTGAGGTGGGTGGACACTGATGACCCGCCTGGGAGATAGGCCCCACACTTACACCACTGGCATGGTTGGCGAGATCTTGGGTGATATGCAGCCAGTGGGATGACAGGTTGTGTGACAGCCATTCTAGAGACTGGCATAGTTATAGCCCCAGCTCATTTAGTCGGGTTCACACTATAGAGAACCTGTGTATGTATTTGGTTGAGTACCTTTCATATTATGAGTACTCTGATTGTGTATATGGTGTGTTGAGTGTTGTGTGAAGAAGAAGAAGATTTTCAGTCTCTCACCTTGTGTGTTCTCTATTAGGGTTTTGTGAGTGTGTGTGTGTGCTTGCAAGAGCTCAAGCTCTCTTCCCCCTTGCATCTTTTCATGGTATCAGAGCCTGGTTCATGCTAAGGGCTGAGCTGTAAGCAAGAGAACCACAGGAAGCGGTACGAGGGTAAGAGCTTCAACTACTTTTCCCTATTTGTCTTGGTGACTACACCCTTGTCGGGAGCTCTACGGGAGGCACCGGCAACGATCTCTGATTGAGGAGCTTTCTTCGCGGGAGTAAAGCTTTAGAGCTACTATATGTCCTATTGGACACCATTTTCTGGGCCGAAAATGCGTTTCGGGCGCGTCTAGACCTCTGTTTTTCAGAAAGCAGGCGATTTCGAGCAGGTCTGTCTACGTGGTCTCGGGCCACAATACAAGGCATTCAAGACATCCATTCAAACTCGGGAAAACATTCCCAACTTTATAGATTTGGTGTCTATGCTGATTATCGAAGAGAAGAGCTTGGGTGAAGACCAACAGTCTTCACAAAGCAAAAATAGTTCAGAGCAACAGGCCTTCTACACGAGTTCAGGAAGAGGACGAGGTAGAGGAGGCCGTGGACGCGGTCAAGGAGGTGGCCGAACAGGTAAACAGAATTATGGACAGCAGCAGCAACAACAACAGTCCCAAAATACACAACAACAACAACAACAACACGCAGGTGGAAGAGGCAAATTCAGAGGCAGGGGGAGTCAAAGAGGCCGTGGAAATTGGCAAAGGCAGTATAATGATGCACGTGAATGCTATTATTGTGGTAAGCCTGGACATGTGTAGGCAGAATGTTATAAGAAGCAGGCTGACATGCAAAATGGGAAAGTGCAGCAAAACAACTATGCATCCTCAAGCAGAAATAATGAGGATAATGAAAGGTTGTTTGTTATGCAGCATGTCGTGAATGCCATGTCTGAAAATGTTGATGCAGCATAGAAAGATAATGTATGGTATGTGAATTCAGGTGCTTCGAATCACATGACAAGTCATGGGGAGTGGTTCAAGGAGATGAAAAACCCGGAAAGACCAGGTTTTGTGGAAACAGGGGATGACACTGCTCATCCAATTGCCCATGTTGGAGATGTGCCATTGTCTATGCAGGATGGCAAAGTGAAGTACCTTGCAGATGTACTTCATGTACCAAACATAACAAAGAATTTGGTTTCAGTTGGCTAGATGATTGAGCAGGGTTTGCAGGTTCGGTTTAACCCTGATGGTTATTATGTTGAAGACTTTAAGACAAGTGCAGGTTGGTTGCAAAAGGCAACAGAGTGGGCAGAATGTTTACATTGAATGTAGACATGCCTGAAATGAGTGCTGCGATGTTTGCAAACGGTTCAGGAATCGTTACAGACACAGACATTTGGCATAAAAGAATTGGACATGTGAATGTGCAGAGATTGAAGTCTATGCAGACTAAAGGAATTGTGACAGGGCTGCCAAAATTTAAAGTGGAAGGTATACAGAAAATATGTGAAGCATGCCAATTTGGGAAGCAAACAAAACATGTGTTTCCACGTAACAGATATGTGAGCAGAAATGCACTAGATGTTGTGCATTACGATGTATGGGGTCCTACGAAGACCATATCTATGGGAGGCTGCAGATATTATGTGACTTTCATTGATGACCACACAAGGAAAGTGTGAGTATATTTCATGAAGGAGAAGAGTGAGGTGTTCACTCACTTTCAGAATTTTAGAGCTTTGGTTGAAAAGCAAACAGGGAAATATGTAAAGTGCCTAAGGTCAGATGGAGGGGGAGAGTACTTCTCCAATGAGTTCTCTGAATTTTTGAAGAAGAATGGTATTCGGAGACAGTTTACATGCAGATACACTTCGTAGCAAAATGGAGTTGCTAAGTGGAAAAACAGGCACATTGCTGAGATTACGCGAGCATTGATGGAAGAGAAGAATATGTCGCATAGCTATTGGGTTGAGGCTGTTTCTACAGCAGTATACATCATGAACAAGACTCCAACTGCAGCCATATATGATGTAACTCCCCAGAGGATAGGTTTACTGGCAGAAAACCAGATTTGTCTCATCTGAAAGTCTTTGGATGCATTGCATATGTGCATGTGCCAGATGAGCTGAGAACTAAGCTGGATCCAAAAGCTGAAAAATGTGTGTTTATTGGATACTCCCTTGAGCAAAAGGGATACAGGTGTTATAACCCTACTACACATGAGTTGAAGGTAAGCAGGGATGTTGTCTTTGATGAGATGAGCAGCTGGTATGCTGCTGAAAAAGAAGCTGTTGGGGCTGATGTGAGTGGAAGTGTGGTTGCACAGAATGCAGGTCAGCAATCACAGTCTTTGAGTGGACCAGGAGAGTCCTCATCTAGTGGGTCTGTTGATAGACCATGGAGTGGCAAGCTACGTCATAATACCAATCCTACAAATGTGATTAGTACATCACATAAAGGAAAAGAGAAAGTGGTTGAGCCCCTTGGTATGCCTGATATTTCTGCAGGGCATTCTCATGTTGATGGAGAGTCTAGTGGCTCAGATATGAGCCTTGATGAGGAGCTTGGGATCCCAGCTACTATGAGAACACCTGGTGTAAAGAAGGCTATGGAAGCCATGAATGAAAAGCTGCAAAGATCTGGGAGAGTGAAAAATCCTGTGTAGAGATTTACCTATGATGGTTATGTGGCACATCACTATGCATATATGGCAAAGGTTGTGCAGGTTGTTGAGCCCACATGCATTGATGAGGCTGTTGGAAATGTGTGTTGAGAGAAAGTTATGGATGAGGAGATGGATGCACTATATGGAAATGAGACTTGGGATTTAGTGCAATTGCTAGAAGGCAAGAAAGCCATTGGATGCAAGTGGGTGTACAAAGTAAAACATAACAGTGATGGAAGTATAAACAGGTACAAGGATAGATTGGTAGCCAAAGGATATGCGCAGACATATGGCATTGATTATGAGGAAACTTTTAGCCCAGTTGCCAAGATGGCAACAGTGAGAGTTGTGATAGCAGTGGCTGTGTGTCAAAGCAACGGTCTTTACATCAGATGGATGTAAAGAATGCATTCTTTACATCAGATGGATGTAGAGAATGCATTATTTACATTAGATGGATGTAAAGAATGCATTCTTGCATGGGGATTTGCAAGAAGAGGTGTATATGTTACAGCCACCTGGTTATGAGGATGTGGGTCATCCCGAGCATGTTTGCAGGTTGAAGAAAGCCTTGTATGGCTTAAAACAAGCACTAAGAGCCTGGTCTGACAAGATTTCTGAATATCTTGTCACTATTGGCTTTCATGTAGCCAATGCAGATTTCTTGCTGTATGTGAGACATGGTGATATAGGGGTTGTGCTTGTTGTCATCTATGTAGATGACTTGATCATTACGGGGGACCATGATACAGAGATTTTTGATGTAAAGATCTTGCTTAGATAGAAGTTTGAGATGAAGGATCTGGGGGAGCTCAGATATTTCTTGGGCATTGAGGTGATTAGGTCACCACATGGTATTGGATTACTACAGAGACAGTATGGCTTGGACATGTTGTCCAGGTATGGTATGACAGGCTGTAAGCCTATTTCCATGCCATTGGATCAGAATGGCAAGTTGAGTGCAGATTCAGGAGAGATCTTGGAGGATCCTACTATGTATAGGCGCATAGTAGGAAGTTTGATCTACATGACGATCACTAGACCAGATTTGAGCTATGCTATTGGGTTGGTGAGTCAGTTTATGAAGGTTCCACGGAAATCGCATTTGGATGTAGTGAGACGCATACTGAGGTATGCGAGGTCTACTTTGCATATTGTGGACTATTCTATGAGACTGGGACAGAGATATGTGTACATGGGTACACAGATGCTGATTGGGCTGGTAGTATCTCAGATAGAAGATCTACCAGTGGATTCATGTTTTCTTTGGGGAGTGCTGCTGTGACTTGGAGCAGCAAGAAGCAGCCTACGGTTGGTCTATCCAGTATAGAGGCCGAGTACAGAGGAGCTGCTATGGCAGCATGTGAGGTAGCTTGGTTGAGAAAGCTACTTGCAGATTTGGGTCTATCAGTGGATAGACAAGTTGTCATTTTCTGTGACAACATTAGCAGTATATAGTTGGCCAGGAACCCAGTCTTTCATGCTCGCACGAAGCATATAGAGGTCCACTACCATTTCATCAGAGAGAAGGTCTTGGTGGTAGGAGACCTTGACCTAGTTTATGTTAGCACAGAGGATCAGGTAGCTGACATCTTCACCAAAGCATTGGGTACAGAGAAGCTCCGCAGATTCAGGGCTTCGCTTGGTGTACATGAGAGGGAGTTGAGCTCGAGGGAGAGTGTTGAGATATCGAGCTCGTCTAGTGAGGCGGTGGACACTGACCCGCCTGGGGGATAGGCCCCACACTTACACCACTGGCATGGTTGGTGAGATCTTGGGTGATATGCGGCCAGTGGGATGACAGGCTGTGACAGCCATTCTAGAGACTGGCATAGTTATAGTGCCAGCTCATTTAGTCGGGTTCACACTATAGAGAACCTGTGTATGTATCTGGTTGAGTACCTTTCATATTATGAGTACTCTTATTGTGTATATGGTGTGTTGAGTGTTGTGTGAAGAAGAAGAAGATTTTCAGCCTCTCACCTTGTGTGTTCTCTATTAGGGTTTTGTGAGTGTGTATATGTGCTTGCAAGAGCTCAAGCTCTCTTCCCCCTTGCATCTTTTCAATATATTCATGTCACATCACATCTCTTTACATAACATCACATTCTCTCACATACACATCCACATCCATTCTTTCACATACACAACATCCATTCTTTCACATACACATCCACATCCATTCTTTCACATACATCCACATCAATTCTTTACATACACATTCACATCCATTCTTCACATACACATTCACATCCATTCTTCACATACACATTCACATCCATTTTCACATACACATTCACATTCATTCTTCACATACATCCACATCCATTCTTTACATACACATTGACATCCATTCTTCACATACACATTCACATCTATCTTATTCACATCACATCTCATCCATTCATTCACATCTATCTTATTCACATCACATCTTAGCACATCTATTCACCTCACATCTCATCGCATCTATTCACTTCACATCCCATCCATCCATCCATTCACATATATCTGATTATCTCATAATGATCCTTACACATGTCGAGCAAGAAAAGAATGACCCTAGTCCTATTCTTGGATGCCCCATGGCCATCCCAAGAATGACCTTGAGGCCTTGCGGTCATGCAAGAATGGCTCGAGGGCCATTCTTCCTCATGTTGTGCATGGAAAAGAATGGCCCAAGAACCATTCTTGGATGCACCCATGGCCACTATTTCATGCAACTGTAATGCATTTTAAAGTAAAAACGGTGGATATATGAGGCCTTGGGGGGGGTCATGTAGGAATGGTCCTTACATATGTTGTGCATGAAAAGAATGGCCCTAGGGCCATTCTTGGATGCCTCATGGCCATCCCAAACATGACCTTGAGGCCTTGGGGTCATGCAAGAATGCCCAGGGCCATTCATCCTTATGTTGTGCATGGAAAAGAATGGCCCCAGGACCATTCTTGGATGTACCCATGACCCCTTTGGGGTCATGCAAGGCCATTCTTGGATTCCCCCTGGCCACTATTCCATGCATTGTGATGCATTTTAAGGTAAAACAGTGGATATTTGAGGCCTTGAGGTCATGTACGAATGGTCCTTACACCTATTGTGCATGCAAATAATGGCCCTATGGCCATTCTTGGATGCCCCTATGGCCATTCTTGGATGCCCCCATGGCCATCCCAAAATGACCTTGAAGCCTTGGGGTCATGCAAGAATGGCCCTTAGGCCATTCTGCCCCCTCTTGTGCATGAGAAGAATGGCCCTAGGGCCCTAGGGCCATTCTTGGTGGATGCGCCATGGCCATTCAAAATGACCTTGAGGCCTTTGGGTCATGGAATAATTGCCTTACATGAAAAGAATGGTCCTAGGGCCATTCTTGGATGCCCCATGCCCCATGGCCATTCTAAAATGACCTTGAGGCCTTGGTAGAATGGACCTAGGTCCAATCTTCCAGGAAAATTGTGCATGGTAGAATGGACCTAGTTGCAATATTTCAAACAAATTGTGCATGGTAGAATGGCCCTTTGGCCATTCTTGCCATGCACATATAGAGATTGGTCATAGGATTTCTAAAATTCACCCGTTGAGAATGACAAATTCAGATTTTGGGAGGAAATTCAAGTCTCAAATTTTGGAGAATTTTGTGGGAAGCTCAAATTTTAGAATTTGGTGGGAAATTCAAAATTTAAATCTTGGGGGAATTAAAAGTTTATTGGGGAATTAAAATTTACAAAGGTAATTAAACTTTTACTGAGAAAAATCAAATTTCAAATTGTGCATGGAAGCTTGGCCCTAGGACCAATCTACTAGTAAAGATGATGTAGCTTGTTGATGGTAGCCTAGCCCTAGAACTAATCTACCAGCAACAAAGATGATGTAGATTTGTTCATGGTAGCTTGTCCCTAGGGCCAATATAGATTCTCTTGTGTGTGGTAGCTTGGTCCAAGGGCCAATCTAGATTCTCTTGTGTGTGGTAGCTTGGTCCAATGGCCACCCTAGATTAATGTAAATTGAGAAGGGCCCTAGGGCCAAGATACACTCTCAATCTATTTAGCCCATCTCTCCCAAATTTTAGACCTAATTTCAATTTCACACTCTCAATTTAGACTCTTTAGCCCATCTATCCCAAGGTTTCCCACCCAATTTTAAATTCAAAAGATTTGAAAATTTGCCCCAGATTTGGCTCAAAAGTTTTTCCTGTCAAGCCTCTCATGCATTGACATCGTCTCAACATCCAACCAAACGAATGAAAGGTGCACTTCTTCTAGTTTTATTTTCATATATACTAAAGTAATATTAATTTGTATATGCATAAATAAATTTTAAACTAAATAACTCTAAACTAATTAAGAAATATTCAAACTAAACTAATCAAACACTAACTACATTGTAAGCACTAATAAGACACAAATTATAAACTAACATTAATTACTAATTAAACTAATTAGAGAGAGAGAATTGTGCATGTGAGAGAAAGAGAGAGGGGGGTGTGTGTGGGTGTTCGAGAGAGAGAGGGGTTGAGGAAAACTATTAGAGAGAGAGACAGAGAGAGATAAAGAGGGAGACAAAGAGAGATTGTGTGTGTGTGTGTGTGTGTGTGTGTGTGTGTGAGAGAGAGAGAGAGAGAGAGAGAGAGAGAGAGAGAGAGAGAGAGAGAAATGGTGAGAGAGGGAGAGAGCTTGCCTCTCCTTCTAAGAGAGAGAGAGAGAGAGAGAGAGAGAGAGAGAGCAATATTGTGTGTGTGAGAGTACGCATTGAGCAACATGTCGGATAATCCAGTACAGATTGTTGGTGAAAAGCTGGATAGGAAGAACTTCCAGGCATGGAAGTACAGGATAAAGAGTTTCTTGAAAGGAAAAGGATTTTGGAGTCTCATTACAGGTGCTGAGCCAGAGCCTGAGCTACCTCGACAACCTACACAGCAGCAGCTTATTGCTCATAAGAAATGGTAAGAGAGAGCATTCAAAGTGCTGCATTAATTGTCTATATGTATTTCTGATGCTATGCTCATACACATACAGGATGCT
The DNA here is from genome assembly GCF_041138505.1 of Cibotium barometz. NCBI lineage: Eukaryota > Viridiplantae > Streptophyta > Polypodiopsida > Cyatheales > Cibotiaceae > Cibotium > Cibotium barometz. Next base: position 37,666,714 of record NC_141104.1, on the reverse strand, counting down.
GAGAATCCCAAAGATGCATGGGATACTTTGGTCAAGATGTTTGATACAGATACGAGTGCTCGCAAGTCTCAGTTGCGATAGCAAATACATAATGTGAAAAGGAATAAAAGGAGCATACATGATTATGTGCAAGAAATCAAGAAGTTTGCAGATGCATTGGCCACAATAAATGCCCCCATGCCTGATGATGATTTGGTGGATATTACCTTGCGTGGTCTTGGCAAGGAATATAAATCATTTGATACATCTATCTCAGTGAGGAGTACAGGTTTACCCGACTTCGATGAGTTGGTTTCCCTCTTGTTGGTTGAGGAAATCAAGCTCAGTGATTCATTTCTGGATGCATCTACTAGCCATGATGATGGCAGAAATCAGGCTTTCTACTCGCAGAGAGGCTTTAGAGGCAGGGGGAGATTCGCATCACGTGGACGTGGTGGTAATGGTCATGGATGGCAGGATAGGCCTCCACAACCGAATTTTCAGCCTTCATATGGTGCTCGAGATGGTCGTGGATATGCACCTTAGAGAGGAAGAGGTAACCCCCGTGTGGTCGAGGACCTTGGCAAGGCCAACAAAATTCTATGCAAGACGTGGAATGCCATTACTGTGGCAAATTTGGACATATGGCGAGAGATTGTTTCCGCAAACAGAATGATTTGAGAGGGGGTAGAGCACAGCGTGGTGGCCATTATGGGGAAATTATGCACAACATGGTGGAAACTATGCATCAAGCAGTAATGATGACACTGCAAATCATTTGTTTGCCATGAAACATGTTGTGGGTTCTATGACGACAAATGCTGAGAATGATGACACATGGTATATGGACTCAGGAGCATCAAACCATATGACATGTCATGGTAAATGGTTTGAGCATATGAAGCCTATGGAAGTAAAAGGCTATGTGGAAACAGGTGATGATACCCAGCATGTCATTACACATGTTGGAAGTGTACCATGGAAGTGTACCATTGGTCATGCACAATGGTCAAACAAAGTCTATGTCTGATGTATTGTATGTGCCTTCGATCACAAAGAGCTTGGCCTCAGTTGGTCAAATGGTGGAACATGGATTACAGGTTCGTTTCAACGAGCATGGATGCTTCGTTGAAGATTTTAAACATGGATATAGAGTCATTGCTAAAGGCAAGAAAGAAGGCAGATTGTTTAAGCTGGATGCTGGCATTCCTGAGCTAAAATCAGCCATGTTCTCCAAAAGTAAAAATGTGATACAGGACATTGATATGTGGCATAAGAGGATTGGACATGTCAATATACAGAGATTAAAGAACATGCAAACAAGAGGCATTGTAAATGGATTGCCTAGGTTCAAATATGATGGACATATGCATGTGTGTGAAGCCTGTCAGTTTGGAAAGCAGGCAAGGTTGAGGTTTCCTAGAGAAGGAAATATGAGTAACAGGCCACTTGATATCGTACATAGTGATGTATGGGGTCCTGCACAAAATCCATCTATCAAAGGCAGTTTATACTATGTGACATTTATAGATGATTTCAGCAGGATGACATGGATATACTTTCTGAGAAAGAAGAGTGAAGTGTTGGAAAAGTTCATGGATTTCCAAGCTTTTGCAGAAGAGCAATATGGCTGTTGGATTAAATGTCTGAGGACAGATGGAGGTGGTGAATACACCTCAAAGGCTTTTGAGCATTTCTTGAGAAAGCATGGAATAAGAAGATAGTTGACTTGCAGGTATACACCTCAGCAAAATGGTGTGGCTGAGAGAAAGAATAGAGTCATATGTGAAGTGGCTAGGGCGATGCTCAATGAAAAGAGCATGCCAGATTACTATTGGGCAGAAGCATGTGCTACTGCAGTGTATATACTGAACAAAACACCTACAGCAGCCATTCATGGAAGCACGCCAGAGATGCGGCTTACAGGTTACAGGCCAGACATTGGACATCTTAAAGTTTTTGGATGCATAGCTTATGTACATGTGCCTGATGAAAGAAGAAGGAAGTTGGATCCTAAAGCAGAGAAATGTGTATTTGTTGGATATGCACAGGATCGAAAGGCATACAAATGTTATAATCCACAAACTAGACAAGTGGTCATCTCACGAGATATGGTGTTTGATGAGCTTGCTAGTTGGTACAAAGCAAAAGACGAGGGTGTCATTGAGTCACTTGAGGCTGATGTGCATGTGAACTTGCCACCACAAGCAAGTTCTAGTTCTACTACTATGTCTGGGCCAGCAGCAGAGGCTGAGAGTAGCAGTGTACGTCCATGGTCAGGACGTTTGAGGCATGAGAGTGTAAGCACTAGGAGTAGTGCTATGGATAAAGGCAAAAAGAAAGTCGAAGGAATTGGAATCACAGGTTATGAGTCATCTAGTTCTGAGAGTTTGGATGAGGAGCTTGGCATACCTGTTTTACGCACACCTGGTGCTAGACAGGATAGATATGTGCCACCACATGCTAGAGTTACAGGTGTACAGAGTGACCCGCAGGCATTGCGGAGATCCCAGAGAGTCAGATATCCAGTTGACAGATTGACATATAGAGATTTTGCTTTGCACTATGCATATATGACATCTATGGTGAAGCATGTGAAACCTACATGCTATACAGAGGCTATTGGAGAGCATGTATGGGAGAAAGCAATGGATGTTGAGATGGACGCATTGGTCCACAATGATACATGGGACTTGGCTTGGACTTGGTTGCATTACCAAAGGACAAGAATATTATTGGATGTAAATGGGTTTACAAAGTGAAGTGCAAATCTGATGGTTCTATTGAAAGACATAAAGCAAGATTGGTAGCAAAGGGTTATGCACAGACCCAAGGTTTGGACTATGATAAAACCTTTAGTCCAGTGGCTAAGATGGTCACAGTGAGAGCAGTCATTGCTATGGCTGCAGCTAATGGATGATGGATGTCAAAAATGCATTTCTAAATGGAGATCTACAAGAGGAAGTGTACATGGCACAGCCAGAAGGGTATGTACACCCAAGATATCCCACTCACGTATGCAGATTGAAAAAGGCATTGTATGGTCTAAAGCAAGCACCTCGTGCTTGGAGTGATAAGATGAGCAGATATCTTATCTCACTTGGTTTTCAGCTTTCTACAGCAGATTCTTCACTCTATGTGAAGAAGACACAGCATGGGATTGTTTTACTAGTCATCTATGTGGATGACTTGATTATCACAGGTGATCATGGTGCAGATGTGATGCATGTCAAGAAAGCTTTGAGTGGGCAATTTGACATGAAAGATCTTGGTGAGTTGAGATACTTCCTTGGAATTGAAGTGGTAAAAGATCATGCAGGTACTTGGTTAGTACAGCGCCAATATGCATTGGATATGTTGGCAAAGTATGGCATGACAAGGTGTAAGCCTATGAGTACACCTTTGGAGCAAAATGTGAAGTTGCGGGCTGATTATGGCGAGGAATTGGATGATCCTTCTATGTACAGGAAGATGGTTGGTAGTCTTATATACATGACTATCACACGCCCAGATCTGAGTTATGCTGTGGGGCTAGTCAGCCAATTTATGCAGAGCCCCAGGAAACCACATTTGGATGCAGTGAGATGCATCATGAGATATGTGAAGACACAGCACATTATGGTTTACTTTATGAGAGTGGTAAAAGCTTGGACATCCATGGCTACACAGATGTTGATTGGGCAGGTAGCGCATATGACAGGAGGTCTACTAGTGGATATGCTTTTACACTTGGAAGTGCCGTGGTGAGTTGGAGTAGCAAGAAGCAACCTACAGTTGCTTTATCTAGTACAGAGGCTGAGTACAGGGGTGCAGCCATTGCTACTTGTGAGGCTATATGGTTAAAGAGTCTCTTGACAGATTTATGTGAGCCCATTGGTGGCAAAGTTGTCATTCATTGTGACAACATGAGCAGTATACAGTTGGCAAAGAATCCAGTGTTTCATGTGAGGACCAAACACATAGAGGTCCATTATCACTTTGTCAGAGAAAAGGTGCTGGATGGTACAGTTGATCTTCAGTATGTGAATACTGATGAGCAGCAGGTGGCAGACATCTTTACGAAGCCACTTAGCAGGGAGAAGTTTGAGTACTTCTTCCGGACTATGTTGGGAGTACATGGGATGAGCTTGAGGGGGAGTGTTGAGAGTCTTGATATCCCAAGCTCATCTACATCTTCATCGGTAGTACATCATGAGCTTGAGAGGGGCTGTTGAGATTCAAGCTCGATGTCAGTGTGAGCGAGCTATGCTATGTGCTGGCAGATTAGGTAGGAACATGTGTGAGACATAAATGACCGCGTGTCCAGCTGGTCATAGTGTGTGGACATTAGCTAGGGTTAGATGAGTGTGGACACAACTCATTGTGTGTTGTGTGGATTATGGATTAGGGCATTATGCTTTGTGTGAGAGTGGACATGGCTTCCCTCTATGGTTAGGGTTTGCAATATACATTAGGGTTTGCTCCTGTGTGTGTGTCTCCTCCCCCTCTACCATTCTTTCAACAATCCTATCCCAGCAGGACTAGTATCAACTGTTACAATCACAGGCCTACCACACTCATAATATACCTTCCTTAGAGTAGGTTATGATTGGAGCAGACATTTCAGATTCCGCATAGCTTTAACATGTGCAGCACTCCATAAAAATCTCTGATTTCTCCTCAAAAGTTGGTAGACAGGATCTGCTACATGTGCATAATGTAGGATCCATATAACATAAAAGACACATGCACCAAGAAATCTCCTCACCTCTGTAACATTAATGCATATCTCTTTCATTCTTTGTATCGCATCTATCTTGGCTGGACAAGGTCTGCGCCCATTGGTACTACAAAGATGCCCCATGATTAGTACTTCACCAACCCCAAACACTCATTTCAATCCAGACAAAGTAAGATTCACCTCTTCAAGCCTCGATAGAATTTTATCACAATCTTTTATATGATTTGCCACAAACTTACGGCACCCTTTCGAATCCAAATCCCCATCTTTATCTTTTTCATCACAGCCTTTTATGGGCACATCATCTAGAAAAGGCATAGTTATTTGTGGTATGAAGTCTCGTAAGACTTTATTCATTCCATTCATCATATGCGCCACTGAGTTGGTGGCTCCCTGTGGTAAGGTGCACATCCTTACCAAACCCAAAGGAGTTTTCATTGTGGTCATGTCCCTGCTTTGTATATCCAGCTAGAACTGATCATATCTCGAATACAGATCACCCATAGAGTATATAGCTTTCCCTGCAAATGCTTCTGCAAACTCGTCCACAATCGGACCTGTTCCCACATTCCTGATTGTGACCTTGTTTACAGGTTGCATATCTTGAATGAAGCGCAATGCTCCATTTTTCTTAAGCACGGTAAACCATTTGTTGGAGTATGGAGCGCATGATGGCTCCAAAATTCCCATCCTGATCTTTTCTTTTAGTAATTCCATCAGCTTTGGTAAGAGAGCTTTTGGTACTGGAATCGACCGTAGGTTCTAGGGCACATGTGAAGATCACCATTGGCGCTATTACGCTTGGATCAACACAACCTATCTCATGCGGCTGAAAAGCAAAGGCCTTCCCATGTTTTACAAGCATCTCCTCAAAGCATTTCTTTTCAACTAGTAACAGGAAATCCTTGTCATCGATCTTCAACTCTTTTAGGGTTTCCTGTGTAAACTTATGCCCAATTTTCTTCGGATCTCTGAGATTCGGTTGCATAGAGGCTTCATCTATCTTCTCCTTGATTTCTGGTGGCAGGGGCAGGGGCAAGGCAATTGGTTTCACCTTCTTTGCAACCATTTTATACTTTGTATCAACACGAGCATCCATCTCACAATACATGTTTTTACATTCCATTCCCTCAAATTCCCAGATTATATCATACATCCCCACAGATGACACTTTTACCATCTCATTCCCACCCTGTAAGCATGCGCTTTCCATGGCAAAAAGCTCACCCATAGTATCCACAAATGACACCTCGTCAAGCATACCTGAAATAAACTCATTTTTCTCCAAAAGACCACACTGCTCAAGACTTTTTTGTACATTTTGTACATATCGACGTATACCACGCTTCAAATCCTTGCTTTTGACCCATAGCTAGAGAATCTCTGAAAGTTTGCTAAAAAGTTATTTACATTGATTGAGTCCTGTGAGAACTCATTGCCATTGCTAAAAAGTTATTTACAATGGCACTTGGTCAAAATCCCTCATCTCCCTGTAGTTCATGAATTCTCTATTTATCTTTGGGAGTGACTGTTCTCGAAGAGACTTGCGGTTTCTTTCATGGTTCATGCTAACTGTCAAGAACTGAACAGCTTTCTTGCCATCTTTGCTCCTTATTCTTGCATACACCGAGCCATCGTCCAAGACTTTTGTCTCCATCCTCACAGCTGTAATATAGGGTTGCCCAAGGATAAGGGGATACGATGACATCTCCTGGACGAAGAAGTTCTGGTCATCTTTCACATCCCCTATAGTTACCCTTACATTTGGATAGGCTACATAGAGCTCTCCAGATGAGTTATTAGCCGCCTTAATCATCCACCCGTGATCTACATCCATTGGCCACTTACATTTGTTGTAGAGGTTTTTAGCCATAAGATTTATTTTAGACACATGGTCGATTAGAGCGACATATGGCTCTTCCAAGTCTCCTATCTTGACAAGGGTTTCAGTGGTGGCCCTTGCCCAATGGTTCCTGGAGTAATGACTTTTTGCAAGAACTTCTTTTTCATCACCCTCATCCACAAAGCGCACTTGTTGTCGTGCCCCTCCAGTAGAGTGACTGTATTCCACCACATTCTCTCTGTCTTCATTTTGCTGTACCTGTACTCCATGAGTCTTGGAAGTGCTTGTCTCCCCCTGTGATGGAATAGATTCAATTATGGACTGCCTTTTCCTTCATATAATATCAATTATCTCATCATGGAATTCTTTCTTTGCAATCCCCAAGACTTCCCCTAGTGTAAATTCCACCCTACTGTTTAGAATCCTCTCTTCTAGCACCTTTTTGAGGTCTGTTTGCGGCTTCAATATCGGATTGGAGCTTGTAGAGTGGACTTTTCCCTTTACCCTTCTCCTTCTCATGCTTTATCTTTGTTGGCGCTTCTTCCATTGACACTTCCTGTGGAGGCTGGTTTTGTGGCGGCGGAGGCACATGTGATGGCCCAGGATCCTTCTTTCCGCTACCACGGGTGACCCTTTTTGATGGACCTCCTTCCTCATTTTCCCTCTTACGCTTTTCCTCAACCTGTGCCTCATTATTCTCGCATTTTACAATATAGGCATGAACAGATAGAGAATCCACAGGTTCTTCCCAATCAGTCTCAAGATGTATACAGTCTCCTGCCTCATGCAAAGCCTGCTTAGACACCTTCTTTGACGCAATTAGCTCCATTGTTGATGGCCAAAAATCTTCATTCTCATAGTCTTCATCCTTCTCAGATTCCTGCTTTGATTGAATGGCCTTTAACCCATAGGTTGTTGCCTCAACCATAGAGATGGCATGGCTGGCAGCCATATCTTCAACCAGTTTTTTCATCCCTCCTTTTCCAAAGTTTTTGTTTAACGGAAGACCAGTCTCTGTAAGGTGGATTTTTCCATCTTTGAAAAATACAAGTTGGTTTCTGAGGGCTTCCTTATAGCTGGCACAGTCTTTTTTTTGCATGTTCTGGGTCATCACACCATATACATCTGAATGTAAACCCTTCCTTGCTTTGAGGCTTTTGCATAGAAGCCTGCCCTAATGGTAGCCCTTTTTCCTCAATCTTGGACATCTTCAACTTTAGGTCTCGTATGCCCTTAATAAGCTCGTCCATCGGCCCTTCTACCTTTGGGATTGTAGCAGCAGGTTTTGGTAGATTCTCAGGGGTAACAGTTATAGGAGTTGCCGAGCTCATCACCATTTTATCCCTCCTTCGCTGTCGCTTTGCTAGCATGGTGATCGCATCCTCGACATCATTCCAATCATTCTTTAACCCCTGCTCCGTATCCTTATCCTCAAGGAGAATTTCTAGTTTTTCTTGGAGATCTTTCCCAGCAGTTGCTTGTAAGAAGAGCTCTGTTTTTTCCATGTCTAAGGTTGTGCGCTCTATCCTTGACAGCTGGGCATAGCGCTTCTCAAACTCTCTTAGCAACTCTATGGCAGAAATTCCAATTTTGGGTTTTGTAACCCACTCCAATAAAGTTCGCTTGGTCACCTGCTCGGAATCCTCCATGAAATAATCATCCTTCAAAGTAAGCTTGAACTCCTCCCAATTTCTGCCACCATGTGCTTCCTGTAATCCTCTTATGCGCTCTCTTATTTCGGGAACACATACCAGCTCAAAGCTTCGAACCATATCCTCCTCAGTCACCATGTTTAGCTCCATTTCCTTTGTGTAATTGCGCAGGTACTTTGTGATGTCTTTACCATCAAATTGATCCACCTTTTTCACGATTGACTGCAGTGCTTTAGTCGTGGAAATTTGCCCCCTCTCAGTCACTTGCTGCTGTTGCATATACATAGTAAACATCTGAAACATTTGCATAACCCCAGGGTCAAAACGAACCCCATGTCCCTCAGGATTCTCAGCCATAGCTTGCACTATGTATTTCACCACTAACTCTCACCCCAACAGTTTCATGTCGGGTTCACCAATGCTTCGTGACGTGTGCGGTATCGCTGGGCAAGTGGGAGACTTATGGCTGTGAGAGTAGCTTCAAATCCCAGCAAAGAAACAGAATATATATCTCTTCAAGGGGCACCACCATCCAGCAGAAGCTGGAACCATAATATTTACATACCAAATCTCAGCAAGACATATGAGTTGTACCAAAAACCATCATAAGCATCATGGTTCAAACCAAAATCCAAGGATGATAACATTATAACCTGTCATAAAACTCAAAACATCAAACCCCAGAAAAACATCTCATAGGTTTTTGCACTCCAGAAAATCAACTCATGGCATATACATCCAAGACTCATGGCCAACCATCATATGGTTCCAAAACCCAACTCCACATGGTATTGTGTTCCTATGATCCTTGTAGTAACAATTTCCACCTTGGGCCAGCCAAGTATCATTTTAGACATCCTTGTATAATGATAACCCACAAAATCAGCCTCTACGAGCCTCTATAAACCTGTGCTTATGTCCCCATATGCAAAATTCTTCCTGTCAAGAACAAAGTAATTGGGTACTGCAAATCTGTGCTTACTCAATTTGCATGCACCAGCCTCTCTCCAAGATAGTCACCTCTTTGTTGGCAGTGCATACCATCACACCCCTTGGTATTCTGAAGAGCCATTTTGAAGAGCTGTACTCCCTTACTCAGCACGAACAGCCGCTCCATTTCATGAGATAGCCACCATAATTACACCAAGCCTTCTTCATCTTTGCAACATGCTCCTCGAAGGTGCTGGTCTTCCTCTACATGTAGTTCTCGGTGGTTTCATCTCTGCAGAACTTCCAGCATGCCATTTTTTCAAGATGTGCTTATAATATTAAGCTCACAATTCTGAGTAAAACCAATCCCTACAAGCCTTGAAGAGAACATCTATTCCCAAAACTATATTCTCTGCAAATTTTATATTCTGGTTCCCTTCTGCACTCCCCTTTTCTTTTAATTTCAATGCGCCGACTCTGGTTATTTCAGAATCCCGCGAGCAAATCAGGGATTCGACGCTTTTGCAGCTATAATTTTGCCTTCCTAATTCGATCAGGCTGTGCCCCCTAATTCGATCAGGTTGCGCCCCCCTTCATTTTCTCCATTTCTTAAGGTTGATAAGCATCAACATTTTTTTTGGGCTTATTTACACCAAGACTCACAAGGGGTAATTCCCACGCATTGACCAAAGATTCTTGACATCCTCTTTCACATGTCTCCGTCACCATGTAGTCATGACCATGGCCATATCCATGCCATTTTGAACCTCAATCAAATGCCACTATCATCTCAAGCATGATTTCTGAGCATTTTACCATCTCGTGGGGCCAAGAAAAGCTGTTAAATACTCAAGCAAAATCCAAACCTATGTACAAAGGCACAGGGACTTTTGCTAGCCCCCAAGGTTCACCATAAGCATAAAAACTCCACGATTCACACCACACTCATGTACTGAGGCTTCGAGACCTGGCTCAGCTTCAGCTCGTCTTATTGAACCTCATTTACAATATGAACATATGTACATGGGCATCATATAATGACTCAAGTCATGGCACTTAATCCCATGCATCTGAATTTGTATTTAATGGCCTCACATGCATGGTTTCACACCATAGACGTGCCATGGCACGACAACGTCCCAAAACCCTCTCGGAAGAGGTAGTGATATCTCCGTTGTATCTCATAATAGACTATACATCGGCAAATGTAGTGTTCCTTTGTCTCTACCTCCTGGTAGCATAGCTGACAAATGTGGTCATCCAAGATATGATGCACATACATCGGCAAATGTAGTGTTGCTTTGTCTCTACCTCCTGGTAGCATAGCTGACAAATGTGGTCATCCAAGATCTGATGCACATATCGCCATGTCTCAATCAGCAGTAGCTGGTGTGATGAGGTCTGGAATTGTCCAATGGCAGAACGTATCCCATGTGATAGGTGTACATCCATGTACGCCGGGCGGGTGATAAATTCATCTGGTGAGAGGTATAGAAAATGGCTGTTATAGTGAGCCATTTTCTACCTAAGGGCTCAAGGGGGATAGTCCATGTCCTCTCTGTGTCCACTCTGATGATATCCATCCTGATCATGTGGTTTTGCTCTAAGTGGGTGAGATCCAAAAATGGACAATCCAAACTGTATTGAAAGGGTGGTAGTGCCTCTATCTGCAAACCATGTAGGTCAAACCATGATCTCATCTGAGCGTACTTGTAATGAGTATCTCCATCTTTTGCCAACTGTATGGATGAGGTCAATGCCAATCTGGAGTAGCTCTGCCGAGGGAGCTCCCATAGCCGCTGTAAAAAGGTAACTGCCCTGGAATAGGGCATCGGTTACTCCTGGTGGGGCACCCAGCTCAGCTCGAACAATCTCATGTGTGGTACTGATGATTTGCTCCGAATCATGTGGGCAATCATCACGTAATCAGTGGTGGTGGTCTCTCCATTTGCCTCCATCCCTCATCTATCCCACTCTGAGATCTGTGATGTATACTGGGCCCCCAAATTGGAGCTCCGTACAAGAGGGTCTGTGTGACAAGCATATCAAAAAGCCACAATTTGGTGCGTGGCTCCTAAAACTGTATGTGTGCACACTGCCTCTCAAGTGCCCAAGGGTGCATGCCCTCGAGCTAATCTAGTCTCCTTCACGGAGAAACGCGGTCCTGTGAAAGCACCTCCCAAGTAGACATATGACCTGACATACTCTACTGGCCCCCCTCGGAAAGTGACCTAAGGCTCTGATCTCGTCACCCATGCCTGTGTGGTGTTAAACACATAACCTTGGTTTTCCCAAGGTTCACTGTGAGATCTCTATCCGCACAGAAAGCCTATAATGCATCCAGGTGTCTCTGTAATCCCTCCGGAGAGTCGAGACTAGAACAATATCATCAGCATATAGCAAGATGGGTATCAACACCCTTGCCAGGCATGCCCCTGGGCCTCCCAATTGTCTACATAATCAGAGACCGCATGAATGTACAGTCCAAAGAAGGTGGGCGATAGCGGGCATCCCTGCCTCACCCCTATCGTGCTGGTCACCCTATCAGATAGTCCGCTGCCTGGAGCTTGGACTCTGCCTGTCTCACAGACTCATACAAAGTATATATCCCCCACTGCATATCCTCGGGTACCTTAATGTAAGCCTCGCACGTGGTACAGTATCAAAGGCTTTGCGGAAGTCCACAAAGCAGTAGTATATCCTTCTCTTTTGTGCCCTTCCCTCTTCAATAAGTGTCCAAAGTGTCAGTATGTGATCCAAGGTACTAAATCCTCTCCTGAAGCCAGCCTATCCATGTTCTTGATGACAATGCCTCTCTGCCCATCGGCTCAGCTCTGACTCCAATATAGAGCCATATAGTTTGGCCAAGTAATGACCAATCATGATCATCCCAACTTGTTGGGAAACCCTCACAAAGGGCACGATTAAACACATGTACGATGAGTGGAGCCAAAGTGTTTCGTGCATATAAGAAGTGCTCTCCAACTAGCCCATCATGATCCTGTGCCTTTCCATTCTCTGTAACCTGTCTCACACTTCAAATTTGTAAATGAGCCTTCCTTAGCTCAACCACACTCCAATGAATGTTCCAGATACTCCAAGGTAGCCAACAAACTCCAAATTTGATGTAGGAAATCAACCTGTAATCATCCAAGATGAACTGACTCACGCAGTCCGGGATACCCTGAATTGACACGCCTTCCAAGGCTCCAAATCACAATGTAATGGTGCAATCAAGTATGGTCAACTTGCATTGACACCTAATCAACCTCAATGTTGAGTATCAACACTATCTGACATGTGTACATATCAATTTTTGAAAACCCCTTTCTCTGTTTTTGGAAAAACCAAAAAAACCAGAAAAACCAGTAGAAAATTTGCTCTAATTTCTTCAATATTTGTCCAAATTGAGCAACCAGGCATTCATTAGCTTAGCAATAGTGTCCATCAACTCCATGTAAGAGGAATTTGTCCAATTGTATAAGACCAAGGATTAATTGCTCAATTAAAATGACCTTGTTTCTCTGCAACCAGTGGACAGCGTGTTTTAATCAGCTCATTCCCAGCTCAATTAAGCATCATTGACCAAACAAATCACATAGCCCTCTTCTCCAAAGTGTAAAGCATCCAATTGCTAAAGAAATTGTGGAAGATATCAAGCACCCAATGAGAAATGGATCTCCTCGTAGCCAAAAAGTCAAAAAACTACTTTGTTTCCTCTGTTCTGGCTACGCCGCCTGCAAATGAGGCATTTGGGAGTGATTAAATTGCTAATTAATGAGCCACACAAGTCCCCAACACACTTGGGTATGTGTGCAACCAGTCAATGGTTGGATTGTTGCCAAAAATATGCTCCAAATGCTTCAATTTTGGGCTTCCTTTTCTCTGTTTTGTGAGAACTCAAAAACCAGAGATTTTCATACATCCAAATGCTTCCAAAATGCTCCAAAATCACAATAGGGCTTGCATAGGAGTTGCCATTACATCCCCCATTGTGAGATACATGTTTGCTTTGCCAGATTTACATGTATTTCCACCATACATCAATGTTCCCAAGCTTTAATGGAAAGCTTCCAAAAAACAGAATTTTGCTTTGCTTTGATTTGCTCTATTTTTCTTTGCTTTTGCCTGTATCACCTGCAATCCACTCAAGGATGTTTAGAGGACCTTACTCGGTAGGCCAAGCTCTCAGATCTTATAGTAGTTGGTGTGCTCCAAGCTTCACAGCTCCAATGGCAAGCTTCACAGCTTCTCTTCACAGCTTCTTCTCCCTCTTCACTCACTCACTCATAAACCCTAATAAACAGCACAAGGCTCTGATACCATGTTGAAAGAACGGTAGAGGGGGAGGAGACACACACACAGGAGCAAACCCTAATGTATATTACAAACCCTAACCATAGAGGGAAGCCATGTCCACTCTCACACAAAGCATAATGCCCTAATCCATAATCCACACAACACACAATGAGTTGTGTCCACACTCATCTAACCCTAGCTAATGTCCACACACTATGACCAGCTGGACACGTGGTCATTTATGTCTCACACATGTTCCTACCTAATCTGCCAGCACATAGCATAGCTGGCTCACACTGACATCGAGCTTGAATCTCAACAAGGATGGGCAGTAGGGCAAGATGATGAGGATGATCATAGGTATGTAATCAGGTTTGGAGCAAAGGTACTAAGCATTCGCCAGCGAAATTATCCGCAGATCAAGAGGGAGTTATTGGGAGTAGTCACTGCTCTAAAATGTGAAAAAGAATATCTTATTGGAGCATCCGTGCTTGTGGAAACTGACTGCTTGCCACTCCTTGGGATGATTGCAAGCTGCACCACTCCAGATATCGCTATGCTCAGGTGGATTGCCTATATCAAGTCACTAAATCCTGAGTTTGAGCATATTGCAGGGAAGGACAACCCAGTTGCAGATATGCTATCAAGAGCTAGGTATGAAGATGAAGAAGGGATGATTAGTGACATTGATGATGTAGGCATAAAGTTCTATACTACTGCACATGCAAAAGGGGACCATGCTTGCTTATCAAATGCACTTGAGTTTTTTACTGAGGAAATGTATGAAGGAGATTGGTTGCTTATTGGCCAATACTTGAGTACCTTGACAAGGCAAGAAAATTGGTCTGACTTAGAATTCAAGAGGATCCGCAGAAAGGCATATGGGTATTTTCTAAAGAATGGGTACCTGTGGAAGCATCCTAAGCCGAGGAATGCTATGCCACAGAGAGTTATATGTGATAAAGAGACTCAAGGGAAGCTCATGAAAGAATTCCACGAGAGTCTCTGGGCTGGACATCGAAGTGTGTGGGCCACCTTTACCAAAATAAAGGAAAGATATTGGTGGAAAGGAATGCACAAGGATGTATCCCAATATGTGGAAACATGCATGGTATGTCAAATGTACTCGAATGTGCGACATCGTGATGGCCTGCAACCAACCTACCCACCTGCCATGCACTACAAATGGGTAGTGGATCTAGTTACAATGCCCTTGGGAATCTGGCAGATGCGGTACGTAGTACTTGCAAGAGAAGACCTGACAAATCAGGTGGAAGGGCGTGCTCTTAGAACAAAGAGCACGGAAACAGTATGCAAATTTCTCTTGGAAGATGTGATTTGCCGGTATGGTTGTGTTGGGAAAATAACAGCTGACAGGGGTGAGCTAGATACTAAAGAAGCAAGGGAATTCTTTTCTAGAATTGGCATCAAATAGGCCCTAACATGTGCTTACAACCCTGAGGGCAATGGTAAAAGCGAGCGAGGACATCCTCCAATCATTAAAGCTTTGGCTAAGGCATGCAGAGGAAGAATGCAGGAGTGGTCAAGGCTGCTACCATATGCTTTATGGGCTGACCATACAACTCATAGCTGACAGGATACATGCCTGTAGAATTAATGTATGGTCAGAAGTCGGTAATGCCAGTTGAAGAAGTAGTCCCAACTTGGAATGTATTACCCTGGGTGGAAGAATTGAACAGGGAAGACCTCCTTGCATTGCGAATGAGGCAGTTGGAGAGAAGGCCTGAAGATGTAGAGCTTGCTAAAGCTCGTTTGAAAGATGCAAGGTTGAAAAATAAAGAAAGATTTGATAGAAGACACAGACTCCGGCAAAAACCCATTGAAGAAGGTGATTGGGTCCTAATGTATGATAGTAGTCTTGACAACCAGTTCACTATGCAAAGGAAGTTTGTAAAAAGATGGTTTGGCCCTTACATTGTCAAGCATGTTCATGGAAATGCCATGTATACCTTGTGTGAGCTTGATGGAACAGAGATAAAGAATCTTGTAGAGCAGGCAAAAGGATCAAGATGTTTAAAAGAAAGCATGACAGTGATCCTTTTGATTCGCAGGAGACTCAAGATGAGAGGCTTGATAGTGATAGCATGGATATGGTTGAAGAGGAAGAGGATGATCTTCCTGGTAATGTAGAAGATGAAGACAACATCCAGATATATGTGGATCTTGATGATGACTTGGCACATACCGGAGGATGTGCAGGTTTAGAGGGGTGGATGTCATGCCATGGCACGTCTATGGTGTGAAACCATGCATGTGAGGCCATTAAATACAAATTCAGTTGCATGGGATTAAGTGCCATGACTTGAGTCATTATATGATACCCATGTACATATGTTCATATTGTAAATGAGGTTCAATAAGATGAGCTAAAGCTGAGCCAAGTCTCCAAGCCTCAGTACATGAGTGTGGTGTGAATCGTGGAGTTTTTATGCTTATGGTGAACCTTGGGGGCTAGCAGAAGTCCCTGTGCCTTTGTACATAGGTTTGGATTTTGCTTGAGTATTTAACAGCTTTTCTTGGCCCCACGAGATGGTAAAATGCTTAGAAATCATGCTTGAGATGATAGTGGCATTTGATTGAGGTTCAAAATGGCATGGATATGGCCATGGTCATGACTACATGGTGACGGAGACATGTGAAAGACGGTGTCAAGAATCTTTGGTCAATGCGTGGGAATTACCCCTTGTGAGTCTTGGTGTAAATAAGCCCAAAAAAAATGTTGATGCTTATCAATCTTAAGAAATGGAGAAAATGAAGGGGGGCGCAGCCTGATCGAATTAGGAAGGCAAAATTATAGCTGCAAAAGCGTCGAATCCCCGATTTGCCCGCGGGATTCTGAAATAACCAGAGTCGGCACATTGAAATTAAAAGAAAAGGGGAGTGCAGAAGGGAACCAGAATATAAAATTTGCAGAGAATATAGTTTTGGGAATAGATGTTCTGTTCAAGGCTTGTAGGGATTAGTTTTACTTAGAATTGGAAGCTTAATATTATAAGCACGTCTTGAAAAAATGGCATACTGGAAGTTTTGCAGAGATGAAACCACCGAGAATTGCATGTAGAGGAAGACCAACACCTTCGAGGAGCATGCTGCAGAGATGAAGAAGGCTTGGTGTAATTATGGTGGCTATCTCATGATATGGAGCGGCTGTTCGTGCTGAGTAAGGGAGTACAGCTCTTCAAAATGGCTCTTCAAAATACCAAGGGGTGTGATGGTATGCACTACCAACAAAGAGGTGACTATCTTGGAGAGAGGCTGGTGCATGCAAATTGAGTAAGCGCAGATTTGCAGTACCCAATTACTTTGTTCTTGACAGGAAGAATTTTGCATATGGGGATGTAAGCGCAGGTTTATAGAGGCTTATAGAGGCTGATTTTGTGGGTTATCATTATACAAGGATGTCTATAATGATACTTGGCTGGCCCAAGGTGGAAATTGTTACTACAAGGATCATAGGAACACAATACCATGTGGAGTTGGGTTTTGGAACCATATGATGGTTGGCCATGAGTCTTGGATGTATATGCCATGAATTGTTTTTCTGGAGTGCAAAAACCTATGAGATGTTTTTCTGGGGTTTGATGTTTTGAGTTTTATGACAGGTTATAATGTTATCATCCTTGGATTTTGGTTTGAACCATGATGCTTATGATGGTATTTGGTACAACTCATATGTCTTGCTGAGATTTGGTATGTAAATATTATGGTTCTAGCTTCTGCTGGTGGTGCCCCTTGAAGAGATATATATTCAGTTTCCTTGCTGGGATTTGAAGCTACTGTCACAGCCAGAAGTCTCGCACTTGCCCAGCGATACCGCACATGCCACGACAACGTTACGCAGGGTCATGGAGTTTGAGGATCAGAGATGCTTGGGATTGTTTCTACTTGAGGTCAGGAGACACAAAGAGACCCTCTTGGCAGATATAGGAGGCCGAGCCATGATGTACCTAGACAGAGGACCTTGACAGATTTCTTCGGCATCGGAACCAGCACCAGCACACCAACAACCCAGCCCCCCACACACCTCTTGATACCTTCTCCATTGAGCCATCAATGCACCGGACACACTCCCACCAACAAGGAGTCACCAATGACAGAGCAGTTATCTTATGTCGTGCTCGTCGGCCACAACCACGAGGATCCCGACCACGGCATCCTGTCACCATCGCTAGATCAGAGCCATTATTGCTCGGCATTGCGAAGGTGCTTACCTCGCTTCTATGACCTCTCCATTCTAGACAGACCCATGGTGGAGATACTTGATCTAAGGAGAGGGAAACACTTCAACTCATCAGCATACATGGATCTACCTGATATACATTTTTTAGTATTTTCCAGTATTTTCTACTCAGCATCATCTTGGAGTCTTACAGTTCTGTTCTTATAACTATAGGACAATCAATTTATTGTACTTTTTAGTCTCACTTAGTTGTTCTCTTTGATGAGACACCAACTTCATATGTACTCTCAGTTTTGGTCTCATAGGCCATTACGGCCTCTTAGAGACGTTAATATATCATTTCATTTCATCTCTCTCTCTCTCTCTCTCTCAATCTCCTCATGAGAGAGATAGTGCCTTCAGGATTACTTCCAAGATCCAAGCACCAAGATCTATTTATATGATACATTAGTGAGATTTTTTGTGATGTATGAGGCCCCATTCTATGGGCCAGACTTGTGAGAGGAAAATTGAAAGAGTACTTAGAAATTATGATGTTTTCATGCATGATCATGAGTAAGCCATTGATATGTCATGAAACTGTGCATATTGAGTCTGGGGAATTCCCCATTGGTCCTTGATGGTATTTTCAAGACCATCAAAT
This sequence comes from Cibotium barometz, assembly GCF_041138505.1. Taxonomy (NCBI): domain Eukaryota; kingdom Viridiplantae; phylum Streptophyta; class Polypodiopsida; order Cyatheales; family Cibotiaceae; genus Cibotium; species Cibotium barometz. Next base: position 37,648,447 of record NC_141104.1, on the reverse strand, counting down.
ATATCTATACATATCAGGAGATGATGATTGTCTATTGAGTTTGGGGAAGTCCCCATTGGTCCTTGTTGATGCTATTTTCAAGACCATCAATAGACTCTTTCATAATCCGTACCAATACAAAATCTAAAACACACAATAAAACCCCTAGTTCAAAAATACGTCATAATACTCTAGAACCTTACAAAGCTGGAGAGAGATATAGTAGAGAGAGAGAGAGAGAGAGAGAGAGAGAGAGAGAGAGAGAGAGAGAGAGAGAGAGAGAAAGTAAGAGAGGGACCATCCATGATGGACTTTAGAATGGCATGAGGGCCATTCTGAAGCATAACAAGAAGGTAGAGAATGCTCTTAGGGCCATTCTTGTAAGCACAATGTAGTTTAGAATGACCCCATGGCCATTCTCTACTAGTGCATGCATAAAATTTCAAGATTGTAAATGGTAGAATAGCTCTATGGCCCATTGTGCATGGTAGAATCTTTCCAACCCATTGTGCATGGTAGAATCTTTCAAGCACATTGTGCATGGTATAATGGCCCTATGGCCAATTTAAAGCATATTGTGGATGGTATTAAGGCCTTGGGGTCATTCCAAAATGGCCTTGAGTCCTTGGGGTCATTCTTGGATGCCCCATGGCCATTCCAAAATGTCTCCGCCCCCCTGGATCCCTCACGGCGACAGTAATAAGGACGGTCATTCTTGGATGCCCCATGGCCATTCCAAAATGTCTCCACCCCCCTTGGGCCCCCCACAGCGATAGTAATAAGGAGGGTCCTGAGAAACATGTGGTGGCAATGAGATCAAGCTCCACCACCTAACAATATATACTATATTATATATACTATATGTAATATAGTATATATACTATATTATAGTATATATAATATGGTATAGTATATATTATATACTATATCAGTGCTCGAACAAAAGTATTTCTAGAAAAAGTAGAAAAACCTTAATCTAAATTTTAAAAATTATCACTTGAGAAAATTTTGAAAATTAAAAAGTATTACTACTATAACCCTTGAAAATTTGAAGGTATGCATACCTTCAACTCAAATTTCAAAAGGTAAGTTTCAAAATTTGAAGTTGAAACCTTGATTTATTTTACACTGTACTATATTATGGTATGTGTATAATATAGTATAGTATATACTATATTATATATACTATACTATATATATATAAAGTATAGTATATATAAAGTATAGAATATATATGTAAAAAGTATATTATATATATAAAGTAAATTATAGTATAGTATAATATATATAAAAATTATATATAATTTGAACTATATATAATATGCATTGTATTAATAGTATATAATGTATAATATATAGTATATAATGTATATATACTAAATATTATATATATAATATATATATTAGTATATAAAAAAAGTATATATACTATACATTATGTTTAGTAGTACATTTACGCTATCAACTACTTATTTGCTGTACTAATTCTTTCTATCTGCTACTTCCCTTAGTGCTAGGCTTTATTATGGCTAAGTCTATCCTGCATCTCCGGAGGCTTGATAGAAACTTAGTACGAAGGCCTTTGTGTGAATATATGCTCTTGTGTGTGTGTGTCCGTGGAGTGCGTGTGTGAGAGCATATCTTGATATAGAGTTCTACACCCACTATTGGGCACTGATGACGTTAGTGGGGATGACATAGTATCTAGTCTATACTATGCATAATAGTGTTGATAGTTATATAGTCTTGTGGGTTGACTACCATGAGTATTTGGGCATGTTCTTGGATTCATCTAGGTATATAATTCAGTCATATTAGCAAAAACAGTGGCCTTACTTGCCATGAAAGAATGGCCCTAGGGCGATTCTGACACCGGTTGTGAACAAAAAGAATGGCCCTAAGACCATTCTTGCACCTATTGTGCATGAAAAAGGATGGCCTTATGGCCATTCTTGTTTTCCCAAGAGCATGCAAGAAGGTTGGGTGGCACCAAGGCCATGCTAGAATGGCCCTAGGGCCATTGTTGCATGCAGAAGACCCTCAAGATTAGCCTTAGGACCATTCTAGGATGCCCCATGGCCATTCTTGCACCTGTCGTGTACAAGAAACGAATGGCCCTAGGGCCATTCTTGGATGCCCAAGAGCATGCAAGAAAGCGGGTGCCACCACCAAGGGCACGCTATAATGGCCCCATATCAATTCTTGCATGTATATAAGAGAATCAAGAGTGGCCCTAGGGCCATTCTTGGATGCCCCATGGCCATTTCCAACGTGACCTATGTGCCTTGGGGTCATGCAAGAATGGCCCTGGGGCCATTCTTTGATGCCCTTGGGCCAATCTTGCATGCTCTTTGAGGCCTTTCAAGCAAAATAGTGGCCTTATTTTCCACCAGTTGTGCATGAAAAGAATGGCACCGGGGCCATGCTTGCACTGTTGTGTATGAAAAGGATGTCCTAGTTGGGTGGCACCAAGGCCATGCTAGAATGTCCCAAGGCCATTGTTGCATGCATGAGAGCATCAGGATTGGCCCCAGGGCCATTCTTGGATGCCCAAGAGCATGCAAGAAAGCTGGTGCCACCAAGGCCATGCTAGAATGGCCCCATATCCATTCTTGCATGCAGAAGAGCATCAAGAATGGCCCTAAGGCCATTCTTGGATGCCCCATGGCCATTTCCAACATGACCTATGTGACTTGGGGTCACCCAAGAAATGGCCCTAGGTCATTATTTGATTCCCTAGGGCCAATCTTGCATGCTCTTTGTGGCCTTTAAAGCAAAACAATGGCCTTATTTACCATGAAAGAATGGCCCTAGGGCCATTCTTGCACCGGTTGTGCATGAAAATAATGGCACTGGGGCCATTCTTGCACCTATATTGATTAGGTAAAGGATTGTCCTATGGTTATTCTTGTTTTCCCAAGAGCATGCAAGAAGGTCGGGTTGCACCAAGGCCATGCTAGAATGGCACTAGGGCGATTGTTGCATGCATAAGAGCATCAAGATTGGCCCTAGGGCCATTCTAGGATGCCCAAGAGGATGCAAAAAAAAGAATGGCCCTATGGCCGAGCATGCAAGAAAGTTGGGTGCCAAACCAAGGCCATGGTCGAATGGCCCATATCCATGTAGAAGAGCATCAAGAGTGGCCCTAGGGACATTCTAGGATGCCGAAGATCATGCAAGAAAAGAATGGCCCTAGGGCCATTCTTGGATGCCCAAGAGTATGCAAGAAAGTTGGGTGCCACCAAGGCCATGCTAGAATGGCCCCATATCCATTATTACATCATGTAGAAGAGAATCAAGAGTGGCCCTAGGGCCATTCTTGGATGTCCCATGGCCATTTCCAACACAATATATATGCCTTGGGTTCATGCAAGAATGGCCGTAGTGTGACCATGCTTTGATGCTCTACGGCTAATCTTGCATGCTCTTTAAGGCCTTTAAGGCAAAACAATGACCTTATTTGCCATGAAAGAATGGCCCTCGGGCCATTCTTGCACTAGTTGTGCATGAAAAGAATGGCCCTGGGGCCATTCTTATTTTCCTAATAGCATGCAAGAAGGTTGGGTGGCACCAAGGCTATGCTAGAATGGTCCTAGGGCCATTTTTGCATACACGAGCATTAAGTCTAGCCCTAGGGACATTCTAAGATGCCCCATGGCCATTCTTGCACCTATTGTATAAGAAAAGAATGGCCCTATGGCCATTCTTGGATGCCCAAGAGCATGCAAGAAAGTTGAGTGCCACCAAGGCCATGCTAGTAGACTGGCCCCATATCCATTCTTGCATGTAGAAGAGCATCAAGAATGGCCCTAGGGCCATTCTTGGATGCCCCATGGCCATTTCCAGCATGATCTATGTGTCTTGGGGTCATGTAATAATGGTCTTGGGGCCATACTTTGATGCTGCTTAAGATATTGTGGTAGTATGCTGAATTAGGATCATCATCGAATAAGTGACACTGATGATAATGACACATAGCATATTTGCATTCCTTCATCTTCACACCAAAGTGAGACTAGGATCCAACAATATGGTCTATTATGAATCTGTTAGATATAGAGTACGACCCAGCTTTGCATCAACCCCTCTTATGGCTCCCCACAACTCATATGAATCAAAAATAGACCTAACTTGCATATTTAGAGTGCATATCTAGAGACTGCAAGTATAATTTATCTCATCCAACTTTTCATCATCAAACAGTGGAGGATGAGCACGGGCGGTGTTGTTATTTGCAGGTTGGGCCATCTTTCAAAATTTGCCTTTAAATAACAAATTGCTAAAAAAATATTTACCCATAGCCTATGCTCTGATACCATGTAAGAAAACACAATAGTGGAAGCAAGCAAGATCTTTACATTACAAAGCACTGAATTGCAGAAAGAAGAGAGTAAACAATAGTGGAAGCAAGATTTTTACATTATAAAGCACTGAATTGCAGAAAGAAGATAGTAAACAATATTACTTCTTGCAAACTTTGATTACAAATTGATGGCTATTTGTCCATCCGTATGCTCCGAATCACGAGAAATTTGATGGTGATCTAGAGACACTATAAAAAGATATAGAGACACTATAAAAAGAAGATGTTTTTGATTAGAGGAGAACTTGAACCCAATAAACTTAATAATGAACAAAACCTCCCAAATTAGTTTATATACTATAGTGCCCATGGTTGGCATGGACGTTTGCACGGGAAACCCTTGAGTAAAAGTCAAACGACGTTCTCGCATTTCAAAGGAAACCGTCTAGTTTTTATTTCGACACATAAGATCAGAGGATGAATTCCAGCGTTAAGTAGGGCGGCATCAATGCTTTGCCGATCACAGGAGGATGGACAGCATCGATACCAAAGCGAAAATAGAAGACCTAATAGAAACATTTGTTAGGTTGTCAGAGTAAGCGTCGCCTTAATACGCAGCAATTACACTAAAGGGTAAGTGGATCAATGCTTTTTCTATCATCACTTGTGCTTGTGTTTTCCTATGCAGAGATGCAGCAGCGCATAGGCTAGCGGAACGTCAGGCAACAGTTAAAATTCAGGTATTTCATATCATTGGATGGGTGATCACGCCTTACCGGTTGCTTGATTATTGGTCGATTGATTATCGGTTGTTAATTATGACTTACTATTGGTTGTGTTTGCGTCAAGTGTGCATGGAGACGCAAGCTGGTTCAATTCAAGCTGCGAAGGTGGCACCGTGCGGCCACAGACATTCAGAGGCTTTACAGGGGGCATTTGGGGAGGGTGAAGTTTATGTACAAGAAGGTCGAAGTTGCCAAAGAGATTCGCATGGCTTTCTTCAATCGGAAAGCCGGCCTCATACAGAGGATGTATAGGGGCTACCGCAGTAGGAAGTATGTGCACAGCTTTTATCACCGGCAGGAGTTCATTTCTCTGTCCGTGGGTGCTGGGGAGGAAGTGAAGAGGGATATGGAGGGCTGCAACCTCGAATTGAGGCAGCAAGAACAAGAGAAGGCGGCCGATGTTGTCAAAGGCCACATTAGAAACTTTTGGCTCGCAAACCATCACCTTGTAATAATTTCTCTCTCTCTCTCTCTCTCAAGATACACACGCTCGCTCTCTCTCTCTCTCTCTCTCTCTCTCTCTCAACACACACACACACACACTCACTCACTCTCACTTTTACCCATTTAATTCCTAGTCCATACATTCTTAGTCATATCTTGGAACATATATGAGGGCTAGTGACCGGACTACAAATCTTGTATTTAGTCTTAATGGCTCTATTACTCCATCTAGATGTCATACATGGGTCTACATGTGTCATAACGTGGCATAGGTTGACTATAAATCATATGGAGTCTTCTGGCATGAGTATGGTATTGGGGTCATACATTGGTCATTGTGTGTCATGAGGTGCCATATGTGGTCTAGTGGCATATGAGGATGACATTGGCTCCTCTCTCTCTCTCTCTCTAGATTTGTATCTCCAAAGATCTCTCTCTTTCATGTGCATTTGTGCACGTACGCATGCATGTACCATTCACGTGCACCGATGGAATGTCTTTAAAGAGCTTCCTATTGTACCATAGGAAGCTCTAGTCTCTCACACATGCATGCATGTGACCGTTAACGTACAATGATAGAATATCTTTAAGAGCTTCCTATTGTACCATTCAATGTAGGACATTGTTTGTGAAACTTTGAGTCCCACAAAATTAATGGGTATTGGGGCTGTAATTTGAGAGCCTACCCTAACCTTCAATTTGAAGGCCATATACTAGTAGGTTGACTTTCAAAATATATGTGCTTGTCTAAAATTTAGAGAGATTTCAGGCACAAATGTAATGGACATTAGTTCGAAGTCATTTCGCATTGTTGACAATCTCCTCCCTCTTCAAGCACTCAAATTGGTGCCCAACATGAGCCTCAATTGGACTCCTAACAAAGGACTTGTCAATGAGACTTTGACCATGGCACATCCTATTGAATATGGATTCCTTACCTAGATCATTCTAGCAAGAAGGTCATATTCAACTTGATTTTTCAAATTAGTTTCTATTTGGGGGATCTAAGAGCACGAGCATGTCCCATATTAAACATACACAAGGAGATTGCACATGCATTCACAAAACAAGGCACAAAAAGAATGTTTTCTAACTAACACAAGAAGATCTCACATGCATTCACAAAACAAGGCACAAAAAGAATGTTTTCCAACTAACTTAAGACTTCTATAACACCTAACTTTAACAATGAGTAATTTGGGGTGTTGGGATTGTGAATTTGAATGCAGATAAGCACCAAAGCTCGAAATGGCATTTTCTATTCACCATACATAGCAGTGTTGAAGGGGATCAACGACGTTGAGGAGAGGATAATCGAGACATGGATGGAGCAATCAAGGAGAACCAGGGTAAGGAGAAAGAGGTCATGCAGGAGAAAGCATTGGGCTGTGGATGTGAGCCAGTTTGTGACAACACAAGGGGTGCATGGGCCTACTCCCTATGAAAGGAGGAGGGCCGAGGAGAAGGCGGCAGCGGTGCTCGATGTTGGCTATGAAAGGTTTAGGAGTGTTGTGAGGAGGTCGTGGTCGAACGTGTGGGACACTACAGGAGGTGGTGGTGGTGGTGGTGGTGGTGGTGGTAAGACTATTCGTTTAGAGAGTGAGTGGCGCCGCAAGGAGAAGCTCCGATCGCTCGAGCAACGTAAAAGCCAAATGCTCTACATGCGAGTATGTTTCAACGAGCATGGATGCTTCGTTGAAGATTTTAAACATGGATATAGAGTCATTGCTAAAGGCAAGAAAGAAGGCAGATTGTTTAAGCTGGATGCTGGCATTCCTGAGCTAAAATCAGCCATGTTCTCCAAAAGTAAAAATGTGATACAGGACATTGATATGTGGCATAAGAGGATTGGACATGTCAATATACAGAGATTAAAGAACATGCAAACAAGAGGCATTGTAAATGCATTGCCTAGGTTCAAATATGATGGACATATGCATGTGTGTGAAGCCTGTCAGTTTGGAAAGCAGGCAAGGTTGAGGTTTCCTAGAGAAGGAAATATGAGTAACAGGCCACTTGATATCGTACATAGTGATGTATGGGGTCCTGCACAAAATCCATCTATCAAAGGCAGTTTATACTATGTGACATTTATAGATGATTTCAGCAGGATGACATGGATATACTTTCTGAGAAAGAAGAGTGAAGTGTTGGAAAAGTTCATGGATTTCCAAGCTTTTGCAGAAGAGCAATATGGCTGTTGGATTAAATGTCTGAGGACAGATGGAGGTGGTGAATACACCTCAAAGGCTTTTGAGCATTTCTTGAGAAAGCATGGAATAAGAAGATAGTTGACTTGCAGGTATACACCTCAGCAAAATGGTGTGGCTGAGAGAAAGAATAGAGTCATATGTGAAGTGGCTAGGGCGATGCTCAATGAAAAGAGCATGCCAGATTACTATTGGGCAGAAGCATGTGCTACTGCAGTGTATATACTGAACAAAACACCTACAGTAGCCATTCATGGAAGCACGCCAGAGATGCGGCTTACAGGTTACAGGCCAGACATTGGACATCTTAAAGTTTTTGGATGCATAGCTTATGTACATGTGCCTGATGAAAGAAGAAGGAAGTTGGATCCTAAAGCAGAGAAATGTGTATTTGTTGGATATGCACAGGATCGAAAGGCATACAAATGTTATAATCCACAAACTAGACAAGTGGTCATCTCACGAGATATGGTGTTTGATGAGCTTGCTAGTTGGTACAAAGCAAAAGACGAGGGTGTCATTGAGTCACTTGAGGCTGATGTGCATGTGAACTTGCCACCACAAGCAAGTTCTAGTTCTACTACTATGTCTGGGCCAGCAGCAGAGGCTGAGAGTAGCAGTGTACGTCCATGGTCAGGACGTTTGAGGCATGAGAGTGTAAGCACTAGGAGTAGTGCTATGGATAAAGGCAAAAAGAAAGTCGAAGGAATTGGAATCACAGGTTATGAGTCATCTAGTTCTGAGAGTTTGGATGAGGAGCTTGGCATACCTGTTTTACGCACACCTGGTGCTAGACAGGATAGATATGTGCCACCACATGCTAGAGTTACAGGTGTACAGAGTGACCCGCAGGCATTGCGGAGATCCCAGAGAGTCAGATATCCAGTTGACAGATTGACATATAGAGATTTTGCTTTGCACTATGCATATATGACATCTATGGTGAAGCATGTGAAACCTACATGCTATACAGAGGCTATTGGAGAGCATGTATGGGAGAAAGCAATGGATGTTGAGATGGACGCATTGGTCCACAATGATACATGGGACTTGGCTTGGACTTGGTTGCATTACCAAAGGACAAGAATATTATTGGATGTAAATGGGTTTACAAAGTGAAGTGCAAATCTGATGGTTCTATTGAAAGACATAAAGCAAGATTGGTAGCAAAGGGTTATGCACAGACCCAAGGTTTGGACTATGATAAAACCTTTAGTCCAGTGGCTAAGATGGTCACAGTGAGAGCAGTCATTGCTATGGCTGCAGCTAATGGATGATGGATGTCAAAAATGCATTTCTAAATGGAGATCTACAAGAGGAAGTGTACATGGCACAGCCAGAAGGGTATGTACACCCAAGATATCCCACTCACGTATGCAGATTGAAAAAGGCATTGTATGGTCTAAAGCAAGCACCTCGTGCTTGGAGTGATAAGATGAGCAGATATCTTATCTCACTTGGTTTTCAGCTTTCTACAGCAGATTCTTCACTCTATGTGAAGAAGACACAGCATGGGATTGTTTTACTAGTCATCTATGTGGATGACTTGATTATCACAGGTGATCATGGTGCAGATGTGATGCATGTCAAGAAAGCTTTGAGTGGGCAATTTGACATGAAAGATCTTGGTGAGTTGAGATACTTCCTTGGAATTGAAGTGGTAAAAGATCATGCAGGTACTTGGTTAGTACAGCGCCAATATGCATTGGATATGTTGGCAAAGTATGGCATGACAAGGTGTAAGCCTATGAGTACACCTTTGGAGCAAAATGTGAAGTTGCGGGCTGATTATGGCGAGGAATTGGATGATCCTTCTATGTACAGGAAGATGGTTGGTAGTCTTATATACATGACTATCACACGCCCAGATCTGAGTTATGCTGTGGGGCTAGTCAGCCAATTTATGCAGAGCCCCAGGAAACCACATTTGGATGCAGTGAGATGCATCATGAGATATGTGAAGACACAGCACATTATGGTTTACTTTATGAGAGTGGTAAAAGCTTGGACATCCATGGCTACACAGATGTTGATTGGGCAGGTAGCGCATATGACAGGAGGTCTACTAGTGGATATGCTTTTACACTTGGAAGTGCCGTGGTGAGTTGGAGTAGCAAGAAGCAACCTACAGTTGCTTTATCTAGTACAGAGGCTGAGTACAGGGGTGCAGCCATTGCTACTTGTGAGGCTATATGGTTAAAGAGTCTCTTGACAGATTTATGTGAGCCCATTGGTGGCAAAGTTGTCATTCATTGTGACAACATGAGCAGTATACAGTTGGCAAAGAATCCAGTGTTTCATGTGAGGACCAAACACATAGAGGTCCATTATCACTTTGTCAGAGAAAAGGTGCTGGATGGTACAGTTGATCTTCAGTATGTGAATACTGATGAGCAGCAGGTGGCAGACATCTTTACGAAGCCACTTAGCAGGGAGAAGTTTGAGTACTTCTTCCGGACTATGTTGGGAGTACATGGGATGAGCTTGAGGGGGAGTGTTGAGAGTCTTGATATCCCAAGCTCATCTACATCTTCATCGGTAGTACATCATGAGCTTGAGAGGGGCTGTTGAGATTCAAGCTCGATGTCAGTGTGAGCGAGCTATGCTATGTGCTGGCAGATTAGGTAGGAACATGTGTGAGACATAAATGACCGCGTGTCCAGCTGGTCATAGTGTGTGGACATTAGCTAGGGTTAGATGAGTGTGGACACAACTCATTGTGTGTTGTGTGGATTATGGATTAGGGCATTATGCTTTGTGTGAGAGTGGACATGGCTTCCCTCTATGGTTAGGGTTTGCAATATACATTAGGGTTTGCTCCTGTGTGTGTGTCTCCTCCCCCTCTACCATTCTTTCAACAATCCTATCCCAGCAGGACTAGTATCAACTGTTACAATCACAGGCCTACCACACTCATAATATACCTTCCTTAGAGTAGGTTATGATTGGAGCAGACATTTCAGATTCCGCATAGCTTTAACATGTGCAGCACTCCATAAAAATCTCTGATTTCTCCTCAAAAGTTGGTAGACAGGATCTGCTACATGTGCATAATGTAGGATCCATATAACATAAAAGACACATGCACCAAGAAATCTCCTCACCTCTGTAACATTAATGCATATCTCTTTCATTCTTTGTATCGCATCTATCTTGGCTGGACAAGGTCTGCGCCCATTGGTACTACAAAGATGCCCCATGATTAGTACTTCACCAACCCCAAACACTCATTTCAATCCAGACAAAGTAAGATTCACCTCTTCAAGCCTCGATAGAATTTTATCACAATCTTTTATATGATTTGCCACAAACTTACGGCACCCTTTCGAATCCAAATCCCCATCTTTATCTTTTTCATCACAGCCTTTTATGGGCACATCATCTAGAAAAGGCATAGTTATTTGTGGTATGAAGTCTCGTAAGACTTTATTCATTCCATTCATCATATGCGCCACTGAGTTGGTGGCTCCCTGTGGTAAGGTGCACATCCTTACCAAACCCAAAGGAGTTTTCATTGTGGTCATGTCCCTGCTTTGTATATCCAGCTAGAACTGATCATATCTCGAATACAGATCACCCATAGAGTATATAGCTTTCCCTGCAAATGCTTCTGCAAACTCGTCCACAATCGGACCTGTTCCCACATTCCTGATTGTGACCTTGTTTACAGGTTGCATATCTTGAATGAAGCGCAATGCTCCATTTTTCTTAAGCACGGTAAACCATTTGTTGGAGTATGGAGCGCATGATGGCTCCAAAATTCCCATCCTGATCTTTTCTTTTAGTAATTCCATCAGCTTTGGTAAGAGAGCTTTTGGTACTGGAATCGACCGTAGGTTCTAGGGCACATGTGAAGATCACCATTGGCGCTATTACGCTTGGATCAACACAACCTATCTCATGCGGCTGAAAAGCAAAGGCCTTCCCATGTTTTACAAGCATCTCCTCAAAGCATTTCTTTTCAACTAGTAACAGGAAATCCTTGTCATCGATCTTCAACTCTTTTAGGGTTTCCTGTGTAAACTTATGCCCAATTTTCTTCGGATCTCTGAGATTCGGTTGCATAGAGGCTTCATCTATCTTCTCCTTGATTTCTGGTGGCAGGGGCAGGGGCAAGGCAATTGGTTTCACCTTCTTTGCAACCATTTTATACTTTGTATCAACACGAGCATCCATCTCACAATACATGTTTTTACATTCCATTCCCTCAAATTCCCAGATTATATCATACATCCCCACAGATGACACTTTTACCATCTCATTCCCACCCTGTAAGCATGCGCTTTCCATGGCAAAAAGCTCACCCATAGTATCCACAAATGACACCTCGTCAAGCACACCTGAAATAAACTCATTTTTCTCCAAAAGACCACACTGCTCAAGACTTTTTTGTACATTTTGTACATATCGACGTATACCACGCTTCGAATCCTTGCTTTTGACCCATAGCTAGAGAATCTCTGAAAGTTTGCTAAAAAGTTATTTACATTGATTGAGTCCTGTGAGAACTCATTGCCATTGCTAAAAAGTTATTTACAATGGCACTTGGTCAAAATCCCTCATCTCCCTGTAGTTCATGAATTCTCTATTTATCTTTGGGAGTGACTGTTCTCGAAGAGACTTGCGGTTTCTTTCATGGTTCATGCTAACTGTCAAGAACTGAACAGCTTTCTTGCCATCTTTGCTCCTTATTCTTGCATACACCGAGCCATCGTCCAAGACTTTTGTCTCCATCCTCACAGCTGTAATATAGGGTTGCCCAAGGATAAGGGGATACGATGACATCTCCTGGACGAAGAAGTTCTGGTCATCTTTCACATCCCCTATAGTTACCCTTACATTTGGATAGGCTGCATAGAGCTCTCCAGATGAGTTATTAGCCGCCTTAATCATCCACCCGTGATCTACATCCATTGGCCACTTACATTTGTTGTAGAGGTTTTTAGCCATAAGATTTATTTTAGACACATGGTCGATTAGAGCGACATATGGCTCTTCCAAGTCTCCTATCTTGACAAGGGTTTCAGTGGTGGCCCTTGCCCAATGGTTCCTGGAGTAATGACTTTTTGCAAGAACTTCTTTTTCATCACCCTCATCCACAAAGCGCACTTGTTGTCGTGCCCCTCCAGTAGAGTGACTGTATTCCACCACATTCTCTCTGTCTTCATTTTGCTGTACCTGTACTCCATGAGTCTTGGAAGTGCTTGTCTCCCCCTGTGATGGAATAGATTCAATTATGGACTGCCTTTTCCTTCATATAATATCAATTATCTCATCATGGAATTCTTTCTTTGCAATCCCCAAGACTTCCCCTAGTGTAAATTCCACCCTACTGTTTAGAATCCTCTCTTCTAGCACCTTTTTGAGGTCTGTTTGCGGCTTCAATATCGGATTGGAGCTTGTAGAGTGGACTTTTCCCTTTACCCTTCTCCTTCTCATGCTTTATCTTTGTTGGCGCTTCTTCCATTGACACTTCCTGTGGAGGCTGGTTTTGTGGCGGCGGAGGCACATGTGATGGCCCAGGATCCTTCTTTCCGCTACCACGGGTGACCCTTTTTGATGGACCTCCTTCCTCATTTTCCCTCTTACGCTTTTCCTCAACCTGTGCCTCATTATTCTCGCATTTTACAATATAGGCATGAACAGATAGAGAATCCACAGGTTCTTCCCAATCAGTCTCAAGATGTATACAGTCTCCTGCCTCATGCAAAGCCTGCTTAGACACCTTCTTTGACGCAATTAGCTCCATTGTTGATGGCCAAAAATCTTCATTCTCATAGTCTTCATCCTTCTCAGATTCCTGCTTTGATTGAATGGCCTTTAACCCATAGGTTGTTGCCTCAACCATAGAGATGGCATGGCTGGCAGCCATATCTTCAACCAGTTTTTTCATCCCTCCTTTTCCAAAGTTTTTGTTTAACGGAAGACCAGTCTCTGTAAGGTGGATTTTTCCATCTTTGAAAAATACAAGTTGGTTTCTGAGGGCTTCCTTATAGCTGGCACAGTCTTTTTTTTGCATGTTCTGGGTCATCACACCATATACATCTGAATGTAAACCCTTCCTTGCTTTGAGGCTTTTGCATAGAAGCCTGCCCTAATGGTAGCCCTTTTTCCTCAATCTTGGACATCTTCAACTTTAGGTCTCGTATGCCCTTAATAAGCTCGTCCATCGGCCCTTCTACCTTTGGGATTGTAGCAGCAGGTTTTGGTAGATTCTCAGGGGTAACAGTTATAGGAGTTGCCGAGCTCATCACCATTTTATCCCTCCTTCGCTGTCGCTTTGCTAGCATGGTGATCGCATCCTCGACATCATTCCAATCATTCTTTAACCCCTGCTCCGTATCCTTATCCTCAAGGAGAATTTCTAGTTTTTCTTGGAGATCTTTCCCAGCAGTTGCTTGTAAGAAGAGCTCTGTTTTTTCCATGTCTAAGGTTGTGCGCTCTATCCTTGACAGCTGGGCATAGCGCTTCTCAAACTCTCTTAGCAACTCTATGGCAGAAATTCCAATTTTGGGTTTTGTAACCCACTCCAATAAAGTTCGCTTGGTCACCTGCTCGGAATCCTCCATGAAATAATCATCCTTCAAAGTAAGCTTGAACTCCTCCCAATTTCTGCCACCATGTGCTTCCTGTAATCCTCTTATGCGCTCTCTTATTTCGGGAACACATACCAGCTCAAAGCTTCGAACCATATCCTCCTCAGTCACCATGTTTAGCTCCATTTCCTTTGTGTAATTGCGCAGGTACTTTGTGATGTCTTTACCATCAAATTGATCCACCTTTTTCACGATTGACTGCAGTGCTTTAGTCGTGGAAATTTGCCCCCTCTCAGTCACTTGCTGCTGTTGCATATACATAGTAAACATCTGAAACATTTGCATAACCCCAGGGTCAAAACGAACCCCATGTCCCTCAGGATTCTCAGCCATAGCTTGCACTATGTATTTCACCACTAACTCTCACCCCAACAGTTTCATGTCGGGTTCACCAATGCTTCGTGACGTGTGCGGTATCGCTGGGCAAGTGGGAGACTTATGGCTGTGAGAGTAGCTTCAAATCCCAGCAAAGAAACAGAATATATATCTCTTCAAGGGGCACCACCATCCAGCAGAAGCTGGAACCATAATATTTACATACCAAATCTCAGCAAGACATATGAGTTGTACCAAAAACCATCATAAGCATCATGGTTCAAACCAAAATCCAAGGATGATAACATTATAACCTGTCATAAAACTCAAAACATCAAACCCCAGAAAAACATCTCATAGGTTTTTGCACTCCAGAAAATCAACTCATGGCATATACATCCAAGACTCATGGCCAACCATCATATGGTTCCAAAACCCAACTCCACATGGTATTGTGTTCCTATGATCCTTGTAGTAACAATTTCCACCTTGGGCCAGCCAAGTATCATTTTAGACATCCTTGTATAATGATAACCCACAAAATCAGCCTCTACGAGCCTCTATAAACCTGTGCTTATGTCCCCATATGCAAAATTCTTCCTGTCAAGAACAAAGTAATTGGGTACTGCAAATCTGTGCTTACTCAATTTGCATGCACCAGCCTCTCTCCAAGATAGTCACCTCTTTGTTGGCAGTGCATACCATCACACCCCTTGGTATTCTGAAGAGCCATTTTGAAGAGCTGTACTCCCTTACTCAGCACGAACAGCCGCTCCATTTCATGAGATAGCCACCATAATTACACCAAGCCTTCTTCATCTTTGCAACATGCTCCTCGAAGGTGCTGGTCTTCCTCTACATGTAGTTCTCGGTGGTTTCATCTCTGCAGAACTTCCAGCATGCCATTTTTTCAAGATGTGCTTATAATATTAAGCTCACAATTCTGAGTAAAACCAATCCCTACAAGCCTTGAAGAGAACATCTATTCCCAAAACTATATTCTCTGCAAATTTTATATTCTGGTTCCCTTCTGCACTCCCCTTTTCTTTTAATTTCAATGCGCCGACTCTGGTTATTTCAGAATCCCGCGGGCAAATCAGGGATTCGACGCTTTTGCAGCTATAATTTTGCCTTCCTAATTCGATCAGGCTGTGCCCCCTAATTCGATCAGGTTGCGGCCCCCTTCATTTTCTCCATTTCTTAAGGTTGATAAGCATCAACATTTTTTTTGGGCTTATTTACACCAAGACTCACAAGGGGTAATTCCCACGCATTGACCAAAGATTCTTGACATCCTCTTTCACATGTCTCCGTCACCATGTAGTCATGACCATGGCCATATCCATGCCATTTTGAACCTCAATCAAATGCCACTATCATCTCAAGCATGATTTCTGAGCATTTTACCATCTCGTGGGGCCAAGAAAAGCTGTTAAATACTCAAGCAAAATCCAAACCTATGTACAAAGGCACAGGGACTTTTGCTAGCCCCCAAGGTTCACCATAAGCATAAAAACTCCACGATTCACACCACACTCATGTACTGAGGCTTCGAGACCTGGCTCAGCTTCAGCTCGTCTTATTGAACCTCATTTACAATATGAACATATGTACATGGGCATCATATAATGACTCAAGTCATGGCACTTAATCCCATGCATCTGAATTTGTATTTAATGGCCTCACATGCATGGTTTCACACCATAGACGTGCCATGGCACGACAACGTCCCAAAACCCTCTCGGAAGAGGTAGTGATATCTCCGTTGTATCTCATAATAGACTATACATTGGCAAATGTAGTGTTCCTTTGTCTCTACCTCCTGGTAGCATAGCTGACAAATGTGGTCATCCAAGATATGATGCACATACATCGGCAAATGTAGTGTTGCTTTGTCTCTACCTCCTGGTAGCATAGCTGACAAATGTGGTCATCCAAGATCTGATGCACATATCGCCATGTCTCAATCAGCAGTAGCTGGTGTGATGAGGTCTGGAATTGTCCAATGGCAGAACGTATCCCATGTGATAGGTGTACATCCATGTACGCCGGGCGGGTGATAAATTCATCTGGTGAGAGGTATAGAAAATGGCTGTTATAGTGAGCCATTTTCTACCTAAGGGCTCAAGGGGGATAGTCCATGTCCTCTCTGTGTCCACTCTGATGATATCCATCCTGATCATGTGGTTTTGCTCTAAGTGGGTGAGATCCAAAAATGGACAATCCAAACTGTATTGAAAGGGTGGTAGTGCCTCTATCTGCAAACCATGTAGGTCAAACCATGATCTCATCTGAGCGTACTTGTAATGAGTATCTCCATCTTTTGCCAACTGTATGGATGAGGTCAATGCCAATCTGGAGTAGCTCTGCCGAGGGAGCTCCCATAGCCGCTGTAAAAAGGTAACTGCCCTGGAATAGGGCATCGGTTACTCCTGGTGGGGCACCCAGCTCAGCTCGAACAATCTCATGTGTGGTACTGATGATTTGCTCCGAATCATGTGGGCAATCATCACGTAATCAGTGGTGGTGGTCTCTCCATTTGCCTCCATCCCTCATCTATCCCACTCTGAGATCTGTGATGTATACTGGGCCCCCAAATTGGAGCTCCGTACAAGAGGGTCTGTGTGACAAGCATATCAAAAAGCCACAATTTGGTGCGTGGCTCCTAAAACTGTATGTGTGCACACTGCCTCTCAAGTGCCCAAGGGTGCATGCCCTCGAGCTAATCTAGTCTCCTTCACGGAGAAACGCGGTCCTGTGAAAGCACCTCCCAAGTAGACATATGACCTGACATACTCTACTGGCCCCCCTCGGAAAGTGACCTAAGGCTCTGATCTCGTCACCCATGCCTGTGTGGTGTTAAACACATAACCTTGGTTTTCCCAAGGTTCACTGTGAGATCTCTATCCGCACAGAAAGCCTATAATGCATCCAGGTGTCTCTGTAATCCCTCCGGAGAGTCGAGACTAGAACAATATCATCAGCATATAGCAAGATGGGTATCAACACCCTTGCCAGGCATGCCCCTGGGCCTCCCAATTGTCTACATAATCAGAGACCGCATGAATGTACAGTCCAAAGAAGGTGGGCGATAGCGGGCATCCCTGCCTCACCCCTATCGTGCTGGTCACCCTATCAGATAGTCCGCTGCCTGGAGCTTGGACTCTGCCTGTCTCACAGACTCATACAAAGTATATATCCCCCACTGCATATCCTCGGGTACCTTAATGTAAGCCTCGCACGTGGTACAGTATCGAAGGCTTTGCGGAAGTCCACAAAGCAGTAGTATATCCTTCTCTTTTGTGCCCTTCCCTCTTCAATAAGTGTCCAAAGTGTCAGTATGTGATCCAAGGTACTAAATCCTCTCCTGAAGCCAGCCTATCCATGTTCTTGATGACAATGCCTCTCTGCCCATCGGCTCAGCTCTGACTCCAATATAGAGCCATATAGTTTGGCCAAGTAATGACCAATCATGATCATCCCAACTTGTTGGGAAACCCTCACAAAGGGCACGATTAAACACATGTACGATGAGTGGAGCCAAAGTGTTTCGTGCATATAAGAAGTGCTCTCCAACTAGCCCATCATGATCCTGTGCCTTTCCATTCTCTGTAACCTGTCTCACACTTCAAATTTGTAAATGAGCCTTCCTTAGCTCAACCACACTCCAATGAATGTTCCAGATACTCCAAGGTAGCCAACAAACTCCAAATTTGATGTAGGAAATCAACCTGTAATCATCCAAGATGAACTGACTCACGCAGTCCGGGATACCCTGAATTGACACGCCTTCCAAGGCTCCAAATCACAATGTAATGGTGCAATCAAGTATGGTCAACTTGCATTGACACCTAATCAACCTCAATGTTGAGTATCAACACTATCTGACATGTGTACATATCAATTTTTGAAAACCCCTTTCTCTGTTTTTGGAAAAACCAAAAAAACCAGAAAAACCAGTAGAAAATTTGCTCTAATTTCTTCAATATTTGTCCAAATTGAGCAACCAGGCATTCATTAGCTTAGCAATAGTGTCCATCAACTCCATGTAAGAGGAATTTGTCCAATTGTATAAGACCAAGGATTAATTGCTCAATTAAAATGACCTTGTTTCTCTGCAACCAGTGGACAGCGTGTTTTAATCAGCTCATTCCCAGCTCAATTAAGCATCATTGACCAAACAAATCACATAGCCCTCTTCTCCAAAGTGTAAAGCATCCAATTGCTAAAGAAATTGTGGAAGATATCAAGCACCCAATGAGAAATGGATCTCCTCGTAGCCAAAAAGTCAAAAAACTACTTTGTTTCCTCTGTTCTGGCTACGCCGCCTGCAAATGAGGCATTTGGGAGTGATTAAATTGCTAATTAATGAGCCACACAAGTCCCCAACACACTTGGGTATGTGTGCAACCAGTCAATGGTTGGATTGTTGCCAAAAATATGCTCCAAATGCTTCAATTTTGGGCTTCCTTTTCTCTGTTTTGTGAGAACTCAAAAACCAGAGATTTTCATACATCCAAATGCTTCCAAAATGCTCCAAAATCACAATAGGGCTTGCATAGGAGTTGCCATTACATCCCCCATTGTGAGATACATGTTTGCTTTGCCAGATTTACATGTATTTCCACCATACATCAATGTTCCCAAGCTTTAATGGAAAGCTTCCAAAAAACAGAATTTTGCTTTGCTTTGATTTGCTCTATTTTTCTTTGCTTTTGCCTGTATCACCTGCAATCCACTCAAGGATGTTTAGAGGACCTTACTCGGTAGGCCAAGCTCTCAGATCTTATAGTAGTTGGTGTGCTCCAAGCTTCACAGCTCCAATGGCAAGCTTCACAGCTTCTCTTCACAGCTTCTTCTCCCTCTTCACTCACTCACTCATAAACCCTAATAAACAGCACAAGGCTCTGATACCATGTTGAAAGAACGGTAGAGGGGGAGGAGACACACACACAGGAGCAAACCCTAATGTATATTACAAACCCTAACCATAGAGGGAAGCCATGTCCACTCTCACACAAAGCATAATGCCCTAATCCATAATCCACACAACACACAATGAGTTGTGTCCACACTCATCTAACCCTAGCTAATGTCCACACACTATGACCAGCTGGACACGTGGTCATTTATGTCTCACACATGTTCCTACCTAATCTGCCAGCACATAGCATAGCTGGCTCACACTGACATCGAGCTTGAATCTCAACAAGGATGGGCAGTAGGGCAAGATGATGAGGATGATCATAGGTATGTAATCAGGTTTGGAGCAAAGGTACTAAGCATTCGCCAGCGAAATTATCCGCAGATCAAGAGGGAGTTATTGGGAGTAGTCACTGCTCTAAAATGTGAAAAAGAATATCTTATTGGAGCATCCGTGCTTGTGGAAACTGACTGCTTGCCACTCCTTGGGATGATTGCAAGCTGCACCACTCCAGATATCGCTATGCTCAGGTGGATTGCCTATATCAAGTCACTAAATCCTGAGTTTGAGCATATTGCAGGGAAGGACAACCCAGTTGCAGATATGCTATCAAGAGCTAGGTATGAAGATGAAGAAGGGATGATTAGTGACATTGATGATGTAGGCATAAAGTTCTATACTACTGCACATGCAAAAGGGGACCATGCTTGCTTATCAAATGCACTTGAGTTTTTTACTGAGGAAATGTATGAAGGAGATTGGTTGCTTATTGGCCAATACTTGAGTACCTTGACAAGGCAAGAAAATTGGTCTGACTTAGAATTCAAGAGGATCCGCAGAAAGGCATATGGGTATTTTCTAAAGAATGGGTACCTGTGGAAGCATCCTAAGCCGAGGAATGCTATGCCACAGAGAGTTATATGTGATAAAGAGACTCAAGGGAAGCTCATGAAAGAATTCCACGAGAGTCTCTGGGCTGGACATCGAAGTGTGTGGGCCACCTTTACCAAAATAAAGGAAAGATATTGGTGGAAAGGAATGCACAAGGATGTATCCCAATATGTGGAAACATGCATGGTATGTCAAATGTACTCGAATGTGCGACATCGTGATGGCCTGCAACCAACCTACCCACCTGCCATGCACTACAAATGGGTAGTGGATCTAGTTACAATGCCCTTGGGAATCTGGCAGATGCGGTACGTAGTACTTGCAAGAGAAGACCTGACAAATCAGGTGGAAGGGCGTGCTCTTAGAACAAAGAGCACGGAAACAGTATGCAAATTTCTCTTGGAAGATGTGATTTGCCGGTATGGTTGTGTTGGGAAAATAACAGCTGACAGGGGTGAGCTAGATACTAAAGAAGCAAGGGAATTCTTTTCTAGAATTGGCATCAAATAGGCCCTAACATGTGCTTACAACCCTGAGGGCAATGGTAAAAGCGAGCGAGGACATCCTCCAATCATTAAAGCTTTGGCTAAGGCATGCAGAGGAAGAATGCAGGAGTGGTCAAGGCTGCTACCATATGCTTTATGGGCTGACCATACAACTCATAGCTGACAGGATACATGCCTGTAGAATTAATGTATGGTCAGAAGTCGGTAATGCCAGTTGAAGAAGTAGTCCCAACTTGGAATGTATTACCCTGGGTGGAAGAATTGAACAGGGAAGACCTCCTTGCATTGCGAATGAGGCAGTTGGAGAGAAGGCCTGAAGA
Source organism: Cibotium barometz (assembly GCF_041138505.1). Lineage (NCBI taxonomy): Eukaryota > Viridiplantae > Streptophyta > Polypodiopsida > Cyatheales > Cibotiaceae > Cibotium > Cibotium barometz. The sequence continues at coordinate 37,627,174 of NC_141104.1, read as the reverse complement.
TGTAGAGCTTGCTAAAGCTCGTTTGAAAGATGCAAGGTTGAAAAATAAAGAAAGATTTGATAGAAGACACAGACTCCGGCAAAAACCCATTGAAGAAGGTGATTGGGTCCTAATGTATGATAGTAGTCTTGACAACCAGTTCACTATGCAAAGGAAGTTTGCAAAAAGATGGTTTGGCCCTTACATTGTCAAGCATGTTCATGGAAATGCCATGTATACCTTGTGTGAGCTTGATGGAACAGAGATAAAGAATCTTGTAGAGCAGGCAAAAGGATCAAGATGTTTAAAAGAAAGCATGACAGTGATCCTTTTGATTCGCAGGAGACTCAAGATGAGAGGCTTGATAGTGATAGCATGGATATGGTTGAAGAGGAAGAGGATGATCTTCCTGGTAATGTAGAAGATGAAGACAACATCCAGATATATGTGGATCTTGATGATGACTTGGCACATACCGGAGGATGTGCAGGTTTAGAGGGGTGGATGTCATGCCATGGCACGTCTATGGTGTGAAACCATGCATGTGAGGCCATTAAATACAAATTCAGTTGCATGGGATTAAGTGCCATGACTTGAGTCATTATATGATACCCATGTACATATGTTCATATTGTAAATGAGGTTCAATAAGATGAGCTAAAGCTGAGCCAAGTCTCCAAGCCTCAGTACATGAGTGTGGTGTGAATCGTGGAGTTTTTATGCTTATGGTGAACCTTGGGGGCTAGCAGAAGTCCCTGTGCCTTTGTACATAGGTTTGGATTTTGCTTGAGTATTTAACAGCTTTTCTTGGCCCCACGAGATGGTAAAATGCTTAGAAATCATGCTTGAGATGATAGTGGCATTTGATTGAGGTTCAAAATGGCATGGATATGGCCATGGTCATGACTACATGGTGACGGAGACATGTGAAAGACGGTGTCAAGAATCTTTGGTCAATGCGTGGGAATTACCCCTTGTGAGTCTTGGTGTAAATAAGCCCAAAAAAAATGTTGATGCTTATCAATCTTAAGAAATGGAGAAAATGAAGGGGGGCGCAGCCTGATCGAATTAGGAAGGCAAAATTATAGCTGCAAAAGCGTCGAATCCCCGATTTGCCCGCGGGATTCTGAAATAACCAGAGTCGGCACATTGAAATTAAAAGAAAAGGGGAGTGCAGAAGGGAACCAGAATATAAAATTTGCAGAGAATATAGTTTTGGGAATAGATGTTCTGTTCAAGGCTTGTAGGGATTAGTTTTACTTAGAATTGGAAGCTTAATATTATAAGCACGTCTTGAAAAAATGGCATACTGGAAGTTTTGCAGAGATGAAACCACCGAGAATTGCATGTAGAGGAAGACCAACACCTTCGAGGAGCATGCTGCAGAGATGAAGAAGGCTTGGTGTAATTATGGTGGCTATCTCATGATATGGAGCGGCTGTTCGTGCTGAGTAAGGGAGTACAGCTCTTCAAAATGGCTCTTCAAAATACCAAGGGGTGTGATGGTATGCACTACCAACAAAGAGGTGACTATCTTGGAGAGAGGCTGGTGCATGCAAATTGAGTAAGCGCAGATTTGCAGTACCCAATTACTTTGTTCTTGACAGGAAGAATTTTGCATATGGGGATGTAAGCGCAGGTTTATAGAGGCTCATAGAGGCTGATTTTGTGGGTTATCATTATACAAGGATGTCTATAATGATACTTGGCTGGCCCAAGGTGGAAATTGTTACTACAAGGATCATAGGAACACAATACCATGTGGAGTTGGGTTTTGGAACCATATGATGGTTGGCCATGAGTCTTGGATGTATATGCCATGAATTGTTTTTCTGGAGTGCAAAAACCTATGAGATGTTTTTCTGGGGTTTGATGTTTTGAGTTTTATGACAGGTTATAATGTTATCATCCTTGGATTTTGGTTTGAACCATGATGCTTATGATGGTATTTGGTACAACTCATATGTCTTGCTGAGATTTGGTATGTAAATATTATGGTTCTAGCTTCTGCTGGTGGTGCCCCTTGAAGAGATATATATTCAGTTTCCTTGCTGGGATTTGAAGCTACTGTCACAGCCAGAAGTCTCGCACTTGCCCAGCGATACCGCACATGCCACGACAACGTTACGCAGGGTCATGGAGTTTGAGGATCAGAGATGCTTGGGATTGTTTCTACTTGAGGTCAGGAGACACAAAGAGACCCTCTTGGCAGATATAGGAGGCCGAGCCATGATGTACCTAGACAGAGGACCTTGACAGATTTCTTCGGCATCGGAACCAGCACCAGCACACCAACAACCCAGCCCCCCACACACCTCTTGATACCTTCTCCATTGAGCCATCAATGCACCGGACACACTCCCACCAACAAGGAGTCACCAATGACAGAGCAGTTATCTTATGTCGTGCTCGTCGGCCACAACCACGAGGATCCCGACCACGGCATCCTGTCACCATCGCTAGATCAGAGCCATTATTGCTCGGCATTGCGAAGGTGCTTACCTCGCTTCTATGACCTCTCCATTCTAGACAGACCCATGGTGGAGATACTTGATCTAAGGAGAGGGAAACACTTCAACTCATCAGCATACATGGATCTACCTGATATACATTTTTTAGTATTTTCCAGTATTTTCTACTCAGCATCATCTTGGAGTCTTACAGTTCTGTTCTTATAACTATAGGACAATCAATTTATTGTACTTTTTAGTCTCACTTAGTTGTTCTCTTTGATGAGACACCAACTTCATATGTACTCTCAGTTTTGGTCTCATAGGCCATTACGGCCTCTTAGAGACGTTAATATATCATTTCATTTCATCTCTCTCTCTCTCTCTCTCTCAATCTCCTCATGAGAGAGATAGTGCCTTCAGGATTACTTCCAAGATCCAAGCACCAAGATCTATTTATATGATACATTAGTGAGATTTTTTGTGATGTATGAGGCCCCATTCTATGGGCCAGACTTGTGAGAGGAAAATTGAAAGAGTACTTAGAAATTATGATGTTTTCATGCATGATCATGAGTAAGCCATTGATATGTCATGAAACTGTGCATATTGAGTCTGGGGAATTCCCCATTGGTCCTTGATGGTATTTTCAAGACCATCAAATATATCTATACATATCAGGAGATGATGATTGTCTATTGAGTTTGGGGAAGTCCCCATTGGTCCTTGTTGATGCTATTTTCAAGACCATCAATAGACTCTTTCATAATCCGTACCAATACAAAATCTAAAACACACAATAAAACCCCTAGTTCAAAAATACGTCATAATACTCTAGAACCTTACAAAGCTGGAGAGAGATATAGTAGAGAGAGAGAGAGAGAGAGAGAGAGAGAGAGAGAGAGAGAGAGAGAGAGAGAGAGAGAGAGAAAGTAAGAGAGGGACCATCCATGATGGACTTTAGAATGGCATGAGGGCCATTCTGAAGCATAACAAGAAGGTAGAGAATGCTCTTAGGGCCATTCTTGTAAGCACAATGTAGTTTAGAATGACCCCATGGCCATTCTCTACTAGTGCATGCATAAAATTTCAAGATTGTAAATGGTAGAATAGCTCTATGGCCCATTGTGCATGGTAGAATCTTTCCAACCCATTGTGCATGGTAGAATCTTTCAAGCACATTGTGCATGGTATAATGGCCCTATGGCCAATTTAAAGCATATTGTGGATGGTATTAAGGCCTTGGGGTCATTCCAAAATGGCCTTGAGTCCTTGGGGTCATTCTTGGATGCCCCATGGCCATTCCAAAATGTCTCCGCCCCCCTGGATCCCTCACGGCGACAGTAATAAGGACGGTCATTCTTGGATGCCCCATGGCCATTCCAAAATGTCTCCACCCCCCTTGGGCCCCCCACAGCGATAGTAATAAGGAGGGTCCTGAGAAACATGTGGTGGCAATGAGATCAAGCTCCACCACCTAACAATATATACTATATTATATATACTATATGTAATATAGTATATATACTATATTATAGTATATATAATATGGTATAGTATATATTATATACTATATCAGTGCTCGAACAAAAGTATTTCTAGAAAAAGTAGAAAAACCTTAATCTAAATTTTAAAAATTATCACTTGAGAAAATTTTGAAAATTAAAAAGTATTACTACTATAACCCTTGAAAATTTGAAGGTATGCATACCTTCAACTCAAATTTCAAAAGGTAAGTTTCAAAATTTGAAGTTGAAACCTTGATTTATTTTACACTGTACTATATTATGGTATGTGTATAATATAGTATAGTATATACTATATTATATATACTATACTATATATATATAAAGTATAGTATATATAAAGTATAGAATATATATGTAAAAAGTATATTATATATATAAAGTAAATTATAGTATAGTATAATATATATAAAAATTATATATAATTTGAACTATATATAATATGCATTGTATTAATAGTATATAATGTATAATATATAGTATATAATGTATATATACTAAATATTATATATATAATATATATATTAGTATATAAAAAAAGTATATATACTATACATTATGTTTAGTAGTACATTTACGCTATCAACTACTTATTTGCTGTACTAATTCTTTCTATCTGCTACTTCCCTTAGTGCTAGGCTTTATTATGGCTAAGTCTATCCTGCATCTCCGGAGGCTTGATAGAAACTTAGTACGAAGGCCTTTGTGTGAATATATGCTCTTGTGTGTGTGTGTCCGTGGAGTGCGTGTGTGAGAGCATATCTTGATATAGAGTTCTACACCCACTATTGGGCACTGATGACGTTAGTGGGGATGACATAGTATCTAGTCTATACTATGCATAATAGTGTTGATAGTTATATAGTCTTGTGGGTTGACTACCATGAGTATTTGGGCATGTTCTTGGATTCATCTAGGTATATAATTCAGTCATATTAGCAAAAACAGTGGCCTTACTTGCCATGAAAGAATGGCCCTAGGGCGATTCTGACACCGGTTGTGAACAAAAAGAATGGCCCTAAGACCATTCTTGCACCTATTGTGCATGAAAAAGGATGGCCTTATGGCCATTCTTGTTTTCCCAAGAGCATGCAAGAAGGTTGGGTGGCACCAAGGCCATGCTAGAATGGCCCTAGGGCCATTGTTGCATGCAGAAGACCCTCAAGATTAGCCTTAGGACCATTCTAGGATGCCCCATGGCCATTCTTGCACCTGTCGTGTACAAGAAACGAATGGCCCTAGGGCCATTCTTGGATGCCCAAGAGCATGCAAGAAAGCGGGTGCCACCACCAAGGGCACGCTATAATGGCCCCATATCAATTCTTGCATGTATATAAGAGAATCAAGAGTGGCCCTAGGGCCATTCTTGGATGCCCCATGGCCATTTCCAACATGACCTATGTGCCTTGGGGTCATGCAAGAATGGCCCTGGGGCCATTCTTTGATGCCCTTGGGCCAATCTTGCATGCTCTTTGAGGCCTTTCAAGCAAAATAGTGGCCTTATTTTCCACCAGTTGTGCATGAAAAGAATGGCACCGGGGCCATGCTTGCACTGTTGTGTATGAAAAGGATGTCCTAGTTGGGTGGCACCAAGGCCATGCTAGAATGTCCCAAGGCCATTGTTGCATGCATGAGAGCATCAGGATTGGCCCCAGGGCCATTCTTGGATGCCCAAGAGCATGCAAGAAAGCTGGTGCCACCAAGGCCATGCTAGAATGGCCCCATATCCATTCTTGCATGCAGAAGAGCATCAAGAATGGCCCTAAGGCCATTCTTGGATGCCCCATGGCCATTTCCAACATGACCTATGTGACTTGGGGTCACCCAAGAAATGGCCCTAGGTCATTATTTGATTCCCTAGGGCCAATCTTGCATGCTCTTTGTGGCCTTTAAAGCAAAACAATGGCCTTATTTACCATGAAAGAATGGCCCTAGGGCCATTCTTGCACCGGTTGTGCATGAAAATAATGGCACTGGGGCCATTCTTGCACCTATATTGATTAGGTAAAGGATTGTCCTATGGTTATTCTTGTTTTCCCAAGAGCATGCAAGAAGGTCGGGTTGCACCAAGGCCATGCTAGAATGGCACTAGGGCGATTGTTGCATGCATAAGAGCATCAAGATTGGCCCTAGGGCCATTCTAGGATGCCCAAGAGGATGCAAAAAAAAGAATGGCCCTATGGCCGAGCATGCAAGAAAGTTGGGTGCCAAACCAAGGCCATGGTCGAATGGCCCATATCCATGTAGAAGAGCATCAAGAGTGGCCCTAGGGACATTCTAGGATGCCGAAGATCATGCAAGAAAAGAATGGCCCTAGGGCCATTCTTGGATGCCCAAGAGTATGCAAGAAAGTTGGGTGCCACCAAGGCCATGCTAGAATGGCCCCATATCCATTATTACATCATGTAGAAGAGAATCAAGAGTGGCCCTAGGGCCATTCTTGGATGTCCCATGGCCATTTCCAACACAATATATATGCCTTGGGTTCATGCAAGAATGGCCGTAGTGTGACCATGCTTTGATGCTCTACGGCTAATCTTGCATGCTCTTTAAGGCCTTTAAGGCAAAACAATGACCTTATTTGCCATGAAAGAATGGCCCTCGGGCCATTCTTGCACTAGTTGTGCATGAAAAGAATGGCCCTGGGGCCATTCTTATTTTCCTAATAGCATGCAAGAAGGTTGGGTGGCACCAAGGCTATGCTAGAATGGTCCTAGGGCCATTTTTGCATACACGAGCATTAAGTCTAGCCCTAGGGACATTCTAAGATGCCCCATGGCCATTCTTGCACCTATTGTATAAGAAAAGAATGGCCCTATGGCCATTCTTGGATGCCCAAGAGCATGCAAGAAAGTTGAGTGCCACCAAGGCCATGCTAGTAGACTGGCCCCATATCCATTCTTGCATGTAGAAGAGCATCAAGAATGGCCCTAGGGCCATTCTTGGATGCCCCATGGCCATTTCCAGCATGATCTATGTGTCTTGGGGTCATGTAATAATGGTCTTGGGGCCATACTTTGATGCTGCTTAAGATATTGTGGTAGTATGCTGAATTAGGATCATCATCGAATAAGTGACACTGATGATAATGACACATAGCATATTTGCATTCCTTCATCTTCACACCAAAGTGAGACTAGGATCCAACAATATGGTCTATTATGAATCTGTTAGATATAGAGTACGACCCAGCTTTGCATCAACCCCTCTTATGGCTCCCCACAACTCATATGAATCAAAAATAGACCTAACTTGCATATTTAGAGTGCATATCTAGAGACTGCAAGTATAATTTATCTCATCCAACTTTTCATCATCAAACAGTGGAGGATGAGCACGGGCGGTGTTGTTATTTGCAGGTTGGGCCATCTTTCAAAATTTGCCTTTAAATAACAAATTGCTAAAAAAATATTTACCCATAGCCTATGCTCTGATACCATGTAAGAAAACACAATAGTGGAAGCAAGCAAGATCTTTACATTACAAAGCACTGAATTGCAGAAAGAAGAGAGTAAACAATAGTGGAAGCAAGATTTTTACATTATAAAGCACTGAATTGCAGAAAGAAGATAGTAAACAATATTACTTCTTGCAAACTTTGATTACAAATTGATGGCTATTTGTCCATCCGTATGCTCCGAATCACGAGAAATTTGATGGTGATCTAGAGACACTATAAAAAGATATAGAGACACTATAAAAAGAAGATGTTTTTGATTAGAGGAGAACTTGAACCCAATAAACTTAATAATGAACAAAACCTCCCAAATTAGTTTATATACTATAGTGCCCATGGTTGGCATGGACGTTTGCACGGGAAACCCTTGAGTAAAAGTCAAACGACGTTCTCGCATTTCAAAGGAAACCGTCTAGTTTTTATTTCGACACATAAGATCAGAGGATGAATTCCAGCGTTAAGTAGGGCGGCATCAATGCTTTGCCGATCACAGGAGGATGGACAGCATCGATACCAAAGCGAAAATAGAAGACCTAATAGAAACATTTGTTAGGTTGTCAGAGTAAGCGTCGCCTTAATACGCAGCAATTACACTAAAGGGTAAGTGGATCAATGCTTTTTCTATCATCACTTGTGCTTGTGTTTTCCTATGCAGAGATGCAGCAGCGCATAGGCTAGCGGAACGTCAGGCAACAGTTAAAATTCAGGTATTTCATATCATTGGATGGGTGATCACGCCTTACCGGTTGCTTGATTATTGGTCGATTGATTATCGGTTGTTAATTATGACTTACTATTGGTTGTGTTTGCGTCAAGTGTGCATGGAGACGCAAGCTGGTTCAATTCAAGCTGCGAAGGTGGCACCGTGCAGCCACAGACATTCAGAGGCTTTACAGGGGGCATTTGGGGAGGGTGAAGTTTATGTACAAGAAGGTCGAAGTTGCCAAAGAGATTCGCATGGCTTTCTTCAATCGGAAAGCCGGCCTCATACAGAGGATGTATAGGGGCTACCGCAGTAGGAAGTATGTGCACAGCTTTTATCACCGGCAGGAGTTCATTTCTCTGTCCGTGGGTGCTGGGGAGGAAGTGAAGAGGGATATGGAGGGCTGCAACCTCGAATTGAGGCAGCAAGAACAAGAGAAGGCGGCCGATGTTGTCAAAGGCCACATTAGAAACTTTTGGCTCGCAAACCATCACCTTGTAATAATTTCTCTCTCTCTCTCTCTCTCAAGATACACACGCTCGCTCTCTCTCTCTCTCTCTCTCTCTCTCTCTCAACACACACACACACACACTCACTCACTCTCACTTTTACCCATTTAATTCCTAGTCCATACATTCTTAGTCATATCTTGGAACATATATGAGGGCTAGTGACCGGACTACAAATCTTGTATTTAGTCTTAATGGCTCTATTACTCCATCTAGATGTCATACATGGGTCTACATGTGTCATAACGTGGCATAGGTTGACTATAAATCATATGGAGTCTTCTGGCATGAGTATGGTATTGGGGTCATACATTGGTCATTGTGTGTCATGAGGTGCCATATGTGGTCTAGTGGCATATGAGGATGACATTGGCTCCTCTCTCTCTCTCTCTCTAGATTTGTATCTCCAAAGATCTCTCTCTTTCATGTGCATTTGTGCACGTACGCATGCATGTACCATTCACGTGCACCGATGGAATGTCTTTAAAGAGCTTCCTATTGTACCATAGGAAGCTCTAGTCTCTCACACATGCATGCATGTGACCGTTAACGTACAATGATAGAATATCTTTAAGAGCTTCCTATTGTACCATTCAATGTAGGACATTGTTTGTGAAACTTTGAGTCCCACAAAATTAATGGGTATTGGGGCTGTAATTTGAGAGCCTACCCTAACCTTCAATTTGAAGGCCATATACTAGTAGGTTGACTTTCAAAATATATGTGCTTGTCTAAAATTTAGAGAGATTTCAGGCACAAATGTAATGGACATTAGTTCGAAGTCATTTCGCATTGTTGACAATCTCCTCCCTCTTCAAGCACTCAAATTGGTGCCCAACATGAGCCTCAATTGGACTCCTAACAAAGGACTTGTCAATGAGACTTTGACCATGGCACATCCTATTGAATATGGATTCCTTACCTAGATCATTCTAGCAAGAAGGTCATATTCAACTTGATTTTTCAAATTAGTTTCTATTTGGGGGATCTAAGAGCACGAGCATGTCCCATATTAAACATACACAAGGAGATTGCACATGCATTCACAAAACAAGGCACAAAAAGAATGTTTTCTAACTAACACAAGAAGATCTCACATGCATTCACAAAACAAGGCACAAAAAGAATGTTTTCCAACTAACTTAAGACTTCTATAACACCTAACTTTAACAATGAGTAATTTGGGGTGTTGGGATTGTGAATTTGAATGCAGATAAGCACCAAAGCTCGAAATGGCATTTTCTATTCACCATACATAGCAGTGTTGAAGGGGATCAACGACGTTGAGGAGAGGATAATCGAGACATGGATGGAGCAATCAAGGAGAACCAGGGTAAGGAGAAAGAGGTCATGCAGGAGAAAGCATTGGGCTGTGGATGTGAGCCAGTTTGTGACAACACAAGGGGTGCATGGGCCTACTCCCTATGAAAGGAGGAGGGCCGAGGAGAAGGCGGCAGCGGTGCTCGATGTTGGCTATGAAAGGTTTAGGAGTGTTGTGAGGAGGTCGTGGTCGAACGTGTGGGACACTACAGGAGGTGGTGGTGGTGGTGGTGGTGGTGGTGGTAAGACTATTCGTTTAGAGAGTGAGTGGCGCCGCAAGGAGAAGCTCCGATCGCTCGAGCAACGTAAAAGCCAAATGCTCTACATGCGAGTATGTTTCAACGAGCATGGATGCTTCGTTGAAGATTTTAAACATGGATATAGAGTCATTGCTAAAGGCAAGAAAGAAGGCAGATTGTTTAAGCTGGATGCTGGCATTCCTGAGCTAAAATCAGCCATGTTCTCCAAAAGTAAAAATGTGATACAGGACATTGATATGTGGCATAAGAGGATTGGACATGTCAATATACAGAGATTAAAGAACATGCAAACAAGAGGCATTGTAAATGGATTGCCTAGGTTCAAATATGATGGACATATGCATGTGTGTGAAGCCTGTCAGTTTGGAAAGCAGGCAAGGTTGAGGTTTCCTAGAGAAGGAAATATGAGTAACAGGCCACTTGATATCGTACATAGTGATGTATGGGGTCCTGCACAAAATCCATCTATCAAAGGCAGTTTATACTATGTGACATTTATAGATGATTTCAGCAGGATGACATGGATATACTTTCTGAGAAAGAAGAGTGAAGTGTTGGAAAAGTTCATGGATTTCCAAGCTTTTGCAGAAGAGCAATATGGCTGTTGGATTAAATGTCTGAGGACAGATGGAGGTGGTGAATACACCTCAAAGGCTTTTGAGCATTTCTTGAGAAAGCATGGAATAAGAAGATAGTTGACTTGCAGGTATACACCTCAGCAAAATGGTGTGGCTGAGAGAAAGAATAGAGTCATATGTGAAGTGGCTAGGGCGATGCTCAATGAAAAGAGCATGCCAGATTACTATTGGGCAGAAGCATGTGCTACTGCAGTGTATATACTGAACAAAACACCTACAGCAGCCATTCATGGAAGCACGCCAGAGATGCGGCTTACAGGTTACAGGCCAGACATTGGACATCTTAAAGTTTTTGGATGCATAGCTTATGTACATGTGCCTGATGAAAGAAGAAGGAAGTTGGATCCTAAAGCAGAGAAATGTGTATTTGTTGGATATGCACAGGATCGAAAGGCATACAAATGTTATAATCCACAAACTAGACAAGTGGTCATCTCACGAGATATGGTGTTTGATGAGCTTGCTAGTTGGTACAAAGCAAAAGACGAGGGTGTCATTGAGTCACTTGAGGCTGATGTGCATGTGAACTTGCCACCACAAGCAAGTTCTAGTTCTACTACTATGTCTGGGCCAGCAGCAGGGGCTGAGAGTAGCAGTGTACGTCCATGGTCAGGACGTTTGAGGCATGAGAGTGTAAGCACTAGGAGTAGTGCTATGGATAAAGGCAAAAAGAAAGTCGAAGGAATTGGAATCACAGGTTATGAGTCATCTAGTTCTGAGAGTTTGGATGAGGAGCTTGGCATACCTGTTTTACGCACACCTGGTGCTAGACAGGATAGATATGTGCCACCACATGCTAGAGTTACAGGTGTACAGAGTGACCCGCAGGCATTGCGGAGATCCCAGAGAGTCAGATATCCAGTTGACAGATTGACATATAGAGATTTTGCTTTGCACTATGCATATATGACATCTATGGTGAAGCATGTGAAACCTACATGCTATACAGAGGCTATTGGAGAGCATGTATGGGAGAAAGCAATGGATGTTGAGATGGACGCATTGGTCCACAATGATACATGGGACTTGGCTTGGACTTGGTTGCATTACCAAAGGACAAGAATATTATTGGATGTAAATGGGTTTACAAAGTGAAGTGCAAATCTGATGGTTCTATTGAAAGACATAAAGCAAGATTGGTAGCAAAGGGTTATGCACAGACCCAAGGTTTGGACTATGATAAAACCTTTACTCCAGTGGCTAAGATGGTCACAGTGAGAGCAGTCATTGCTATGGCTGCAGCTAATGGATGATGGATGTCAAAAATGCATTTCTAAATGGAGATCTACAAGAGGAAGTGTACATGGCACAGCCAGAAGGGTATGTACACCCAAGATATCCCACTCACGTATGCAGATTGAAAAAGGCATTGTATGGTCTAAAGCAAGCACCTCGTGCTTGGAGTGATAAGATGAGCAGATATCTTATCTCACTTGGTTTTCAGCTTTCTACAGCAGATTCTTCACTCTATGTGAAGAAGACACAGCATGGGATTGTTTTACTAGTCATCTATGTGGATGACTTGATTATCACAGGTGATCATGGTGCAGATGTGATGCATGTCAAGAAAGCTTTGAGTGGGCAATTTGACATGAAAGATCTTGGTGAGTTGAGATACTTCCTTGGAATTGAAGTGGTAAAAGATCATGCAGGTACTTGGTTAGTACAGCGCCAATATGCATTGGATATGTTGGCAAAGTATGGCATGACAAGGTGTAAGCCTATGAGTACACCTTTGGAGCAAAATGTGAAGTTGCGGGCTGATTATGGCGAGGAATTGGATGATCCTTCTATGTACAGGAAGATGGTTGGTAGTCTTATATACATGACTATCACACGCCCAGATCTGAGTTATGCTGTGGGGCTAGTCAGCCAATTTATGCAGAGCCCCAGGAAACCACATTTGGATGCAGTGAGATGCATCATGAGATATGTGAAGACACAGCACATTATGGTTTACTTTATGAGAGTGGTAAAAGCTTGGACATCCATGGCTACACAGATGTTGATTGGGCAGGTAGCGCATATGACAGGAGGTCTACTAGTGGATATGCTTTTACACTTGGAAGTGCCGTGGTGAGTTGGAGTAGCAAGAAGCAACCTACAGTTGCTTTATCTAGTACAGAGGCTGAGTACAGGGGTGCAGCCATTGCTACTTGTGAGGCTATATGGTTAAAGAGTCTCTTGACAGATTTATGTGAGCCCATTGGTGGCAAAGTTGTCATTCATTGTGACAACATGAGCAGTATACAGTTGGCAAAGAATCCAGTGTTTCATGTGAGGACCAAACACATAGAGGTCCATTATCACTTTGTCAGAGAAAAGGTGCTGGATGGTACAGTTGATCTTCAGTATGTGAATACTGATGAGCAGCAGGTGGCAGACATCTTTACGAAGCCACTTAGCAGGGAGAAGTTTGAGTACTTCTTCCGGACTATGTTGGGAGTACATGGGATGAGCTTGAGGGGGAGTGTTGAGAGTCTTGATATCCCAAGCTCATCTACATCTTCATCGGTAGTACATCATGAGCTTGAGAGGGGCTGTTGAGATTCAAGCTCGATGTCAGTGTGAGCGAGCTATGCTATGTGCTGGCAGATTAGGTAGGAACATGTGTGAGACATAAATGACCGCGTGTCCAGCTGGTCATAGTGTGTGGACATTAGCTAGGGTTAGATGAGTGTGGACACAACTCATTGTGTGTTGTGTGGATTATGGATTAGGGCATTATGCTTTGTGTGAGAGTGGACATGGCTTCCCTCTATGGTTAGGGTTTGCAATATACATTAGGGTTTGCTCCTGTGTGTGTGTCTCCTCCCCCTCTACCATTCTTTCAACAATCCTATCCCAGCAGGACTAGTATCAACTGTTACAATCACAGGCCTACCACACTCATAATATACCTTCCTTAGAGTAGGTTATGATTGGAGCAGACATTTCAGATTCCGCATAGCTTTAACATGTGCAGCACTCCATAAAAATCTCTGATTTCTCCTCAAAAGTTGGTAGACAGGATCTGCTACATGTGCATAATGTAGGATCCATATAACATAAAAGACACATGCACCAAGAAATCTCCTCACCTCTGTAACATTAATGCATATCTCTTTCATTCTTTGTATCGCATCTATCTTGGCTGGACAAGGTCTGCGCCCATTGGTACTACAAAGATGCCCCATGATTAGTACTTCACCAACCCCAAACACTGATTTCAATCCAGACAAAGTAAGATTCACCTCTTCAAGCCTCGATAGAATTTTATCACAATCTTTTATATGATTTGCCACAAACTTACGGCACCCTTTCGAATCCAAATCCCCATCTTTATCTTTTTCATCACAGCCTTTTATGGGCACATCATCTAGAAAAGGCATAGTTATTTGTGGTATGAAGTCTCGTAAGACTTTATTCATTCCATTCATCATATGCGCCACTGAGTTGGTGGCTCCCTGTGGTAAGGTGCACATCCTTACCAAACCCAAAGGAGTTTTCATTGTGGTCATGTCCCTGCTTTGTATATCCAGCTAGAACTGATCATATCTCGAATACAGATCACCCATAGAGTATATAGCTTTCCCTGCAAATGCTTCTGCAAACTCGTCCACAATCGGACCTGTTCCCACATTCCTGATTGTGACCTTGTTTACAGGTTGCATATCTTGAATGAAGCGCAATGCTCCATTTTTCTTAAGCACGGTAAACCATTTGTTGGAGTATGGAGCGCATGATGGCTCCAAAATTCCCATCCTGATCTTTTCTTTTAGTAATTCCATCAGCTTTGGTAAGAGAGCTTTTGGTACTGGAATCGACCGTAGGTTCTAGGGCACATGTGAAGATCACCATTGGCGCTATTACGCTTGGATCAACACAACCTATCTCATGCGGCTGAAAAGCAAAGGCCTTCCCATGTTTTACAAGCATCTCCTCAAAGCATTTCTTTTCAACTAGTAACAGGAAATCCTTGTCATCGATCTTCAACTCTTTTAGGGTTTCCTGTGTAAACTTATGCCCAATTTTCTTCGGATCTCTGAGATTCGGTTGCATAGAGGCTTCATCTATCTTCTCCTTGATTTCTGGTGGCAGGGGCAGGGGCAAGGCAATTGGTTTCACCTTCTTTGCAACCATTTTATACTTTGTATCAACACGAGCATCCATCTCACAATACATGTTTTTACATTCCATTCCCTCAAATTCCCAGATTATATCATACATCCCCACAGATGACACTTTTACCATCTCATTCCCACCCTGTAAGCATGCGCTTTCCATGGCAAAAAGCTCACCCATAGTATCCACAAATGACACCTCGTCAAGCACACCTGAAATAAACTCATTTTTCTCCAAAAGACCACACTGCTCAAGACTTTTTTGTACATTTTGTACATATCGACGTATACCACGCTTCAAATCCTTGCTTTTGACCCATAGCTAGAGAATCTCTGAAAGTTTGCTAAAAAGTTATTTACATTGATTGAGTCCTGTGAGAACTCATTGCCATTGCTAAAAAGTTATTTACAATGGCACTTGGTCAAAATCCCTCATCTCCCTGTAGTTCATGAATTCTCTATTTATCTTTGGGAGTGACTGTTCTCGAAGAGACTTGCGGTTTCTTTCATGGTTCATGCTAACTGTCAAGAACTGAACAGCTTTCTTGCCATCTTTGCTCCTTATTCTTGCATACACCGAGCCATCGTCCAAGACTTTTGTCTCCATCCTCACAGCTGTAATATAGGGTTGCCCAAGGATAAGGGGATACGATGACATCTCCTGGACGAAGAAGTTCTGGTCATCTTTCACATCCCCTATAGTTACCCTTACATTTGGATAGGCTGCATAGAGCTCTCCAGATGAGTTATTAGCCGCCTTAATCATCCACCCGTGATCTACATCCATTGGCCACTTACATTTGTTGTAGAGGTTTTTAGCCATAAGATTTATTTTAGACACATGGTCGATTAGAGCGACATATGGCTCTTCCAAGTCTCCTATCTTGACAAGGGTTTCAGTGGTGGCCCTTGCCCAATGGTTCCTGGAGTAATGACTTTTTGCAAGAACTTCTTTTTCATCACCCTCATCCACAAAGCGCACTTGTTGTCGTGCCCCTCCAGTAGAGTGACTGTATTCCACCACATTCTCTCTGTCTTCATTTTGCTGTACCTGTACTCCATGAGTCTTGGAAGTGCTTGTCTCCCCCTGTGATGGAATAGATTCAATTATGGACTGCCTTTTCCTTCATATAATATCAATTATCTCATCATGGAATTCTTTCTTTGCAATCCCCAAGACTTCCCCTAGTGTAAATTCCACCCTACTGTTTAGAATCCTCTCTTCTAGCACCTTTTTGAGGTCTGTTTGCGGCTTCAATATCGGATTGGAGCTTGTAGAGTGGACTTTTCCCTTTACCCTTCTCCTTCTCATGCTTTATCTTTGTTGGCGCTTCTTCCATTGACACTTCCTGTGGAGGCTGGTTTTGTGGCGGCGGAGGCACATGTGATGGCCCAGGATCCTTCTTTCCGCTACCACGGGTGACCCTTTTTGATGGACCTCCTTCCTCATTTTCCCTCTTACGCTTTTCCTCAACCTGTGCCTCATTATTCTCGCATTTTACAATATAGGCATGAACAGATAGAGAATCCACAGGTTCTTCCCAATCAGTCTCAAGATGTATACAGTCTCCTGCCTCATGCAAAGCCTGCTTAGACACCTTCTTTGACGCAATTAGCTCCATTGTTGATGGCCAAAAATCTTCATTCTCATAGTCTTCATCCTTCTCAGATTCCTGCTTTGATTGAATGGCCTTTAACCCATAGGTTGTTGCCTCAACCATAGAGATGGCATGGCTGGCAGCCATATCTTCAACCAGTTTTTTCATCCCTCCTTTTCCAAAGTTTTTGTTTAACGGAAGACCAGTCTCTGTAAGGTGGATTTTTCCATCTTTGAAAAATACAAGTTGGTTTCTGAGGGCTTCCTTATAGCTGGCACAGTCTTTTTTTTGCATGTTCTGGGTCATCACACCATATACATCTGAATGTAAACCCTTCCTTGCTTTGAGGCTTTTGCATAGAAGCCTGCCCTAATGGTAGCCCTTTTTCCTCAATCTTGGACATCTTCAACTTTAGGTCTCGTATGCCCTTAATAAGCTCGTCCATCGGCCCTTCTACCTTTGGGATTGTAGCAGCAGGTTTTGGTAGATTCTCAGGGGTAACAGTTATAGGAGTTGCCGAGCTCATCACCATTTTATCCCTCCTTCGCTGTCGCTTTGCTAGCATGGTGATCGCATCCTCGACATCATTCCAATCATTCTTTAACCCCTGCTCCGTATCCTTATCCTCAAGGAGAATTTCTAGTTTTTCTTGGAGATCTTTCCCAGCAGTTGCTTGTAAGAAGAGCTCTGTTTTTTCCATGTCTAAGGTTGTGCGCTCTATCCTTGACAGCTGGGCATAGCGCTTCTCAAACTCTCTTAGCAACTCTATGGCAGAAATTCCAATTTTGGGTTTTGTAACCCACTCCAATAAAGTTCGCTTGGTCACCTGCTCGGAATCCTCCATGAAATAATCATCCTTCAAAGTAAGCTTGAACTCCTCCCAATTTCTGCCACCATGTGCTTCCTGTAATCCTCTTATGCGCTCTCTTATTTCGGGAACACATACCAGCTCAAAGCTTCGAACCATATCCTCCTCAGTCACCATGTTTAGCTCCATTTCCTTTGTGTAATTGCGCAGGTACTTTGTGATGTCTTTACCATCAAATTGATCCACCTTTTTCACGATTGACTGCAGTGCTTTAGTCGTGGAAATTTGCCCCCTCTCAGTCACTTGCTGCTGTTGCATATACATAGTAAACATCTGAAACATTTGCATAACCCCAGGGTCAAAACGAACCCCATGTCCCTCAGGATTCTCAGCCATAGCTTGCACTATGTATTTCACCACTAACTCTCACCCCAACAGTTTCATGTCGGGTTCACCAATGCTTCGTGACGTGTGCGGTATCGCTGGGCAAGTGGGAGACTTATGGCTGTGAGAGTAGCTTCAAATCCCAGCAAAGAAACAGAATATATATCTCTTCAAGGGGCACCACCATCCAGCAGAAGCTGGAACCATAATATTTACATACCAAATCTCAGCAAGACATATGAGTTGTACCAAAAACCATCATAAGCATCATGGTTCAAACCAAAATCCAAGGATGATAACATTATAACCTGTCATAAAACTCAAAACATCAAACCCCAGAAAAACATCTCATAGGTTTTTGCACTCCAGAAAATCAACTCATGGCATATACATCCAAGACTCATGGCCAACCATCATATGGTTCCAAAACCCAACTCCACATGGTATTGTGTTCCTATGATCCTTGTAGTAACAATTTCCACCTTGGGCCAGCCAAGTATCATTTTAGACATCCTTGTATAATGATAACCCACAAAATCAGCCTCTACGAGCCTCTATAAACCTGTGCTTATGTCCCCATATGCAAAATTCTTCCTGTCAAGAACAAAGTAATTGGGTACTGCAAATCTGTGCTTACTCAATTTGCATGCACCAGCCTCTCTCCAAGATAGTCACCTCTTTGTTGGCAGTGCATACCATCACACCCCTTGGTATTCTGAAGAGCCATTTTGAAGAGCTGTACTCCCTTACTCAGCACGAACAGCCGCTCCATTTCATGAGATAGCCACCATAATTACACCAAGCCTTCTTCATCTTTGCAACATGCTCCTCGAAGGTGCTGGTCTTCCTCTACATGTAGTTCTCGGTGGTTTCATCTCTGCAGAACTTCCAGCATGCCATTTTTTCAAGATGTGCTTATAATATTAAGCTCACAATTCTGAGTAAAACCAATCCCTACAAGCCTTGAAGAGAACATCTATTCCCAAAACTATATTCTCTGCAAATTTTATATTCTGGTTCCCTTCTGCACTCCCCTTTTCTTTTAATTTCAATGCGCCGACTCTGGTTATTTCAGAATCCCGCGGGCAAATCAGGGATTCGACGCTTTTGCAGCTATAATTTTGCCTTCCTAATTCGATCAGGCTGTGCCCCCTAATTCGATCAGGTTGCGGCCCCCTTCATTTTCTCCATTTCTTAAGGTTGATAAGCATCAACATTTTTTTTGGGCTTATTTACACCAAGACTCACAAGGGGTAATTCCCACGCATTGACCAAAGATTCTTGACATCCTCTTTCACATGTCTCCGTCACCATGTAGTCATGACCATGGCCATATCCATGCCATTTTGAACCTCAATCAAATGCCACTATCATCTCAAGCATGATTTCTGAGCATTTTACCATCTCGTGGGGCCAAGAAAAGCTGTTAAATACTCAAGCAAAATCCAAACCTATGTACAAAGGCACAGGGACTTTTGCTAGCCCCCAAGGTTCACCATAAGCATAAAAACTCCACGATTCACACCACACTCATGTACTGAGGCTTCGAGACCTGGCTCAGCTTCAGCTCGTCTTATTGAACCTCATTTACAATATGAACATATGTACATGGGCATCATATAATGACTCAAGTCATGGCACTTAATCCCATGCATCTGAATTTGTATTTAATGGCCTCACATGCATGGTTTCACACCATAGACGTGCCATGGCACGACAACGTCCCAAAACCCTCTCGGAAGAGGTAGTGATATCTCCGTTGTATCTCATAATAGACTATACATCGGCAAATGTAGTGTTCCTTTGTCTCTACCTCCTGGTAGCATAGCTGACAAATGTGGTCATCCAAGATATGATGCACATACATCGGCAAATGTAGTGTTGCTTTGTCTCTACCTCCTGGTAGCATAGCTGACAAATGTGGTCATCCAAGATCTGATGCACATATCGCCATGTCTCAATCAGCAGTAGCTGGTGTGATGAGGTCTGGAATTGTCCAATGGCAGAACGTATCCCATGTGATAGGTGTACATCCATGTACGCCGGGCGGGTGATAAATTCATCTGGTGAGAGGTATAGAAAATGGCTGTTATAGTGAGCCATTTTCTACCTAAGGGCTCAAGGGGGATAGTCCATGTCCTCTCTGTGTCCACTCTGATGATATCCATCCTGATCATGTGGTTTTGCTCTAAGTGGGTGAGATCCAAAAATGGACAATCCAAACTGTATTGAAAGGGTGGTAGTGCCTCTATCTGCAAACCATGTAGGTCAAACCATGATCTCATCTGAGCGTACTTGTAATGAGTATCTCCATCTTTTGCCAACTGTATGGATGAGGTCAATGCCAATCTGGAGTAGCTCTGCCGAGGGAGCTCCCATAGCCGCTGTAAAAAGGTAACTGCCCTGGAATAGGGCATCGGTTACTCCTGGTGGGGCACCCAGCTCAGCTCGAACAATCTCATGTGTGGTACTGATGATTTGCTCCGAATCATGTGGGCAATCATCACGTAATCAGTGGTGGTGGTCTCTCCATTTGCCTCCATCCCTCATCTATCCCACTCTGAGATCTGTGATGTATACTGGGCCCCCAAATTGGAGCTCCGTACAAGAGGGTCTGTGTGACAAGCATATCAAAAAGCCACAATTTGGTGCGTGGCTCCTAAAACTGTATGTGTGCACACTGCCTCTCAAGTGCCCAAGGGTGCATGCCCTCGAGCTAATCTAGTCTCCTTCACGGAGAAACGCGGTCCTGTGAAAGCACCTCCCAAGTAGACATATGACCTGACATACTCTACTGGCCCCCCTCGGAAAGTGACCTAAGGCTCTGATCTCGTCACCCATGCCTGTGTGGTGTTAAACACATAACCTTGGTTTTCCCAAGGTTCACTGTGAGATCTCTATCCGCACAGAAAGCCTATAATGCATCCAGGTGTCTCTGTAATCCCTCCGGAGAGTCGAGACTAGAACAATATCATCAGCATATAGCAAGATGGGTATCAACACCCTTGCCAGGCATGCCCCTGGGCCTCCCAATTGTCTACATAATCAGAGACCGCATGAATGTACAGTCCAAAGAAGGTGGGCGATAGCGGGCATCCCTGCCTCACCCCTATCGTGCTGGTCACCCTATCAGATAGTCCGCTGCCTGGAGCTTGGACTCTGCCTGTCTCACAGACTCATACAAAGTATATATCCCCCACTGCATATCCTCGGGTACCTTAATGTAAGCCTCGCACGTGGTACAGTATCGAAGGCTTTGCGGAAGTCCACAAAGCAGTAGTATATCCTTCTCTTTTGTGCCCTTCCCTCTTCAATAAGTGTCCAAAGTGTCAGTATGTGATCCAAGGTACTAAATCCTCTCCTGAAGCCAGCCTATCCATGTTCTTGATGACAATGCCTCTCTGCCCATCGGCTCAGCTCTGACTCCAATATAGAGCCATATAGTTTGGCCAAGTAATGACCAATCATGATCATCCCAACTTGTTGGGAAACCCTCACAAAGGGCACGATTAAACACATGTACGATGAGTGGAGCCAAAGTGTTTCGTGCATATAAGAAGTGCTCTCCAACTAGCCCATCATGATCCTGTGCCTTTCCATTCTCTGTAACCTGTCTCACACTTCAAATTTGTAAATGAGCCTTCCTTAGCTCAACCACACTCCAATGAATGTTCCAGATACTCCAAGGTAGCCAACAAACTCCAAATTTGATGTAGGAAATCAACCTGTAATCATCCAAGATGAACTGACTCACGCAGTCCGGGATACCCTGAATTGACACGCCTTCCAAGGCTCCAAATCACAATGTAATGGTGCAATCAAGTATGGTCAACTTGCATTGACACCTAATCAACCTCAATGTTGAGTATCAACACTATCTGACATGTGTACATATCAATTTTTGAAAACCCCTTTCTCTGTTTTTGGAAAAACCAAAAAAACCAGAAAAACCAGTAGAAAATTTGCTCTAATTTCTTCAATATTTGTCCAAATTGAGCAACCAGGCATTCATTAGCTTAGCAATAGTGTCCATCAACTCCATGTAAGAGGAATTTGTCCAATTGTATAAGACCAAGGATTAATTGCTCAATTAAAATGACCTTGTTTCTCTGCAACCAGTGGACAGCGTGTTTTAATCAGCTCATTCCCAGCTCAATTAAGCATCATTGACCAAACAAATCACATAGCCCTCTTCTCCAAAGTGTAAAGCATCCAATTGCTAAAGAAATTGTGGAAGATATCAAGCACCCAATGAGAAATGGATCTCCTCGTAGCCAAAAAGTCAAAAAACTACTTTGTTTCCTCTGTTCTGGCTACGCCGCCTGCAAATGAGGCATTTGGGAGTGATTAAATTGCTAATTAATGAGCCACACAAGTCCCCAACACACTTGGGTATGTGTGCAACCAGTCAATGGTTGGATTGTTGCCAAAAATATGCTCCAAATGCTTCAATTTTGGGCTTCCTTTTCTCTGTTTTGTGAGAACTCAAAAACCAGAGATTTTCATACATCCAAATGCTTCCAAAATGCTCCAAAATCACAATAGGGCTTGCATAGGAGTTGCCATTACATCCCCCATTGTGAGATACATGTTTGCTTTGCCAGATTTACATGTATTTCCACCATACATCAATGTTCCCAAGCTTTAATGGAAAGCTTCCAAAAAACAGAATTTTGCTTTGCTTTGATTTGCTCTATTTTTCTTTGCTTTTGCCTGTATCACCTGCAATCCACTCAAGGATGTTTAGAGGACCTTACTCGGTAGGCCAAGCTCTCAGATCTTATAGTAGTTGGTGTGCTCCAAGCTTCACAGCTCCAATGGCAAGCTTCACAGCTTCTCTTCACAGCTTCTTCTCCCTCTTCACTCACTCACTCATAAACCCTAATAAACAGCACAAGGCTCTGATACCATGTTGAAAGAACGGTAGAGGGGGAGGAGACACACACACAGGAGCAAACCCTAATGTATATTACAAACCCTAACCATAGAGGGAAGCCATGTCCACTCTCACACAAAGCATAATGCCCTAATCCATAATCCACACAACACACAATGAGTTGTGTCCACACTCATCTAACCCTAGCTAATGTCCACACACTATGACCAGCTGGACACGTGGTCATTTATGTCTCACACATGTTCCTACCTAATCTGCCAGCACATAGCATAGCTGGCTCACACTGACATCGAGCTTGAATCTCAACAAGGATGGGCAGTAGGGCAAGATGATGAGGATGATCATAGGTATGTAATCAGGTTTGGAGCAAAGGTACTAAGCATTCGCCAGCGAAATTATCCGCAGATCAAGAGGGAGTTATTGGGAGTAGTCACTGCTCTAAAATGTGAAAAAGAATATCTTATTGGAGCATCCGTGCTTGTGGAAACTGACTGCTTGCCACTCCTTGGGATGATTGCAAGCTGCACCACTCCAGATATCGCTATGCTCAGGTGGATTGCCTATATCAAGTCACTAAATCCTGAGTTTGAGCATATTGCAGGGAAGGACAACCCAGTTGCAGATATGCTATCAAGAGCTAGGTATGAAGATGAAGAAGGGATGATTAGTGACATTGATGATGTAGGCATAAAGTTCTATACTACTGCACATGCAAAAGGGGACCATGCTTGCTTATCAAATGCA
Source organism: Cibotium barometz (assembly GCF_041138505.1). Taxonomy (NCBI): domain Eukaryota; kingdom Viridiplantae; phylum Streptophyta; class Polypodiopsida; order Cyatheales; family Cibotiaceae; genus Cibotium; species Cibotium barometz. The sequence goes on along the minus strand of NC_141104.1, from coordinate 37,603,798 downwards.
CTTGAGTTTTTTACTGAGGAAATGTATGAAGGAGATTGGTTGCTTATTGGCCAATACTTGAGTACCTTGACAAGGCAAGAAAATTGGTCTGACTTAGAATTCAAGAGGATCCGCAGAAAGGCATATGGGTATTTTCTAAAGAATGGGTACCTGTGGAAGCATCCTAAGCCGAGGAATGCTATGCCACAGAGAGTTATATGTGATAAAGAGACTCAAGGGAAGCTCATGAAAGAATTCCACGAGAGTCTCTGGGCTGGACATCGAAGTGTGTGGGCCACCTTTACCAAAATAAAGGAAAGATATTGGTGGAAAGGAATGCACAAGGATGTATCCCAATATGTGGAAACATGCATGGTATGTCAAATGTACTCGAATGTGCGACATCGTGATGGCCTGCAACCAACCTACCCACCTGCCATGCACTACAAATGGGTAGTGGATCTAGTTACAATGCCCTTGGGAATCTGGCAGATGCGGTACGTAGTACTTGCAAGAGAAGACCTGACAAATCAGGTGGAAGGGCGTGCTCTTAGAACAAAGAGCACGGAAACAGTATGCAAATTTCTCTTGGAAGATGTGATTTGCCGGTATGGTTGTGTTGGGAAAATAACAGCTGACAGGGGTGAGCTAGATACTAAAGAAGCAAGGGAATTCTTTTCTAGAATTGGCATCAAATAGGCCCTAACATGTGCTTACAACCCTGAGGGCAATGGTAAAAGCGAGCGAGGACATCCTCCAATCATTAAAGCTTTGGCTAAGGCATGCAGAGGAAGAATGCAGGAGTGGTCAAGGCTGCTACCATATGCTTTATGGGCTGACCATACAACTCATAGCTGACAGGATACATGCCTGTAGAATTAATGTATGGTCAGAAGTCGGTAATGCCAGTTGAAGAAGTAGTCCCAACTTGGAATGTATTACCCTGGGTGGAAGAATTGAACAGGGAAGACCTCCTTGCATTGCGAATGAGGCAGTTGGAGAGAAGGCCTGAAGATGTAGAGCTTGCTAAAGCTCGTTTGAAAGATGCAAGGTTGAAAAATAAAGAAAGATTTGATAGAAGACACAGACTCCGGCAAAAACCCATTGAAGAAGGTGATTGGGTCCTAATGTATGATAGTAGTCTTGACAACCAGTTCACTATGCAAAGGAAGTTTGCAAAAAGATGGTTTGGCCCTTACATTGTCAAGCATGTTCATGGAAATGCCATGTATACCTTGTGTGAGCTTGATGGAACAGAGATAAAGAATCTTGTAGAGCAGGCAAAAGGATCAAGATGTTTAAAAGAAAGCATGACAGTGATCCTTTTGATTCGCAGGAGACTCAAGATGAGAGGCTTGATAGTGATAGCATGGATATGGTTGAAGAGGAAGAGGATGATCTTCCTGGTAATGTAGAAGATGAAGACAACATCCAGATATATGTGGATCTTGATGATGACTTGGCACATACCGGAGGATGTGCAGGTTTAGAGGGGTGGATGTCATGCCATGGCACGTCTATGGTGTGAAACCATGCATGTGAGGCCATTAAATACAAATTCAGTTGCATGGGATTAAGTGCCATGACTTGAGTCATTATATGATACCCATGTACATATGTTCATATTGTAAATGAGGTTCAATAAGATGAGCTAAAGCTGAGCCAAGTCTCCAAGCCTCAGTACATGAGTGTGGTGTGAATCGTGGAGTTTTTATGCTTATGGTGAACCTTGGGGGCTAGCAGAAGTCCCTGTGCCTTTGTACATAGGTTTGGATTTTGCTTGAGTATTTAACAGCTTTTCTTGGCCCCACGAGATGGTAAAATGCTTAGAAATCATGCTTGAGATGATAGTGGCATTTGATTGAGGTTCAAAATGGCATGGATATGGCCATGGTCATGACTACATGGTGACGGAGACATGTGAAAGACGGTGTCAAGAATCTTTGGTCAATGCGTGGGAATTACCCCTTGTGAGTCTTGGTGTAAATAAGCCCAAAAAAAATGTTGATGCTTATCAATCTTAAGAAATGGAGAAAATGAAGGGGGGCGCAGCCTGATCGAATTAGGAAGGCAAAATTATAGCTGCAAAAGCGTCGAATCCCCGATTTGCCCGCGGGATTCTGAAATAACTAGAGTCGGCACATTGAAATTAAAAGAAAAGGGGAGTGCAGAAGGGAACCAGAATATAAAATTTGCAGAGAATATAGTTTTGGGAATAGATGTTCTGTTCAAGGCTTGTAGGGATTAGTTTTACTTAGAATTGGAAGCTTAATATTATAAGCACGTCTTGAAAAAATGGCATACTGGAAGTTTTGCAGAGATGAAACCACCGAGAATTGCATGTAGAGGAAGACCAACACCTTCGAGGAGCATGCTGCAGAGATGAAGAAGGCTTGGTGTAATTATGGTGGCTATCTCATGATATGGAGCGGCTGTTCGTGCTGAGTAAGGGAGTACAGCTCTTCAAAATGGCTCTTCAAAATACCAAGGGGTGTGATGGTATGCACTACCAACAAAGAGGTGACTATCTTGGAGAGAGGCTGGTGCATGCAAATTGAGTAAGCGCAGATTTGCAGTACCCAATTACTTTGTTCTTGACAGGAAGAATTTTGCATATGGGGATGTAAGCGCAGGTTTATAGAGGCTCATAGAGGCTGATTTTGTGGGTTATCATTATACAAGGATGTCTATAATGATACTTGGCTGGCCCAAGGTGGAAATTGTTACTACAAGGATCATAGGAACACAATACCATGTGGAGTTGGGTTTTGGAACCATATGATGGTTGGCCATGAGTCTTGGATGTATATGCCATGAATTGTTTTTCTGGAGTGCAAAAACCTATGAGATGTTTTTCTGGGGTTTGATGTTTTGAGTTTTATGACAGGTTATAATGTTATCATCCTTGGATTTTGGTTTGAACCATGATGCTTATGATGGTATTTGGTACAACTCATATGTCTTGCTGAGATTTGGTATGTAAATATTATGGTTCTAGCTTCTGCTGGTGGTGCCCCTTGAAGAGATATATATTCAGTTTCCTTGCTGGGATTTGAAGCTACTGTCACAGCCAGAAGTCTCGCACTTGCCCAGCGATACCGCACATGCCACGACAACGTTACGCAGGGTCATGGAGTTTGAGGATCAGAGATGCTTGGGATTGTTTCTACTTGAGGTCAGGAGACACAAAGAGACCCTCTTGGCAGATATAGGAGGCCGAGCCATGATGTACCTAGACAGAGGACCTTGACAGATTTCTTCGGCATCGGAACCAGCACCAGCACACCAACAACCCAGCCCCCCACACACCTCTTGATACCTTCTCCATTGAGCCATCAATGCACCGGACACACTCCCACCAACAAGGAGTCACCAATGACAGAGCAGTTATCTTATGTCGTGCTCGTCGGCCACAACCACGAGGATCCCGACCACGGCATCCTGTCACCATCGCTAGATCAGAGCCATTATTGCTCGGCATTGCGAAGGTGCTTACCTCGCTTCTATGACCTCTCCATTCTAGACAGACCCATGGTGGAGATACTTGATCTAAGGAGAGGGAAACACTTCAACTCATCAGCATACATGGATCTACCTGATATACATTTTTTAGTATTTTCCAGTATTTTCTACTCAGCATCATCTTGGAGTCTTACAGTTCTGTTCTTATAACTATAGGACAATCAATTTATTGTACTTTTTAGTCTCACTTAGTTGTTCTCTTTGATGAGACACCAACTTCATATGTACTCTCAGTTTTGGTCTCATAGGCCATTACGGCCTCTTAGAGACGTTAATATATCATTTCATTTCATCTCTCTCTCTCTCTCTCTCTCAATCTCCTCATGAGAGAGATAGTGCCTTCAGGATTACTTCCAAGATCCAAGCACCAAGATCTATTTATATGATACATTAGTGAGATTTTTTGTGATGTATGAGGCCCCATTCTACGGGCCAGACTTGTGAGAGGAAAATTGAAAGAGTACTTAGAAATTATGATGTTTTCATGCATGATCATGAGTAAGCCATTGATATGTCATGAAACTGTGCATATTGAGTCTGGGGAATTCCCCATTGGTCCTTGATGGTATTTTCAAGACCATCAAATATATCTATACATATCAGGAGATGATGATTGTCTATTGAGTTTGGGGAAGTCCCCATTGGTCCTTGTTGATGCTATTTTCAAGACCATCAATAGACTCTTTCATAATCCGTACCAATACAAAATCTAAAACACACAATAAAACCCCTAGTTCAAAAATACGTCATAATACTCTAGAACCTTACAAAGCTGGAGAGAGATATAGTAGAGAGAGAGAGAGAGAGAGAGAGAGAGAGAGAGAGAGAGAGAGAGAGAGAGAGAGAGAGAAAGTAAGAGAGGGACCATCCATGATGGACTTTAGAATGGCATGAGGGCCATTCTGAAGCATAACAAGAAGGTAGAGAATGCTCTTAGGGCCATTCTTGTAAGCACAATGTAGTTTAGAATGACCCCATGGCCATTCTCTACTAGTGCATGCATAAAATTTCAAGATTGTAAATGGTAGAATAGCTCTATGGCCCATTGTGCATGGTAGAATCTTTCCAACCCATTGTGCATGGTAGAATCTTTCAAGCACATTGTGCATGGTATAATGGCCCTATGGCCAATTTAAAGCATATTGTGGATGGTATTAAGGCCTTGGGGTCATTCCAAAATGGCCTTGAGTCCTTGGGGTCATTCTTGGATGCCCCATGGCCATTCCAAAATGTCTCCGCCCCCCTGGATCCCTCACGGCGACAGTAATAAGGACGGTCATTCTTGGATGCCCCATGGCCATTCCAAAATGTCTCCACCCCCCTTGGGCCCCCCACAGCGATAGTAATAAGGAGGGTCCTGAGAAACATGTGGTGGCAATGAGATCAAGCTCCACCACCTAACAATATATACTATATTATATATACTATATGTAATATAGTATATATACTATATTATAGTATATATAATATGGTATAGTATATATTATATACTATATCAGTGCTCGAACAAAAGTATTTCTAGAAAAAGTAGAAAAACCTTAATCTAAATTTTAAAAATTATCACTTGAGAAAATTTTGAAAATTAAAAAGTATTACTACTATAACCCTTGAAAATTTGAAGGTATGCATACCTTCAACTCAAATTTCAAAAGGTAAGTTTCAAAATTTGAAGTTGAAACCTTGATTTATTTTACACTGTACTATATTATGGTATGTGTATAATATAGTATAGTATATACTATATTATATATACTATACTATATATATATAAAGTATAGTATATATAAAGTATAGAATATATATGTAAAAAGTATATTATATATATAAAGTAAATTATAGTATAGTATAATATATATAAAAATTATATATAATTTGAACTATATATAATATGCATTGTATTAATAGTATATAATGTATAATATATAGTATATAATGTATATATACTAAATATTATATATATAATATATATATTAGTATATAAAAAAAGTATATATACTATACATTATGTTTAGTAGTACATTTACGCTATCAACTACTTATTTGCTGTACTAATTCTTTCTATCTGCTACTTCCCTTAGTGCTAGGCTTTATTATGGCTAAGTCTATCCTGCATCTCCGGAGGCTTGATAGAAACTTAGTACGAAGGCCTTTGTGTGAATATATGCTCTTGTGTGTGTGTGTCCGTGGAGTGCGTGTGTGAGAGCATATCTTGATATAGAGTTCTACACCCACTATTGGGCACTGATGACGTTAGTGGGGATGACATAGTATCTAGTCTATACTATGCATAATAGTGTTGATAGTTATATAGTCTTGTGGGTTGACTACCATGAGTATTTGGGCATGTTCTTGGATTCATCTAGGTATATAATTCAGTCATATTAGCAAAAACAGTGGCCTTACTTGCCATGAAAGAATGGCCCTAGGGCGATTCTGACACCGGTTGTGAACAAAAAGAATGGCCCTAAGACCATTCTTGCACCTATTGTGCATGAAAAAGGATGGCCTTATGGCCATTCTTGTTTTCCCAAGAGCATGCAAGAAGGTTGGGTGGCACCAAGGCCATGCTAGAATGGCCCTAGGGCCATTGTTGCATGCAGAAGACCCTCAAGATTAGCCTTAGGACCATTCTAGGATGCCCCATGGCCATTCTTGCACCTGTCGTGTACAAGAAACGAATGGCCCTAGGGCCATTCTTGGATGCCCAAGAGCATGCAAGAAAGCGGGTGCCACCACCAAGGGCACGCTATAATGGCCCCATATCAATTCTTGCATGTATATAAGAGAATCAAGAGTGGCCCTAGGGCCATTCTTGGATGCCCCATGGCCATTTCCAACGTGACCTATGTGCCTTGGGGTCATGCAAGAATGGCCCTGGGGCCATTCTTTGATGCCCTTGGGCCAATCTTGCATGCTCTTTGAGGCCTTTCAAGCAAAATAGTGGCCTTATTTTCCACCAGTTGTGCATGAAAAGAATGGCACCGGGGCCATGCTTGCACTGTTGTGTATGAAAAGGATGTCCTAGTTGGGTGGCACCAAGGCCATGCTAGAATGTCCCAAGGCCATTGTTGCATGCATGAGAGCATCAGGATTGGCCCCAGGGCCATTCTTGGATGCCCAAGAGCATGCAAGAAAGCTGGTGCCACCAAGGCCATGCTAGAATGGCCCCATATCCATTCTTGCATGCAGAAGAGCATCAAGAATGGCCCTAAGGCCATTCTTGGATGCCCCATGGCCATTTCCAACATGACCTATGTGACTTGGGGTCACCCAAGAAATGGCCCTAGGTCATTATTTGATTCCCTAGGGCCAATCTTGCATGCTCTTTGTGGCCTTTAAAGCAAAACAATGGCCTTATTTACCATGAAAGAATGGCCCTAGGGCCATTCTTGCACCGGTTGTGCATGAAAATAATGGCACTGGGGCCATTCTTGCACCTATATTGATTAGGTAAAGGATTGTCCTATGGTTATTCTTGTTTTCCCAAGAGCATGCAAGAAGGTCAGGTTGCACCAAGGCCATGCTAGAATGGCACTAGGGCGATTGTTGCATGCATAAGAGCATCAAGATTGGCCCTAGGGCCATTCTAGGATGCCCAAGAGGATGCAAAAAAAAGAATGGCCCTATGGCCGAGCATGCAAGAAAGTTGGGTGCCAAACCAAGGCCATGGTCGAATGGCCCATATCCATGTAGAAGAGCATCAAGAGTGGCCCTAGGGACATTCTAGGATGCCGAAGATCATGCAAGAAAAGAATGGCCCTAGGGCCATTCTTGGATGCCCAAGAGTATGCAAGAAAGTTGGGTGCCACCAAGGCCATGCTAGAATGGCCCCATATCCATTATTACATCATGTAGAAGAGAATCAAGAGTGGCCCTAGGGCCATTCTTGGATGTCCCATGGCCATTTCCAACACAATATATATGCCTTGGGTTCATGCAAGAATGGCCGTAGTGTGACCATGCTTTGATGCTCTACGGCTAATCTTGCATGCTCTTTAAGGCCTTTAAGGCAAAACAATGACCTTATTTGCCATGAAAGAATGGCCCTCGGGCCATTCTTGCACTAGTTGTGCATGAAAAGAATGGCCCTGGGGCCATTCTTATTTTCCTAATAGCATGCAAGAAGGTTGGGTGGCACCAAGGCTATGCTAGAATGGTCCTAGGGCCATTTTTGCATACACGAGCATTAAGTCTAGCCCTAGGGACATTCTAAGATGCCCCATGGCCATTCTTGCACCTATTGTATAAGAAAAGAATGGCCCTATGGCCATTCTTGGATGCCCAAGAGCATGCAAGAAAGTTGAGTGCTACCAAGGCCATGCTAGTAGACTGGCCCCATATCCATTCTTGCATGTAGAAGAGCATCAAGAATGGCCCTAGGGCCATTCTTGGATGCCCCATGGCCATTTCCAGCATGATCTATGTGTCTTGGGGTCATGTAATAATGGTCTTGGGGCCATACTTTGATGCTGCTTAAGATATTGTGGTAGTATGCTGAATTAGGATCATCATCGAATAAGTGACACTGATGATAATGACACATAGCATATTTGCATTCCTTCATCTTCACACCAAAGTGAGACTAGGATCCAACAATATGGTCTATTATGAATCTGTTAGATATAGAGTACGACCCAGCTTTGCATCAACCCCTCTTATGGCTCCCCACAACTCATATGAATCAAAAATAGACCTAACTTGCATATTTAGAGTGCATATCTAGAGACTGCAAGTATAATTTATCTCATCCAACTTTTCATCATCAAACAGTGGAGGATGAGCACGGGCGGTGTTGTTATTTGCAGGTTGGGCCATCTTTCCAAATTTGCCTTTAAATAACAAATTGCTAAAAAAATATTTACCCATAGCCTATGCTCTGATACCATGTAAGAAAACACAATAGTGGAAGCAAGCAAGATCTTTACATTACAAAGCACTGAATTGCAGAAAGAAGAGAGTAAACAATAGTGGAAGCAAGATTTTTACATTATAAAGCACTGAATTGCAGAAAGAAGATAGTAAACAATATTACTTCTTGCAAACTTTGATTACAAATTGATGGCTATTTGTCCATCCGTATGCTCCGAATCACGAGAAATTTGATGGTGATCTAGAGACACTATAAAAAGATATAGAGACACTATAAAAAGAAGATGTTTTTGATTAGAGGAGAACTTGAACCCAATAAACTTAATAATGAACAAAACCTCCCAAATTAGTTTATATACTATAGTGCCCATGGTTGGCATGGACGTTTGCACGGGAAACCCTTGAGTAAAAGTCAAACGACGTTCTCGCATTTCAAAGGAAACCGTCTAGTTTTTATTTCGACACATAAGATCAGAGGATGAATTCCAGCGTTAAGTAGGGCGGCATCAATGCTTTGCCGATCACAGGAGGATGGACAGCATCGATACCAAAGCGAAAATAGAAGACCTAATAGAAACATTTGTTAGGTTGTCAGAGTAAGCGTCGCCTTAATACGCAGCAATTACACTAAAGGGTAAGTGGATCAATGCTTTTTCTATCATCACTTGTGCTTGTGTTTTCCTATGCAGAGATGCAGCAGCGCATAGGCTAGCGGAACGTCAGGCAACAGTTAAAATTCAGGTATTTCATATCATTGGATGGGTGATCACGCCTTACCGGTTGCTTGATTATTGGTCGATTGATTATCGGTTGTTAATTATGACTTACTATTGGTTGTGTTTGCGTCAAGTGTGCATGGAGACGCAAGCTGGTTCAATTCAAGCTGCGAAGGTGGCACCGTGCGGCCACAGACATTCAGAGGCTTTACAGGGGGCATTTGGGGAGGGTGAAGTTTATGTACAAGAAGGTCGAAGTTGCCAAAGAGATTCGCATGGCTTTCTTCAATCGGAAAGCCGGCCTCATACAGAGGATGTATAGGGGCTACCGCAGTAGGAAGTATGTGCACAGCTTTTATCACCGGCAGGAGTTCATTTCTCTGTCCGTGGGTGCTGGGGAGGAAGTGAAGAGGGATATGGAGGGCTGCAACCTCGAATTGAGGCAGCAAGAACAAGAGAAGGCGGCCGATGTTGTCAAAGGCCACATTAGAAACTTTTGGCTCGCAAACCATCACCTTGTAATAATTTCTCTCTCTCTCTCTCTCTCAAGATACACACGCTCGCTCTCTCTCTCTCTCTCTCTCTCTCTCTCAACACACACACACACACACTCACTCACTCTCACTTTTACCCATTTAATTCCTAGTCCATACATTCTTAGTCATATCTTGGAACATATATGAGGGCTAGTGACCGGACTACAAATCTTGTATTTAGTCTTAATGGCTCTATTACTCCATCTAGATGTCATACATGGGTCTACATGTGTCATAACGTGGCATAGGTTGACTATAAATCATATGGAGTCTTCTGGCATGAGTATGGTATTGGGGTCATACATTGGTCATTGTGTGTCATGAGGTGCCATATGTGGTCTAGTGGCATATGAGGATGACATTGGCTCCTCTCTCTCTCTCTCTCTAGATTTGTATCTCCAAAGATCTCTCTCTTTCATGTGCATTTGTGCACGTACGCATGCATGTACCATTCACGTGCACCGATGGAATGTCTTTAAAGAGCTTCCTATTGTACCATAGGAAGCTCTAGTCTCTCACACATGCATGCATGTGACCGTTAACGTACAATGATAGAATATCTTTAAGAGCTTCCTATTGTACCATTCAATGTAGGACATTGTTTGTGAAACTTTGAGTCCCACAAAATTAATGGGTATTGGGGCTGTAATTTGAGAGCCTACCCTAACCTTCAATTTGAAGGCCATATACTAGTAGGTTGACTTTCAAAATATATGTGCTTGTCTAAAATTTAGAGAGATTTCAGGCACAAATGTAATGGACATTAGTTCGAAGTCATTTTGCATTGTTGACAATCTCCTCCCTCTTCAAGCACTCAAATTGGTGCCCAACATGAGCCTCAATTGGACTCCTAACAAAGGACTTGTCAATGAGACTTTGACCATGGCACATCCTATTGAATATGGATTCCTTACCTAGATCATTCTAGCAAGAAGGTCATATTCAACTTGATTTTTCAAATTAGTTTCTATTTGGGGGATCTAAGAGCACGAGCATGTCCCATATTAAACATACACAAGGAGATTGCACATGCATTCACAAAACAAGGCACAAAAAGAATGTTTTCTAACTAACACAAGAAGATCTCACATGCATTCACAAAACAAGGCACAAAAAGAATGTTTTCCAACTAACTTAAGACTTCTATAACACCTAACTTTAACAATGAGTAATTTGGGGTGTTGGGATTGTGAATTTGAATGCAGATAAGCACCAAAGCTCGAAATGGCATTTTCTATTCACCATACATAGCAGTGTTGAAGGGGATCAACGACGTTGAGGAGAGGATAATCGAGACATGGATGGAGCAATCAAGGAGAACCAGGGTAAGGAGAAAGAGGTCATGCAGGAGAAAGCATTGGGCTGTGGATGTGAGCCAGTTTGTGACAACACAAGGGGTGCATGGGCCTACTCCCTATGAAAGGAGGAGGGCCGAGGAGAAGGCGGCAGCGGTGCTCGATGTTGGCTATGAAAGGTTTAGGAGTGTTGTGAGGAGGTCGTGGTCGAACGTGTGGGACACTACAGGAGGTGGTGGTGGTGGTGGTGGTGGTGGTGGTAAGACTATTCGTTTAGAGAGTGAGTGGCGCCGCAAGGAGAAGCTCCGATCGCTCGAGCAACGTAAAAGCCAAATGCTCTACATGCGAGTGGCCTCCAAGCCTTTCTTCATCTCCCCTCCCAAGAACCGCCGCTTCTCTTGTGGTCCTGTACCACCCCTTGGGTCTTGATCTCTCTCTCTCTCTCTCTCTCTCTCTCTCTCACACACACACACACACACACACATCCACACTACCCTACCCTACCCTACCCCCCCCAAACACACAAAAAGAACAAACCTGCCCCAACAAAACATCCAAAGAGTTTGTGAACCTTTCCCTTTGACAACTACATGCCCTTATGTTCAAAGTGTTCAAATGGCACAGCCATGCATCAGACTCATTAGAGTGTTCCATCCATGATTAGTCTCAATTTCTCATGCCCATTTTTACTAAGAGAATTAGATGTGTATATACATTCCTCTTGCATAAGATATATATATTCCCTATATATAGGTTCTTGATTAACAAACAATGTCTCTTGCTTACTCATATTTGTAAAAGGATCTTGTTTTAACACAAGGGTTGCGTAATTTTTGGAAAATTTATGATATCAAAATTTTGAGGCCATTTCATTAGTCATTGGTGACTCTTTGGCACACATTACACTGGCATTTGAAGGTGCCTCGACGATGCTTCTGGGAGGTTGCAAGCTCAAGGGGTGTTAACCTATTCCTAGGGTTAACAAGAGTTACTACCATTATCTTATATCAAGGATTCATGATAGATACACCGAAGGGTCTTGCATTCAAGATATGAAGCAATAGTGTCCAAAGCTACAACTTAGACTGGCGCCTGTAATGGTGTGATAGAGTATTTATGGGCGATTTTTACTTCAAGAGCGTATGGTAGCAAGTTAGGATGAAGTCCTAAAAGTGATGTACTTCATGGATATATTATGAGAGTAGACATTGTAATAGCATTAGGTCTCTTATGAGCCTAAAGTGCTTGGGCTGGTCACAGTTTAAGTGAGTGTGAATACTTATAACCATAAATATAAGTGAATATCTCTCATAATATAACACACTCTCCCATTGTGCAATTGAGTCTTGCTCTTACTAATCCTCTTGCTAATTTCTCTCCCTAATGCATTCTAGTGAGTGTGTGTGAGTAAAGTGAGGTGAAATGAGGGACGAGTACCCATAGTGCAACGTGGCGGTGTGACAATACTCGCGTGCGGGAGGCATGGTAGAATTGCGTCTCAAGGAGTTGTAGAGCTTGGAGACCTCAAGGGTTATGAGCTCGGCTATTGGAAAGCACGACAGTTACGGTTTGCCAGGTAATCTCATGTTGGATGTGTTTCAAGGAGGGTTAGGGTGAGCTATAACATTTTTTCAAGGGAGGTTAGGGTAAGCCATAACATTTTTGGTGCGTGTCGGGGAGCCATCCTTTGGCTTTTTTCATCGTTTTTTCTCTAACCTATGTATTACCCATTGCCCATTATCTTGATTAATGGTTTTCTATGAAAAATATGTGGATTTGATGGTGATTTGTGTGTGATTTGGTATAGAAAAGTTCTATTTTTTTATTTTTGTAAAGAATTTTTTTTGCTTAATTTCTAGCTTAATTTGTTGGTTTTGTTCTTGTTATTATGGTTTTTTATGTTCTTAGGACTTGCATATAGTTTGTATTAGGTTTAGTTTGCATCCATTGCATTAAACAATGCAATGGAATGCAATTTTTAGTGAATGTTAGCTTTCTTTAGTGTTAAACATAGAACTAAATCATTAATTTTAGCTTAATTGTGTGTTTTTTGTTGAAATTATTTGCTTTAGAGTGTTAACAAGCATTAAGACTAGCTTATCTTTCAAAATATTTCTTAAAACCATAAAAAAAATCCTTGAATTCGATTATTTATCTTATGGACATGTTTTTGTCACTAAGGGTGATTAATCTTGTTCTTGAAAGAGATAAAAAATTTAGAAAATGTGTTATTTGGAGTCTAAATTGATCATGTGAGTAGTCGAAATGAGTGTTTTTGAGTGTTTTGAGAGCATCTGATGCATCAAAACACCTAATTACATAAATTTCTTCATCAAATTGGAGCAATTTGACTCTCTTTGTTTAATTTTACCTTAAAGAAGACCAAAATTAAGAGTCTAATTAATATCCTATTTTAGATTGATTTACAGATTTGTTGATGCACTAGCTTAGCATTCCCTTTCTCTATCCAATGATATGCTCAATTGTGTGAATTAATTAGAGATTAGTGGTTAATTAGAGATCTTAATTAGTATAAAAGAAGGAAAGATTAGGGAAAGGATTAATCTTTGATCACCTTTTTATATAACTCATTAAGGCTAATGAGAATTCAATGAGTAAATGCCCATCAATTATCAAATTGTCCATTTTGGGGGTTATTTATGAATGGTGTAAGGGGTGTCATAAAAAGGTTGACTTTTTTTTATTTCCACTTATCTTTTTGGAAAAATTTTAATATCTCCTTAAATTTAGGTTCAAAAATATGTCCCCCAAACAAGGAAATTCGTATTTCCCACCACTAGACAAAAAACAAAATAAAAAATTCAGATTTTTTTTCCCAAAAATTCAGGAAAAAAACGTGCGAGACAAGCCTTTTACGGCCAAGAGTTTCACGGTTCCAAGTCATTTCATGAGATTACCCTTCACGGGATTACCTTTCATGGTTCTAAGCCATTTCACGGGATTACCCTTCACGGGATTACCTTTCATGGTTCCAAGCCATTTCATGGGATTACCCTTCACACGGTTCCAAGCCATTTCACAGGATTACCCTTCATGGGATTATCTTTGACGGCTCCAAGCTATTTCACGGGATTACCCTTAATAGTTTCAAGCCATTTCATGGGATTACCTTTCATGGTTCTTCCAAGCCATTTCACGGGATTACAGTTCACGGTTCTAAACCATTTCACGGAATTACCTTTCATGGGTTTAAACCATTTCAAAAGCTGACCTTTCATGCCCAAGCGTTTCACGGCCAAGCAATCCACAGCCAAGAGTTTCAGGGCCAAGACTTTCACGGCCAAGCCTTTCACGGATTAAGGGTCACGCCTTAAGACTTTGGAAAACACCCCTGTTTGGAGGCTCGTATCTCCTAAACCATATATTCGATGAAGGCGCTCTAAGGCTCATCGAAAAGCTGACATCGAGCTCTTCAACTTTGGTCATGGCCATCCGAAGTCAAAATCGATCGTTTTGGCCTTCAACCAGTATCCCCAAAATTTGACCCAAAAATCGAGGTAAAAAGCAGCCTGAAAAGCACGAAAATAGGTTTGAGGACCTTCTCTTCCATCTAGGAAGTTACTAGCATGCACTTTTTCTAGAAAAATATCTCAGAGATTGTTCACATATGTATATCTCCTAAGCTAATTAGGGCAAATGGATGCTCGTTTGACCCAACGAAGAGAATGCCAGGCATGGGCCACGAGAAAATATATAATATTAAAAAAACATGTGCTTGCTCATTAAGAAACATTTAGGCAATTAGACATGGCACAACGATAGAGGGATTGCCAAAGGATCATAGAAGGACTGAACCCAGTGGTGGCTGACATCTTTGAGCCATTGAGATCTATACCACAAATGCACCTCCTAATACCATTGGCCATGCCTATAACAAGCGTGTCATCGGGTTTTACACCGCTTGTCACTTCAATTCCACCGGGCGTTGGTACTTTACCTAACACCTCCACAAATCCTATGGGTATCAACCCTTTCCTGGATGCTCATACGTTGGACATACTGACTAGTCTAGGAAGGGGGGTAGTCCAAGGACTCAATGAGTCTCTTCCAACAAGAGCAGTCACATACGACCTAAATGACTCATACAAGAATGCAGCTGTACAGATCTCCAGAATCATGGGCAAATACGATGGAAGAACAGATCCTATTCAATTCATACAAATGTTTGAACAGAGATGTGAAGCCTTTGGAAATCCCAATTACCCCACCAAGGTACATGCGTTAAACCTATGTTTAGAGGGAAAGGCTAGTTGATGGTTCATCACATTGATGCCGGTGATCAAGACCAACTTCAAAACCTTGAAAATAGCCTTTATTCATGACTTTTCAAGGCAAGGTGATCAGTGGAGTGTAGTAAAAGAACTCTATTCAATTGAGCATAAACCAAATGAATCCATTAGAGACTTTATCCTTCGGATAAAACTCTTAGACTCATGATGTGAATCATGGAAAAAATTAAATGATTTTCAATTGAAGAGATGTTTCATGATGGGCTTGAAGAAAAACAGCTTATAGAACTTGATCATTGTATCAAACCCGCAAACATTCGATCAATGTTGTAAAGAAGAAATATGTTTAGATGACAACATGCTGGAAGATGATCATGCTACGTGTCATTTCTCATCTAAACCAAGTGAAGCAATGGTAAAAGAAAGATCGATCTCATAATTGTCATTCCTTGAATTCTATGCAGCCTTGCTTAAAATCTTTTAATTGACATCTCTAAGAGAATATGAGATACCTTAAAACCAACCATCCTTAATGCCTCTACAAGTGAGGAACGAAATGCCTTGTGTTCAGTGCAATCACTATGACCATCCCAATCCCCATTGTGCATATAAGGCACCTGTTTTTTGATATTGCATATATTGTAAATCCTTTGATTATCATGATACTAAAAAGTGTCCCAATTCATCAACAATTGAATCAAAACCTCCATCTCCCATGCACCAAACACAAATAGTCCAAAGGGTAGAAATTGCTCAGGAAGCAGTTAATCGAACACTTTAGTGTTGCTATTATCGTGGACCTCACAAAGTGGCAGACTACTCCAAAGTTTGGAATACTTCCATGTCCATATTAATTGACACTTTGCAGCCCATGTGTGAATGATGTGGCATTGATCACATGTTCCATGATTTCCCAAGATGAGTTGCTTCAATACAACTAGTCTCACAAATACAACCCTTAACATCTTGAGTGTACAAAATGGGTAATTGTCCACGGTACCCTTGAATGTGAATACACGCTTACAAGCCAAGGCACAAGAAATGGTAAAAAAGAATACAAAAGACAATACCTTAACATGGGTAGAAAAACATGCTTTAAAGAAGAACAAAAAAAAAGAGCAAAACCTTCTAAACCCAAGAAAAACAAGGGACAACAAACTATCAAAACCAAGGTTGAAGTAAAGGACAGGGAAAAGGAGCATGTGGAGGACATGTACCCAAAAGAGCCAAAAGCTATACATGATGCAGAAGCATCCACATCAAAAGTCACCAGACAAACCACAAAACCCATATGTGCGACACAGGATATTTAAAAGCCCAAAAGAGTTTTCAATCTCGTCGCATGGGCAAACATAAAGAAAATTGACCATCCAAAGAAAGTCACAGAAGATGAAACAAGTTCTAGTTTGTCACTTAGTGAGGATGAAACAAGTTTTGATTCGTTACTCAGTGTACTTAATAGACCAATTAAGAAACTAGAACCCACCCAATCACCCCAAATTGAAAATCATGATCATATGACATATGTGGAATGCAAAAAGCAAGCTTAAGAGAGCATGCTTAGCATGGTTGAATGTCTTAGAGGATCACCGATTGTGATCAAGCCTCATAATGCCAATCCTAAAAAAGCAACCAAAATACAAATCCCAGAGGAGTACCGCTTCCTCTTTCAAGAGGAAGACATACTCTCTATAGAAGAGTCATTCGAGATAGAGACAGATTGCATGAATTATTAAATTGAGAAAGCACGTAAGGAATTCGATAATTCCCTTTAAAAATTAAAGCAGTCTCTGAAAACCTCATTTGGAGGAATGCTCTTTGTCAGGCATTTTTCTGAGAGATGTTTTGGGCTTGTGTACATATGGATGCGTGGTGTGAATAAAAGTTTGGCTTTGAATGCGTTGGCAGGTGTACAGGATGGACGGTTTTGTGTTGGGCTTGTGCAGGTCTGTCCGGAGTGAGGTCAGCTATACTGCAGGTGATATCAACTGTTTGGTAGCTCGTATGTGTGCGCGTCCAAGAGATAAGTGGGCACTGGAAGGTTATGTTGAAAGATGTGGAAGCATGAGGGTAATTAAATATTGATGCGGCCAAGGTAGCCTTGAAGCATGGTGTGAAATCGAAGGCTCTAAGCATTGTGGCTATATTCCAAGAAAAAAAAAATCCACATGGCCAACTTATAGAGAGGCCATATGGCTATTTACGATGATACCAGCGCTGGCCAGCACGTGAAGGGAAGCTTGGCGAAGGTGTGAAGTCGATGGGCCGGGTGAAGAGGTGGTAGGGTGTGAAGTCGAGAGCTCGCCTGGAAAAAGAGTGAGCCGCGAGGAGAGAAAGAGCTGCCACACAGAGGATCACAGCGAGGTGAGAGGGGCTGGAAGGCCACCTCTGTGTGCGCTTGACAGTGGGACGGGCTGGCGAGCTCTTAGAATTGGAAGTGGGCGCAGCCGTAGGTCTGCAAACAGAGAGGCGCAAGAGGGTCGTCGAAGAGCAGCTGGGGCACGGCGCGAAGGCTGGCGAGAGGAAGCCGCCTTGGGTACAAGAAGCCGAGCTGGTGTAGTGACGGGCAGCCTTCGACAACCAGAAGTGATGGGCTGGCGTCAAGAGAGGACGAGCTGGTAAGCTGAAGGCATGCATGGAGGTGGTCAGTGCAGAGCATGGGTGAGTGCCTTTGTTGGCACAACAGAGGAAGAGCTGGATGTGCAGTTGCAGGTGCAGCTGGATGGAAGCAAAGGGGATAGGCAAAGGGTGGCTGGTGTGGGCCTTGGGTGATGTGGCTTGGGTTGGTGGATGCAAGAGAAGGTGATGCTGCATTGAGCAGTTGGTGTTGGTGTTGAAGAGAAAGCTGCAGAGGCTCTGTGGTGGTTGGCGAAGCTGCTGGTCATGACACACAGAGAGTGGGAGCTTCTGAAGAGAGCAGAGACCGGGAGACAGAGGCTTGGTTGTCAGACGCAAGGGTGCATTCCCTTGGCAGTAAATCCTTGCCAGAGTTCTGGTTTTTGGTGTAATTGCTGAGTTGTACATGGTATATGGTGTTGTGTATGTTTTTTGCTGGATAATCTATTGTCTATCGTGGTTTTGAGCTGTCTTTCTGGTGTGGGTGGGTGGTGAATCATGAGAAGTGTTCCAGCGGGTGGCTGGTGGTGCCTCCGTTGTGTTTGTGTTTTCCAAGTTTTGGAGGTGAAGGGCTATAGAGGCAGGTTCTTTTTTCTTTTTTTCACCTCACATTCTTCTGGTGCCCCCACTAATCCCTGAGGATAGCTCAGGGATTTCTCTTACGAGGGTGTATGCCCCAGAGTAGGAGATTGAAGGAAGGTGTTCTGGTTTTTCTTGGGATTTGAAGTGAAGCTTGGGGATCAAAATGATGTCGTATCCAGAGTTTTTTGGTGGTCCAAATGAAGATGTGGTAGATTTTTTGGAAAGGATGGAGGTTGCATGCATAAGCAACCATATCAATGAGCCGGCATAGGTATTGCGGTTGCGGAATATCTGCTTGAAGGGGGATGCAAGGATTTGGTACTACAGAGCTTATGAGGAGTCATTGAAGGATGCTGAGCCACACATTGAGATGACTGAGGATGGATTGAAGACTGCACTTTTGAACAGGTTTAAGAAGATTGAGGATCCAGAGACAGAGTTTGGCATGAAGTGCAGGGATTGATACAGGGTGAATTGGAGCCGATTGATGATTATGTGAAGAAATTCTCTTTGTTGTGGGAGACTTTGTGCAGGGCTTTGGGGGATGATCAAGTACCTCCGGATATGATGAAGAAGGATCGTTTTATTGCAGGATTGAAAGGAGGCATTTGCTGGAAGGTGGAATTAAAGAAGCCCAGGTCTTATGAGGATGCAGTGGAGATTGCCAAATCAAAGGAAATTGCAACGGATGAACTAGCTGGGGATGGTTCCAGTGGCAGTGAGGCCTGAAATGAGAAGGTTAGAAGTGGTACCGAGAACCGTGCTAGAAAGAGTGCAACCGACAGAAGTTTAGGTGAATAATGCCATACCACAGGGGACAAAGGTGGCACCCACAGCTGTTACAGCTTCTAATGAAAGGCTTAAATAGGACATAAGGCAAATGGTGGATTGTATGAAGAATTTGAGCTTGAAGATGATGGAGAACACAGGTGGTGGACGTGGTCGAGGTAGAGGCTATAATCAGGTTGGAACTGAAGGTCAGACAGGCTATGGAAGTGGTCGTGGTTTTGGTAGGGGCAGACGGTTTATTCCTACATGCTAGAATTGTGGTGAACTTGGACATCTAAGTACAGACTGTGATAAGCCTCAGCGAATGGGGGGTGATATGTATCCCTTACCCTCTCAGATTCCCAATAGGGCAAATGATTATGGGATTGAAATTAGAGGTGAAGCAGGGACCAATGGGTTGACAAATGAAGAGAAAGGTAAAGCTAAGGTGATAGATGTGGTCACCCTTGAGAAGATGAAGGAGGCAGAAGGTGATGTGATGACTTTGGGGAAACGGATGCCACAGGAAAGGGAAAGCAAGGATGCTGAAGAAGAAAGGTAAAGTGAAGGAAGGAGGAGATGTAAAGGTCAAGCAGAAGCAGAAGTCTCGTAGGAAGTTTCAGGTAACTGATTTTCCGGGGGTTGGGCAGGATAGCTACAATTTGCAGGAGGACATGGCTGGAAGGAAGGCTAATATTACTTTTGGGCAATTGATAGAGTTAGCTCCTAAATTGAAGCATCAGTGGAAAACACTTGTGAACCCGAGAGAGAAGGAGCCTGCCAGAGGGATAGTGACTGTTCTATCTGTTCAGGAGTTGCCTGATATATGTCTTGTGGTGAATGTATGGTACAACGGGAAGAATCTGGGAGAGGCATACATAGATGGTGGTGCGCAAATTTGTGTAATCACACTAGCAGCTGTGGAGAGGCTTGGTCTTAATTTTACTGAAGCGTCTGGTTTTCGTATTCAGCTGGCCAATCACCAGAAGGTCAAATGCTTAGGTATGATCAAAGAGTTAGAACTGCAGGCTTTTGATGTAAAGGTGCTTGTGGATTGTCATGTTATGCCTGCAGGAATGGGTGCATTCCCCATCATTTTGGGAAGACCATGGTTGAGAGCGGTGAAGGCTGTTCAAGATTGGAGGAAAGGAGTCATTACTCTGTATGACAGGAGAGGGGATAAGAAGCAGTTTAATATGGATAATCAGAAGCCTGTTAATGATGA
The DNA here is from genome assembly GCF_041138505.1 of Cibotium barometz. NCBI lineage: Eukaryota > Viridiplantae > Streptophyta > Polypodiopsida > Cyatheales > Cibotiaceae > Cibotium > Cibotium barometz. The sequence continues at coordinate 37,583,440 of NC_141104.1, read as the reverse complement.
AGAGGAAAGTGAAGCTGATTCAAGGATTGATGATACGACCAGTAGCACCACTACTAGTGAGGGAACAGAGGATACTTCATCGAGGAGGATGCAGACATGGATGCCCTGGTTATTGATGAGGAAGTGCTTGGTGATGAGGTTGCTCAACAAGAAAAGGCCATACAGGAAGAATGCGAGGAGGTACAAGTGAATCATGAGCAAAGGTATGCATGTGATGTGAAAGAGTCTGCTTTTGAGTCTTTGGATGATGTACCGTTATGGGATGAGTGGGATATAGAAAGTCTGCAGGATGATGAACCTGAGTTGGAGCTGGATGATGAGATGTGCATTAATGTTAAGAAATCCACGACCAGAATTGATGCTATGAAAGAGGAGCAACACAAGCAGACTATGAATGATGTTGATGCTATGGATGAGATTATGGATGCTGTGATAGATGAATTTCTTATTGGCCTCAATAAAGATGAGCATACAGGAACTGAGGTGGATGCTTTGGGAATGGTGCCTTTTGAAGAGGAATTGGTTTTGCCTGTAGTGGTTGGCTTTGATGGTGATGCTTCTTATATTGAGGGACAAGAAAGTGTTATGGCACAGCAGGTCTTTCTTGATGAAACTTTCATCAGTTATTACCCTCAGCAGGAGTTGCTTCACTGGTTCTCCAATATTGGTGCTGGCCATATCAGTGATTTTGGGATTGAGATGAGACAGGATGGTGTGTATGTCAGGAGATTTGTTTCCAGAGGTTCTGATGCTACATTGGTGGATGTGAGATGGCAAATTATGTCTGGGGAAGATGACAGTGTTTCTCTGATCACATGGAATAGAGATGTTTTGGTTACACTGTATGATGCTCAAAGGACTGACGGAGGGAAACGTGGTCATATGCTTTCTGCTGATCATAAATGATTCAGCAGGCTAGGGGTTGGGCAAAGTATGTGAGGCGTTTTTCTGAGAGATGTTTTGGGCTTGTGTACATATGGATGCGTGGTGTGAATAAAAGTTTGGCTTTGAATGCGTTGGCAGGTGTACAGGGTGGACGGTTTTGTGTTGGGCTTGTGCAGGTCTGTCCGAAGTGAGGTCAGCTGTTGCAAGTGATATCAACTGTTTGGTAGCTCGTATGTGTGCGCATCCAAGAGATAAGTGGCACACTGGAAGGTTATGTTGGAAGATGTGGAAGCATGAGGGTAATTAAATATTGATGCGGCCAAGGTAGCCTTGAAACATGGTGTGAAATCGGAGGCTCTAAGCATTGTGGCTATATTCCAAGAAAAAAAAATATCCACATGGCCAACTTATAGAAAGGCCATATGGCTGTTTACGATGATACCAGCGCTGGCCAGCACGTGAAGGGAAGCTTGGCGAAGGTGTGAAGTCGGCGGGCCGGGTGAAGAGGTGGTAGGGTTTGAAGTCGAGAGCTCGCCTGGAAAAAGAGTGAGCCGCGAGGAGAGAGAGAGCCGCCACAGAGGATCACAGCGAGGTGAGAGGGGCTGGAAGGCCACCTCTGTGTGCGCTCTTAGAATTGAAAGTGGGCAGCGCAGCTGCCCGCAGGTCTGCAAACAGAGAGGCGCAAGAGGGTTGTCGAAGAGCAGCTAGGGCGGCACGGCGTGAAGGCTGGCGAGAGGAAGCCGCCTTGGGTACAAGAAACCGAGCTGGTGTAGTGACGGGCAGCCTTCAACAACCAGAAGTGATGGGCTGGTGTCAAGAGAGGACGGGCTGGTAAGCTGAAGGCATGCATGGAGGTGGTCAGTGCAGAGCATGGGTGAGTGTCTTTGAGGTGTTGGCACAACAGAGGAAGAGCTGGATGTGCAGTTACAGGTGCAGCTGGATGGAAGCAAAGGGGACAGGCAAAGGGTGGCTGGTGTGGGCCTTGGGTGATGTGGCTTGGGTTGGATGCAAGAGAAGGTGATGCTGCGTTGAGCAGTTGGTGTTGGTGCTGAAGAGAAAGCTGCAGAGGCTCTGTGGTTGGCGAAGTTGCTGGTCACGACACACAAAGAGTGGGAGCTGCTGAAGTTGAGGGTAGCTGGTGTGGGCTCCCTCTGAAGAGAACAAAGGCTTGGTTGTCAGACGCAAGGGTGCATTCCCTTGGTAGTAAATCCTGGCCAGAGTCCTGGTTTTTGGTGTAATTGCTGAGTTGTACATGGTGTATGGTGCTGTGTATGTTTTTTGCTGGATAATCTATTGTCTATCGTGGTTTTGAGCTGTCTTTTTGGTGTGGGTGGGTGGTGAATCGTGAGAAGTGTTCTAGCCGGTGGTGGCTGGTGGTGCCTCCATTCTGTTTGTGTTTTCCAAGTTTGGGAGGTGAAGGGCTATAGAGGCAGGTTCTTTTTTCTTTTTTTCACCTCGCACTCTTCTCTTATGGGGTGAAGCTAGCATAACATTAGCACTTGCACCTTTAACAGCTCAACATGAGTTATACCAAAATATAAGCAGCTCCATAGAACAGGACTGTGAGGATTCGCAAGTTTCCAAACATACCTCATTTAAAATTGTCAGAGGACCAAGTGTGCTAGTGTACACATTGGGTACTCTTGAAAAAGCTGAGAGCCAAAAAGAGGATGAAAGCGAATGGGAATATGAAACAAAAATGAGATCTGAAGGTGAAATAAAAATTGAAACATCCATGGTTCCTTTGGAAGATTCTATCATGGTATGGTTAGATTTTCTTACAGGCAATGATGTTAAGCACAAACGCGCGTTGATGTCTAGCCCTCGAGCTAGTCATAACATTATGACAATTGACACTTGGGTGTCATTGGGACAACCTAAACTTATCTCTATAGACAATGGTCTTGCAAGAGGAGCCAATGGACAAAGCATTGAAGTTCCAGGTTACTGTATCTATGATACTTAAACAATCGGTGTGGAGATGTGGAATTTACATTCCATGTTACCCTAGATTCCCTTGAGTATGATGTCATCCTTAGTGTGAAACTTTGATAGGTGAATCGTTGTATTCAATAGATGCATCCATGCAAACAGTCACCTTGAACACTCCTGCAAGTATTGTACAATTGTTATTACGGGAGGAAGAGACCTTGGAGGAGCTGGAACTTCCAACATATCTTATAGAAAAGATCCTTAGGATTCAGGTTGGATTGGAAATTTTAAATAGAATCACATCTCAAGCACAACTTTATCCAACACGAGAACACAATCTCCTGACCCTCGAGTTATGGGATTTGTTAGGTCAACTAAAACTCACGGCTCATTCTGAAAATTCTCCCTTTACACAAGACTTGAACATGCCATGTTTGGGTCACTTTAAACATACAATGTATATTGAGACTAACCCCCTTACTTGCAAGTTTTTGTAGTTGTGTATGTGTTGGAAGCAGATTTGATCTTGGGGCGGCATAAATGGACTATTGCTGTCTAAGCACCATTGTGATTTTCTAGGGATAGGGTCATCATGATGGTCAACGACAAAAAGTTGACAATACCATATTGTAAGGAAGAGGATCCAACTTTAATGGATTTCTATGATGTGCTGAACTCAAAAGGTTACACTCCTCTTCCACCAGAAGCCCCTCTACACACAATGACCTACCATCTGCATCAAAACGACCGACTCTGATAAAGAATCTACTCCTTCAACCCCATCCTCACCAATGAAGTTCAACGCCAAAACCTTGCAACAATCAACAACCATTTCTGAAGAAGTTTCCCCCACGCAACCATCTATGTTGTGTGGACAAAAACAGAGACCGATGATGTGTACATATGTGCACAATACTAAGAACTTCAAGAATATGTAATCAGTTTGAGTCAGTTTTGAGTTTTGGTTGAGATAAAATTCAATGTACAAGAGAGAGAAAGTAAAGAGAGAAAATGAAAAGGTTTTGGCACAATTTCCAAGGTTTTTGAAGAGGAATTAAGGTACTGTGTGACATGGATGGTGGGCTGACTGGACACCTGTGTGTTAGTAGGAGCTTGATTTGGAGTAGGTGGCAGGCATGCAGGCCTGTGTGTGTTAGTTCCACACACCTTGAGGACATGTAGGATGCCAAGTGTCAGCACAGGAAGGCTCAAGAAGCCTCCTGGAGTAGGCACCCGGTTTCTGGAACCTGCGAGAGCTCATTTGGTAGTTTTGCGTGGAGATGGAGAGCTTGGAGGAGCTATCAGAGGACCTGTGAAGATGTGGATGCAGAGGAGACCGGCTGTGGAGCTTGCTACTCTACGGATGTCCAGAGAGCAGATTGTGAGCAAGAGTTGCTAAATTTGTTGAGAGGAGGCCGTGGGAAAAAAGAGAGAGCTAGGAGCTGCATTTCCATCGCGAGGAATAGGTGATTTTTGAAGATTCCAAAGGCAAGAGACTAGGAGAAGTAGGGCGACCAGCTTTGGGGGCTAGGCTGGAGGTTTTCGGGAATAGGGAAAAAAGGTAAGTGTGCTGTTTTTTCTGTGCTGTATCTGCTGCTGCCAGGAGAGGCCAGGAGGAGGAGTGGCCTGTTTTATTGTGTTTTGGAGCCAGAGAAAGAGGCTAAAGCTGGGCAAACTGTTTTGGGAAGGTTCAAGGGCTGGAATTGAGCCTGAGGACTATCTTTTGTCATCTCAGTATTCGAAGGTTGATGCTGTATTTCTGATTTGGGAGATCTGTGGGAGAGTTTTCAGTGAATATACTTGTTGAAAACAGCAAAATTCAAGACTGTTTTGGGGATTTGGATGTGCTACAGCCCTGGGAAGGTGTTTTTGTGGTGTTTCAGGTCTAGAACAGGAGAGGTTTTGTGAACTATATAGAGCTGAATTAACTAGCCTAGTTGTAGCAAAGGATACACAGTGTTTGCTGAGTTTTCTTGGAGGCTTTAATGCTGAAAGTGATCTACATCTGAGGAATGTAATTGATCTTAGAGTTGGGACCACGGATTAATTCCATAGACCTTGGAGATGAAATCAATCCAATGGTAGTGTTTTCAGAAGTGCATGGTCATATTTGCTCTGTGATTTTGCATATCAGAGATGAGCAATGGATGAACTTCCAAATGTTTCCTGCTCACATGCTCTCAGCTGGAGTACTTATCTTTTTTGAGACAATGTATGACGAAGAATGTGAAGGATCTTTCCAGTAGACATTTGAGTAGTTGTTCTCAGTGTTTGTAAGGGTTTTTTTGGGGCTGTTTGTGTTGTAATAGTTTGTTGTCCTAAAAATACAGTTTTGTAAATTTGAAGAAAAGTTTTGAGGATAGCCCACCTCTGATATGTATCTTGTCCTGGAGTTTGGTCCGGATATCGAAGAACTGTACTTTGAAGATGGTTCTATGTTTGAGGTCGTTTATTCTGAGAGTGATGCAGGGTACTGGTCAGTCATAGTTCATATCGCTAAGGGGGAGTGGGCTGATTATGAATGGGTGTTAGATGATGATGGTTTTGAGGATGTAATGGATGTACAACTCTGTAAAGACGAAGACTTGAATTGAAATAAAGTTTTATACATACTCTTGGGTCTCGTGTTCTGGGTGTGTTTGTATCGGTGTGTGGAAGTGTGACACCCTATAAAGGCATATATAGCTATACCGCTTCTGTGTCATCACTTTTTGGTGCCTCCACATAGATGAAGAAATTCTCGGGGGGTGCACCTCAAAATACATAAGTCTATGGCTCGTGCGATCATCAAGTGGGGTTTTTTAAATCTAAAATAATGGGTAAATTTACAGAAATACAATTACAAGAGGGGTATTTTAATTGTACTTTGAAAAAAACCCATAAGTTTATAAATAAAAAGGGGTAGTTTTATTAGCTTAAAATTCACAGATAAGGAGTTTTTTAAATACCCCTTGAACGCACGTCGTAGGAGGGTCTTTCATATAGTGGACCCCTCGAGAAGAAATTTCCTTTGGTTTGTGAAAGAAGATAAGGGTTTGTGTGAAGAAAGATTGAAGAGATGGCTCAGGACTTTCCAGAATATTGGGGATTACCGCATGAAAGTGCGTTTGAATTTTTGGAAAAGATGGAGTTTGCAGCTTTGATGAAAGACAGGGCAACCCCAGAGATCCTCTCTCAGATTTTGACTTACTGCTTATAGGGTGATGCAAAAGCATGGCTACAGATGTTTGTGACTACACACAGGAATGCTCATCAACAGGACCCTGAGTACTGTGTAGGTAGAGCTGCATTTTTGACACAGTTTGCCAGTGTAAGAAGCCCGAATGATGTGTGGAAAGAGTTGTGTAAAATTCAGCAGAAGGATGGAGAGGTTGTGCATCAAGATTTGATTGAGTTTGGTAGACTGTGGAGTCTATGGTGTGAGGCTTTGATTCGTGAAGTACCCCCGTAGATGATAAAGAGAGACCAGCTTGTGGCTGGTCTTGAGCCAACCCTCCGTCTGAAGGTGGAGTTGAAGAATCTGGATAGCTTTGAGGAAGCTGTCAAAGTTGCTCGAGAGGAGTGGAAGGTGAAGAATCTGAGGCAATTGGGAATACAGGAAGAGCCGAAGAGGTTTATGAAGATGCCAGAGATTGAGAGATGTATCTTGAAAGAGAAGCTGCTGTTGTTCCTGAACAGGAGGATACTTTGAAGAGAGACATTCATGATGCAGTGGAACTCATGAAGTCTTTAAGTTTGAATTGGATGGAAGTAGGTGGAAGGGGAAGAAGCCGGGGTGCTCCAAATAATAGAAGAGATATTACCTATTTTCAATTAATTCCAATTGCACATTGGAAAATTCTTTTTGAATTTCTGTTTCAGGGGAACTCATCTGAATTAGAAGAGATATTTTTCTATCCAAAAATATTCAAAATCTGAATATTCTCTCTCTAGAATATTTTTCTCTCTCTCTAGGCTAAAACAGATAGAAACAAGGTCTTTATATTTCTGAAGAGGGATTGATTACAGGGAAAGATACTAGACATCAAAAAGGGGGTGGGGGAGGAATCTTACATTCTACCCCACTTAAAAAATGCGAGATGTCCTCATCTCGCAAACTGGGATAATTTCGCAAGATGCACGAATATGAGACTTAGAGAAAAATTTTAATCAAGATTAACCACCAAGAAACGTCTTAAAGAGAGCAAGATTCAAAATAAGAACAAGATTTAAACTTTATTCATTCTCGGAACTTATACAGTAAAGATAGAAGAACTCTTTACACTTCCATAAGTCCGTCCATCATATGATCACAAAAGTAGTCCTCACAAGCTGCACAAGTATAAGGTAACTCATCTATGGGAATAATTCTATTGGTTATTGCTGCACCTATCTCAGTGGTATGAGGTGATCTAACAAAAGGACCTCTGAGAGGCAAGCCAAAAACGGGATAAAGGCATATCTTCTCATGAGGAAGAAAACATGCCAGTAAGAAGACCCGCTCAGAAAACCCAAGATGCCTTGATCTCATGACACAGTAGTATTGGGGACCCAAACCCAAAGCTTCAATAACCATGGCCAAGCGGACATTGTTACGAAAGTGCTGCTGACCCCAGGGTGTTACCCTAGTTATGTTTTGATAGGTCCGCCATTTGGTTTACGCTACAGAAGTTCCCAAGTGAGGGAAAAGTGAGCGCTCATACTGCTCTATAAAATCCTTCTTCACAGATTCACTTGCGTCTTGAAGGTGAGGAATCATTATGGATAAAACTAGTTCTTGTTGCCAAGCCATGAAGGAGATTAAGAAAGAAAGGAGATCGATGGAAGTAAGATTACTGTGAGCGACAAGTAAAAGTTACGACTTATATAAAGGAAGGAGCTAGCGTAACTTAGAAGCCAACGGTAACTTGCCACTGAAGTTTTACCGTCTTTCTATGATTTGGGTTTGACACATTTTTCTATAGAAGGCATTAAGAATTTTGAGATGAAGAGATAAAAGAAGCTTGTAGGCTAAGTCACCTACTTTCATTAAATTCAGATATAAGGCTCACAATATCTGGGGGATAACTTCATATACTCCCCAAGAGATAAAGAACTTCTTTTGGGCCGTACTCGAATGAAGACCAAAACCTTGATATCCAAAACATCGATTCTCACTTCTGAACTCATTGTTCTGAATCCTTAAAACAGGTGGGACTCTTGAGAAGTATTCTAGGAAAAGGGTCTTCCTTTGTTAAACAGAACTTTCTTTTATTTTAGAGAGGGAATAATTATAAGATCAGAAAGGGAGATTCTTACTCCTGTATACCTCGAAGGCTGGGGAGGAATCTTACATTCTACCCCACTTAAAAAGTGCGAGATGTCCTCATCTCGCAAGGTAGAGGACAACTCTTTTTCTTAACATCCAATTTTATTTTGGGGTTCCTTATATTCTGGTCAACCCAACAGAACACTGGGATAAATATCCCTTATATAGAACTCATCATTAATATTCAGATCATATCATTCATATCTTTAACATGATAATGGTCCATTAGACCGAAAAATTTCCTTCTGAACATTCCTCCATGGGAATTTCAGTCAAGCAAGTTCTCAATTTGTCATCCCTTAACTTGATCTACTGATCAAGTGTTAACAGTAACAATTTGACAGCACAACCCACTAATCTCATAGTGATTTGCTGAATTCATTATTATCATTCCAGTTATGAATATCATCACTGGGACTCGTCCCATTCATCCTCATTGTGGTTTTGTTCAGATTTTTATATTTCAACTAATTTCAGAAATCATCATTTTTCAATCAGAATTTTCAATCAGAATCCAATTCAATTCATCAATTCTCAAACAGAATTAAAAATCATATCAACCACATTCGAATTCATCATCTGGATAGCATTAATGCTTATAATTTCAAGTCTTAGATTTACTCGTATATACTGTCAGTAAAGAGCTGCAGTATACTCTTGGTATATACGGGTAGTCGTGGCTCTTGGAATTATAAGGTAAATACCATCATGTCTAGGCCCTCAAGCAAGTCAGGGATTCTATATAATTGCGGTACTTCTATCTGAAGACCCAATTACCAAATTACGAATTTCAGTTTGAATATCAAATTGTATGAATTATATCACACAATTACAACCTTTTTGTGTTTCTACATAAATTTTTGACATATTTGTCTTCTCAGTTGATCTTTATTAACCAATTCGCTCTGATACCAACTGTGAGACCCCTGTTCCCACTAGCAGCGGAAGTAGCACTTCTTACACGAGGCAGGGTCCCACACTCGGGGCCTCGTCCACGGATATCCGGACAAAAGACTAATCCGTCGGTTTTTCCAAAACCAGACCCGGAAAAACTTCCCTTATCCGGAAAGCATGGGCGATTCCACCAGGATAATTTTTACTCTAACGTAGTCAAAACCCTTACCGATCAAACAGATCCGACTGCATCTATAAAGATACTTGGTCAGATCAAGGAAGAAACTTGCACTTGGATCATTGGGATCAACGCTTTTTTCCCCACCAAGGAGGCACAGCTGTTGATTCCTATCCATAGAACAATTACTATCCGGGATTTACTTTATCTATCGTAATAACAAAAATTGAGTCTCGATTTACGGATCCATCAGTCCAGCCTAACCCCATCCGATCCCATGGGTTAGCCAACCGCCCAACCACTGTAATGATGGGATCCAATTTGGAATTTGGTTAGGTTTTGTCCCGGGTACCAAGGAAAAGAGTTCCAAGGCTCCCTAGCCGGAATTTCATGCAAACATAAAACTAGCCATACCACTTACACACCCAATATGAAAATTATCTTTTTCTTAGCATCAGCTAACTTTAAAATAATCCTTTAATGAAACCATAGTACCACTGATCACAATCTCCCAATTTATCCAGTTGATTCATAATTTCCCATCATTCCTTCATCAGAGTATCTATGGCATCATTGGCAACTAGAACGCTCACCACCTGTCCACACAGGGGCCGTTTCAATAGTTCCTAGCCCATAATACTCAACAATATAATCACTTATCAAGATGGACTCTCGTTGAAGATCAGCAAGATCAACCAACAGATCCATATAAAAGAGCCATGGACTCATCCGTTGAGGACCAGCAAGGTCAGTCAACCAAATCCATGCTCGGTTCCAGAAAACAACTCTTACTCCTTGTTCCAATATCTTCCTCGACGCACGAGTGGGTATCCTGGGCGACCCAGAGCCCGAGCACCGTATGGTGCGGCACCCTCTAGGATCCTTCGCAGGTGACCTAGCGCTTCACTCATAGGCCGCTTCCTTGGTCCCTCATCCACCGTACCGGAAGCTCACCATTTTAATCGAACCGAGGCTGGTCAAGACCTCCGCTGACCTTGCTACGCGAGACGTCCTCCATTGACTCTCCGTCAGCAGTTGCAATTTTATCAGTTAGGTCTCCACGACCTTAATCACAAGACGGTCAAAATGCTTTCCCAGCATTCTTGACATAAAACAGCCATTTACAAACAGCATTTACAAACAGTTTACAAATACAATTTCTATATTAACTCTCATTTTTCCACATTATCCCTCATACAATCCACATTACTTATTCCACATTTCATTTATATGTGTACTCATCCAATCATATCATTTTCCATCTCTTCACTTCAGATTCCTTCACATCACATATCATATATTCACATCCATATCCACATCCATACATCCACATCCACATCCACATCCACATTCACATCCATACATCCACATCTACATGCTTAACTCCATTTTCACATCCTCATTTATACATCCACATCCCATATCCACATTCATACATACACATCCATATCCACATCCATATCCGCATTCATACATACACATCCATATCCACATCCACATGCATATATTCATTATCACGTCCTCATTCATACATCCACATCCACATACATACATACATACATCCACATCCACATCCACATTCCCATTCACATCTATACATCCATATCTACATGCACATTTCATCCATACATCCACATCTATATCCTCATTCACATCCATACATCCACATTCATGCATCCACATCTACATGCTTATCTCCATTTTCACATCCTCATTTATACATCCACATCCCATATCCACATTCATACATACGCATCCATATCCACATCCACATGCATACATATATCCACATCCACATTCCAATTCACATATATACATCCATATCTACATGCACATTCACATCCATACATCCACATCTATATGCTCATTCACATCCATACATCCACATTCATGCATCCACATCTACATGCATACATCCATACATCCACATCCACATTTACATCCATGCATCCACATCTACATGCTTAACTCCATTTTCACATCCTCATTTATACATCCACATCCCATATCCACATTCATACATCCACATCCCATATCCACATTCATACATACGCATCCATATCCACATCCACATGCATACATATATCCACATCCACATTCCCATTCACATATATACATCCATATCTACATGCACATTCACATCCATACATCCACATCTATATGCTCATTCACATCCATACATCCACATTCATGCATCCACATCTACATGCATACATCTATACATACACATCCACATTTACATCCATGCATCCACATCTACATGCTTAACTCCATTTTCACATCCTCATTTATACATCCACATCCCATATCCACATTCATACATACGCATCCATATCCACATCCACATGCATACATATATCCACATCCACATTCCCATTCACATATATACATCCATATCTACATGCACATTCACATCCATACATCCACATCTATATGCGCATTCACATCCATACATCCACATTCATGCATCCACATCTACATGCATACATCCATACATACACATCCACATTTACATCCATGCATCCACATCTACATCCTCATTCACATCCATACATCCACATTCATACATCCATACATCCACATTCATACATCCACATCCACATCCATACATCCACATCCATACATCCACATTCATACATCCACATCCACATCCACATTCACATCCATACATCCACATCTACAAGCTTATCTCCATTTTCACATTCTCATTTATACATCCACATCCCATATCCACATTCATACATACACATCCATATCCACATCCACATGCATCTTATCATATTTTATCACTTCCCATATCTTTTATGCATACCTCTATGCATGAAATTCAATTATGCTAAAAGTAACACTTTTATAATAAAATATTCAACTTTTATGCATACCTCTATGCATGAAATCCAATATGATAAAAGTAACACTTTTGATATAAAAAAATTATCCTTTATGCATACTTCTATGCATGAAAATTAAAAAAGATAAAAGTAACACTTTTGATATAAAAAAAATTATCCTTTATGCATGATATTAAAATTCAATTTCTCCATGATTATAATGAAATTCTTTCAATTAATCTAGGATGATAATTCCTAGAATATGGTAGGAAGTCCTCTTTTTATGCTTTGAATGAAATTATTTTATGCATAATTTTTATAAAAATTTTGCCATAACTCCGCTGCTATGACTGATAAATCTCAATTTTTTCTAAGGGATAAAGCTTATCATTAAGGAAATAATTAAAATGATCTCTAATTGGATCATTAATCTATAATGGATTGAATCATCAATATGCATAAACTAAAAGCATAGAAAAAAGCCATTAATTTGGCCTCAAGCATAGCTTAATCTTGGATTAAGGAAAAGCTTTATGAAAAGCTTCATTTGGATTGAGAATGGGTCATGAGTATGACCATTTCTTGAGTGAGAGAGAGAAATTACATAAAAACCATTAGAATTTAAACATAAATAAAAATTAACTTCAATAGCATTTATTAAATTATGTAACTCTTCACTACTATTCACCAATTAACTTTAATAGCATTTAAAAAACCATACCAATTAAGCTTCTCAAGCTTGAGAGGGGTTGAGAAGAGAGAAACATTGAGAAATTATAGAAAAGATCAATATTCACTAATTACCTTACAAATTGCTTGATTCTTTGTTCACGGTAGAGGCCCCCAACCAATCAATTGGTTAAGTATGTTGATGGAGCCACTAATGGGGATTGAAGAAAGAGGGAAGCTCCAAAAACTAGTGAATTATTAAATGAATTCACAGTTCTTGGCTTAGGTGGAGTAGAGTAACGATGCATAAACACTATATATTTTTCAACAAGGGGGAGGCTTCTATTTATAGGAAAAATTGAGCTCCTAACCAAACAAACTGATTCTAGAATTTTCTAAATCAGTTTGGTCAATATTTGACCATTTTTAGGTCAGTTAAGCTAACTTTTTGGAACTAGACTTAAATGAGGAGAGAGGAGAGATGAAATATCTCAATTTTTATGAGTTTAAAACTCATTCAAGCATGTGAAATATGCACCTCCTTTAAAGAACTCCCCTTCCTTACATATGTGTCATAATGGAATCATTTTAATATTGCTCATAGTTTTTTTACTAATAAACCTTGTACATTTTCAACTCTTCATCTTATGTGAAATATGCACCTCCTTTAAAGAACTCCCCTTCCTTACATATGTGTCATAATGGAATCATTTTAATATTGCTCATAGTTTTTTACTAATAAACCTTGTACATTTTCAACTCTTCATCTTATGTGAGCATTTACTCATTTTTGGATACCCAAAATATCTCATATTTTTAATATTGCTCATAGTTTTTTACTAATAAACCTTGTACATTTTCAACTCTTATGTGAGCATTTACTCATTTTTGGATACCCAAAATATCTCATATTTTTAATATTGCTCATAGTTTTTTACTAATAAACCTTGTACATTTTCAACTCTTCATCTTATGTGAGCATTTAAGGGACTCCCCTTCCTTACATATGTGTCATAATAAAATCATTATACCCAAAATATCTCATATTTTTAATATTGCACATAGTTTTTTACTAATAAACCTTGTACATTTTCAACTCTTCACCTCATGTGAGCATTTACTCATTTTTGGGTATTTTCTTTTTACAAGTTGGATTTATCTCCTCCCTACACATGGATTGATGCTATTGGTCCATAGGAACCTTAATTGGACCATAGTCTAAAGATTTCTGAAAATCTAGACCCTTAGGCTAAGGTTCTTTATACCTATTTTCAATTAATTCCAATTGCACATTGGAAAATTCTTTTTGAATTTCTGTTTCAGGGAAACTCATCTGAATTAGAAGAGATATTTTTCTATCCAAAAATATTCAAAATCTGAATATTCTCTCTCTAGAATATTTTTCTCTCTCTAGGCTAAAACAGATAGAAACAAGGTCTTTATATTTCTGAAGAGGGATTGATTACAGGGAAAGATACTAGACATCAAAAAGGGGGTGGGGGAGGAATCTTACACCTTGGAAAAAGTAAGGGGTGAGGAGAATGATGCTGTGGAGGGGGAGTTTGGTGAGGATGTAAGTGAAGGTGGTGCGGGAGATTGGTTCATCGATGTAGATGTCATGTTGCAGCAGGTTGAGGTGGATCGTCTTGTAGTGGAGGTCAAGGAGTTGGTAGTACGCAGTTTGGAGAGGGATGGCGAGGCCATGTAGCTCCATCGTAGTGTCCAATAGGGCATCTATTAGTGGCACTAGAGGAGGGGACAGAGGGTGTCGGTGGGAGTTGTGCTGCTCTTACATCCTCGCGGCTTCTAGTTGGGCCTCTTTCTAGTGGAATGTCTCCTTGGTTATCTCCCAATAGTAGCGTCAAAAGTCGAGATGTGTCTTGCTCAGGGCTTCTTCTGTGGCTGTAGCACTTTGCTCGAAGTCTTTGGCTATGGCTTGGGCTAGAGACAGGTCATTGTTGGTAGCCCTTTGTGTTACTTCTTATACTACTTGGAGCTAGTGCTGGAGTTCTGAAATGGTTGAGAGAGCATTAATGAAATGTTGCTCCTTCTCATCGATGACCTTCTCGAGATGAAGGTTGTTCAGGGTGGAGGTGTAGAGGTCATCTGCATGTTGCTGCTCTTGAGCCCTTGCAACAAGCAACATTTGTTGCTGCGCCAATGAAGCAATCTCTTGTAACAGTTTGTAAATAAATGCAATTTGTCATCTGCGTTATGAACTCTTGGGCCATGTGATAGAAGCCCTGGGCAAAAATTTGGAACTTCCCCATGTGCTCCACGAACACTCTCTGCATACGCCTCGTTGGATTTGAAGCTGCCAGTCCTTGCCCAGTAGAGAGTTTCCACGGTATTGAAATCAGAGAATTGAGGAGAGAAAGGGCCTACTTCAGAGTAATGAGAGGGGGGAAATGAGATGATCCTTTGGAGGGTGTGGTTTCAAAAAGTTTTTGATAAAAAAAGGCCTACTTCTATGCCTCCTCCTTTTAGCAGCCTTGCGTTTAGCTTCTTCAACTTCATGTTCGATGGACTGTGGGGGAATGGCCTCTTTTCCTTTTGGGGTCCGAGTGATGGCACTTTGGGCAATGGTGATTGGGGGGGAGACAGAGAGATGGGGAGGACGTCTTTTCCATTGAGTTACACAGCCATGGGATTCTCCTCCCACCCCCTCACATGGTAGAGGACTTTGAGGAGGGGGTGGTAGACCCTGAGCTTGTGTTGGGGCTTTGAACAGACTACATGAAGCTCCTTATGTAAATATTCTACCCAATTAATAGGCAAACTCTGAGCTTGCCTTGGGGGTTTGAACAGACTGAATGAAGCTCCTTATGTAAATATTCTACCCAATTAACAGGCAAACTCTGGCCAATGTTGACAGGCTGCATCTACTAAATCTCTCATTCCACCTAGTGCATTATGTGAAATATGGACTCTCATTTTTGCCCCTTAAGGATTTCCACATCTCCTCTCTCTAAAGAAATGGACTCATGGTGAAATTTTTGCAATCAAATCAAAAGTTGGAGGAGATTGCACATTTGGAATCTACTCATCGTCGAGACCTTTCCAATGATATATAGTATGATGAAAAATTTTGATTATTCAAGAAGTCTCCAAATTGGTGATGATGTGGCATGCTACATGCCATGTCATCATCAATTTGGGGACTTCTTGAAAAATTGCTTATCATGCTATATATAAAAGGTCTTGAAGAGTATATTCCAAATGTCCAAACTCCACTAACTTTTGAGTTTATTTGCGAAAATTTCACCATGAGCCCATTTTTCTAGAAAGAGGAGGTATGGAAATCCTTAAGGGGCAAAAATGAGAGTCCATATTTTGCCTAATGGTCGGTAAAAAAGATAGGGCCCTTGATGGCATCACAAGCTCTTCCTAAGTATTGTTTCCCCATTCCATGCCATCTTTAGTTATGCTTCCCCTAAAAGTAACTTTGGTCAACTTTGGGGCGTTGGTGAGCCACACGTACGGTTGGTCTAGTCGGGGGAGGTGGAGGGCTTCTCTAATCAGGTCGACGCTAAGATGGACTGTCTACACTTGTCTCTCATTGTCTAGTACTTGACCTATGGCTTGGTTGGCATCCTAGATCTCTGTAAAGTATAGGCAGTTGTATAGATCAGGTCCCCATGGCTCCATAGTGGGCAGGTCTCCAAGCCCTAGAGCTACTCTAGGCGGGCTGAAATAGCGGGATCAGGATCAATGGCCCTGTAGCATGGTCTAGTGAAATAAAAAAGTTTGTGCTCCACTTTATGATTGTTCTTCGTAAAGGAGTGGACTGTGTGGCTACTTACTTGCTTCATTCGCTCCTCCCCCAAGTGTGATCAAAGCATCCCCCCACCGAGCGCTTTTTCCTAAGGGTGGGGTGGTGGAGGACCTCTAGGGAGGAGTCCTAAGTATCGGCCATGGGTGATGAAGAAGGCTCAAAAAGGGAGGGCTCAAGAAGGGAGGGCTCAAGAAAACATTTGGCAAGAGTCCGGGTAGGCTAAAAGTGAAAATTGAGGAAATGAGAGGGGTGGGTCCATAAATATAGTTTTCAAAAGGACACTACCATGGCAAGCTCATGGTATGGGCGTGGAATTCACAAGATACGGGCCTAGAAGCTTGAATGGTATGGACATAGGAGTTGAATCTGAGTTTGGAACGGGTGTGGATTTGGTTGGTATGGGCGTACTATCTTTTTGGAATGGGCATTGTAGTTGAGGTTGGAGTTGGAGAGTGGGTGTGGCCTTTGGAGCTAAAGATGGAATGGCCATGGCAAATGTGAGTGAGAATCGTACGGCCATGGAACTTGGAATGCAGAATGATACAACTGGCAAAGTTTGGTATGGGCATGCCAAATAGATTTTTGAATGGTACGGCCATGGGAAAAATGCAGAGGAGAATGGTACAACCATGGAAAATTTTGTACAACCGTGGTTTTAAAAAAATTAAGGGCACCCTACAAATAGGTTTTGTACCCATGGGCTATGTTGCTAGCACCCCATTGCAGGTTTTGTGTTGTCTGTGTGCCCAATTCTCCAAATGGAGTAGTCGGTTAGGTGATGGCAAGGTTGGGATTTCCTAAGGGAGTACAAAGGCTCGTGAGGAGGGAGTACCTGAGAGACTGAAGAGGTTGATGGTTGATTGGGATTACTCTAGGGTAGCCTGACAATGACGGGTGGAGGAGCAACTGACGTCATGGTGGGTATACTGTTGGGTGCGCTGGGGGGGGCAAGGTGTCATCGTGAAGGTTTTTCTTCCCTTTATCTTGTGCAGTATTTGTGGCAAAGGCCACTTTGGGTCTCCATTGAAAGGTTGGTAACTCTGCAGAGTGACAAGAGTAGAGGTTTTGGGATCCACTGAGAGGTTGTTGTTGGGCAAGGCTGATGGTGTGAGTGATGATAGTTGGGCCTTGGAGAGCTTTTGGGCCGACATGTGTCCTATAACATGTGGGCTTGTGGTTGTTGAATTGGTTGCCCGCAAGGGGGATGAGGAGATTGGGGTGCCAGTGTATGAGAATGAGAGTTGCCAATCGTCGAGGGATCCACAAAGTAGAAGTGCCCTCATAATATCGTTGCACTTTTAGGAGCCTTATAGGAGCCTTTTAGGTACCCATTGTCAAGAAGGGCTTGCCCTGTGTGCATTTGTTAGTGTTGTTAGGAGTGTTAGTGTGGTTAGTTTTGTATGGGGGGTCAGCAGCGTGGGAGGCTTGTGAGAGGTGGGATTGGGCTGCTATGCCAAGCGGGCTAGTGGGGAGGATGTGAGAGGCAGTTTTGTGTTTGGAGTGGGAAGCGGCCTCTTTTTGTGTAGTAAGGATCTGTGGGGATCAAAGTGTGATGAGTGACTCATATCACACGTAGTAGACTTACATATTTTTAAGTGAACCTCCAAGGTTTATGATCTTGATTTTATAAACTCCTAGATTAAAAAAAAAAAACTTTATAGCATTGCCAAGTGCAAGAAAACAAGGATTGTTTTTCTACCCAACACATGGACGTCCCAAGGAAATTGGATATACCAAGGAAATTGGACGTCCCAAGGAAATTGGATATACCAAACTTGGTATGAGGAGCGAGGGGATGCCCCTCCATCCCCTTACCAAGTTTGGTGGTCACATCAAACATCAGGGAGAAAGTGCAAGAAAAACATGGATTTCAAGGATCGTCCTCTAAAAATTTAAGGTGTCTAACCCAAAAAATCCATGTTTTCCCAGCACATGGATGCCCCGATGACAACCACGATTGGTATGAGAGGGTTCCCCTCCACCTCTCATCATGTTTGGTGACCCATTTAAAGTTGTCTCAAGGACCAAGTGCAAGAAAACGATGGATTTCAAGGATTTCCCTCCGAAAAAGGTACCTAACCCTAACAGTCTATGTTTTTACATATTTATGAGTGACCCCCCGAGATGCTATCATATTCTATATCAAACATAGCACCCATCACACTCGATGATGACAAGGAGGCAAGCGGTCTCACAATAGATGCCCAGGTCTCAAAACCAGATAAAGCCAAGGATCTAACCACTCTTGCACTCAATAATGATCCCAATCACCATCAATGCATGTTCCATAAAAGCACTCATGCTAGTGTGTAAAGATCCTAGGGTTAGTGCTCGGTCGATGGTGGTCAATGTGGCTGTCCACCATCTACATCAAAAGTACCTCCTAAAACGATCATGGCATCATGCCAGAGGAAAGAAGAGGATGCACTAATTGCCAAATATTGGGAACATCAATCCACCACCTATTATCATGCGCATCTCAGAACCACTTTCTATCTCAATGAAGCTAGTAACATATAAGGGCACATTTACACATGCACCTACTCCATCATGCTCACCCTTCCTGCACCCCATCACAAATAATCTCCATATGACCTGGATGCTTGTCTGAGAGTCCCACCTATATAACTAGTAAAATTTTCGAGCACTCCTCAAGTGGCCCTCGCATCCTCTTATGTCATATCCTCCTCTCTGTCTCAAGAACTTGTCATGCTGGTGGAAGTAATGCTACACAAAATAGGCATCATGTGAGTGGAACTGATGTGTACCATAATCGCGCGTCTTGACAAAAGTAGTGCATCAATTAGGTAAATAACATTGATTAATAAAAAAGAAATCACTTGACAAAAATATAATATATGAAGCAACAAACGGTACCTTCTCAGCAAAGTAGTACTCCAATTGGATCTCTCTAGATGGGGTGTAGTTCTCTATGAAGTCAACCCCAGAATCGACAAGAAGTGCACCAAGAAAGCTCAAAACTAATGATATTTCCACTTGGCACCACGTGCCTTCTACAAGTGTTGTCACACTACTGCATTGCGCTCTACAGGTACTCGTCCCTCCTCTCTCACCTCACTTCACTCACACACACTCACTAGCATGAATTAGGGAGACATATTAGTAAGAGAAATACTCAATTGCACAATGGGAGAGTGTGTTGTATTATGAGATATGTTCACTTATATACATGGCCATATATGTCCACACTCACTTAAACTATGGCCGACCGGGTACTTTAGGCTCATAAGAGGCCTAATGCTATTACAATGACTACTCTTATAATAT
This sequence comes from Cibotium barometz, assembly GCF_041138505.1. Classification (NCBI taxonomy): domain Eukaryota; kingdom Viridiplantae; phylum Streptophyta; class Polypodiopsida; order Cyatheales; family Cibotiaceae; genus Cibotium; species Cibotium barometz. Next base: position 37,563,701 of record NC_141104.1, on the reverse strand, counting down.
ATGCATGAATTACATCACGTAGGACTTCATCCTAACTTGCTACCACACGCTCTTAAAGCATAAATTGCCATAAATACTCCATCACACCATTATGGGCTTCTGTCCAAGTTGTAGCTTTGGACACTATTGCTTCATATCTTGAATGTATGACCCTTTGGTGTATCCATCATGACTCCTTAATATAAGACAATGGCGGTAACTCTTGTTAACCCTAGGAATGGGTTAACATCCCCCCCTTCCTAAAGGCAATCGCATCCTCATGATGTGGGGAATGGACAAGCTTTGCCAATGGCTTTGATGTTGAGTGACCTTCAATGGTCTTAGTTCCTCCGGAAGAAATAAGAAAATCTAGTTATTAGTGAATGAAAAGGTTAGTGGTTTATTGGGAACTCCTAACGAGATGGGGGGTGGGGTTTTTTGCAAATGATTGCATTTTTTAATTTATGTGAGTATTTTTTAAGATTTTTTGCTCATTTTATTTTTTGTAATCATAAGTAAGGTTACATGTGATTTGCATTAGTGGGGATGTGTTGCCATATATATAGGCAGCAGTGATGTGTGTGAACACACTTACGACCGTCGGGGCACTTTTTCCCTCTTTAGGAGGTTTTTTTCCCCGGCTTGTATATACGCCCATTATTCTAGGGCTAACTTATCTTTGTACATTGACATAATCTAATATATTGTGTGTTGTGTGCATTCTTGCTTCTTCTTCTCCAAGCTTTGTGTGCTTTCCTGCAACCCTAATTCCAACAAATGGTATCAGAGCAGGCATCGGCTCCTAGGGCTACGTCGCTAGCATCCTCCGACTCACATTCTCCGATTGAGGTGAGCTTTCACGAGCGCTTGCAGGTCCCTATACTCTGCAGATAACACTGTGGGCGTTGAGTTCTCAAAAATTGCATTTGAGGACGTTTCGGGCTCCGTTTTTGCATTTCAAGTTCTGCACAGGTGTTTTCGTCATTTTGTGCAAAAATTTTAACAGTGCAGTTTTCTGCAAAACAGGCATATGTATTCTATTATGGAAGATGCTACATAGCACGAGTTGTTTTCTGTTCAATATTTGCTTCATTACAGGTAGCTTTTACATCAGTTTCAATCAGTGGCCACATGGCTGATAACAGCAATGATGTATTTTGCATGTTGTCTTGCTGATGACAAACTGGATGGAGACAACAACTACCCACTTTGGGCATACATTATGTAACATGTTTTAGTTGCAAAAGGAGTGTGAAACATTGTGCAGGGTATGGATGTACGTCCAGGTTCTGTGGATGTAGGATCTATTAAGGATGTTGTAGGTTCTAGCAGCTCTACTGTTGCTAGAACTCATGCCTTGATTGCACTTTCTGTCAAACGTAACATCACCCCACATATTTGTTCAGCTAAAACAGCAAAACAGGCTTGGGATATTCTAGCTGGTTTGTATGCAGGTCGCAACGAGGCAAAAATCCCTTACCTACGTAAAGAGCTAGAATCGAAGATTATGCCGGAAGATGATGACATGAATGTTTTTCTTGCTGAGATTAAAGATCTCAAGGAACAGTTGATTTCTGTAGGTGAGATTATTCCTGATCATTCTCTTGTGCAGACTGTTCTTGATGCTTTACTTGAGTCATATCAGACTTTTACTTCCACGTGGAGACTTGTTACTGAGGACAAACCTAATGTTATCAAGTATGATACTTTAGTCAACAAGCTCTTGCAAGAAGCGTAGTCCAGGCAAAACAGGGTAGGCAGCGTCGTGCAGTTGATCAAGCATTGCTGCCCAGTAGAGAAGAAGTGGTAAGGCAGCCCCTTCCACTGTTTCTTCTCCTATTAGTAGGTCTGCAACTTCTTCTCCTTCCACAGGTAGCAACAATAGGTCTGAGAAGGCTCTTGATAAAGGCAAGAAAAAAATGAGGTGCAACTATTGTAAGGCAACTGATCATGTCATTAAGAATTTCCCTAAGCTAAAGGCTAAAGAGGCAAAGAAGAAAGAGTCAAATGCAGCCACAATAGCGGATGCTTCTACAAATGCAGATTTTGCAAATGTTGTGCAGGATACAGAATGGGCGTTTAGCGTGTATTGCCAGTATGATCCATCTCTACATGTTGTATGTTTGGCAGTTTCTGTTGACTTTCATGTATGGTATTTTGACAGTGGTGCTACAAAGCACATTACCTCGCATCATGATATGTTCACTTTTGTCTTGAGGCTGTCCCTAATGGGAATACTGTCACATGTGCCAATAATGCTTCTTGTTGAAAAACAGGTAGAGGGAGAGGAGACACACACACAGGAGCAAACCCTAATGTATATTGCAAACCCTAACCATAGAGGGAAGCCATCTCCCTTCTCACACAATGCATTAAGCCATAATCCATAATACACAAGACACTATGAGTTGTGTCCACACACATCTAACCCTAGCTAATGTCCACACATTATGACCAACTCGATGCGGTCATTTATGTCTCACACATGCTGCTACCTAACATGCCAGCACATAGCATAGCTGGCACACACTGACATCGAGCTTGAATCTCAACAACCCCTCTCAAGCTCATGATGTACTGCCTTAGATGAAGATGTAGATGAGCTTGGCCTATCAAAGCTCTCAACACTTCTTACCCAGTGAAGGGCATTGGTAAAATTATGCTTACTGCTGCAAATGGTAGCGCTTTCACACTTTTAGATGCTTTGTATGTGCCAAGGATAAAGAAGAATCTATTGTGTGTCTCTGCACTTGCTAGACTTGGACTTGTAGTCAAATTTGTGGTTGACAGATGTATTGTTCATGATTTGACTTCTGGTGATACAATTATTATATCTGGCACCATGTTTCGTGGGCTGTATAGGCTCAATTCTTATCACAAGTGTGTGAAAGATTGAGCAAATGCAGTTTCTGATGAAAAGGCAGTTTCAGATACAAAACTATGGCATGCTCGTTTTGGTCATTTGAACTTTGCTAGTTTGCTGCGTTTGCAGAAATTTGATATGGTTGCTTCATTGCCCCCTCTTGAGGCACCATTGAAACATGTTTGTGAAGGCTGTATTTTGGGCAAAATGCAGCGTTCTGCGTTTCCAAAGGATGGTTCTATGCGGGCCACTCGCAAATTGCAACTTGTATATAGTGATGTATGTGGGCCTATGCAAACTCCGTCATTTAGTAAACACTTGTACTTCATGACTTTCATTGATGATTACTCAAGGCATGCATGGGTATATCCACTGAAGGCAAAGTCCGAAGTGTTTTTGTGCTTCAAACAGTTTTTGCCTATGGTTGAAAATGTATCCAATTGTACTGTGGGCACCCTCCATTCTGATCGAGGGGGGGAGTACATGTCTAAAGAGTTTGATGCATTTCTGGCTAGTTGTGGGATAAAACACCAATGTACAGTGCTGTATACCCCTCAACAAAATGGTGTTGCTGAGAGAAAAAACAGGTCACTTATGGAGATGGCAAGATGTATGGTCAAGAGCCAAGCTTTGCCACATGCGTTTTGGCTTGAGGCTATCATGTGTGCTACATATGTAGTCAACAAGTGTCCCACTAAGGCCTTGCAGTATGTTACTCCATATATGTTACTCCATACGAAGCTTGGCATGGCAGGAAGCCTTCTATTGGTCACTTGCATGTCTTTGGTTGCTTGGCCTATGCTTTAGTGCCTATGCAACAACGTAGAAATTTGGATGATAAGGCTGTCAAATGCATTTTTGTTGGTTACAGTGTTGAGAGCAAGGGTTACAGATTGTATCATCCGCGATCAAAGCATATCTTGATTAGTCGAGATGTTTTTGTGGAAGATGCTGTGCAGTCTTTGTTATCATGTACCAAAGAGACAGGTGTGAGCTCACGGGATGTATTTGATACGTTGTTGCCTCTGTTTACAGGTGGGAATTCAAATGTAAGTCCTAATGAGGCAAATATTCAACCTATGAAGATTTCAAACATCATAGATCATCCTATTTCTGATGCAGATTTACAGGATGTAATTTATGAGGATAGGACTGAACATGTAATTTATGAGGATAGGGCTGAACATGAGCAGCCTAGAGGTATGCCTAAATGGCTGGTGCAAACGTTGCGTGATAGTAAAATTGATGCACCTATTTCTAGTCGTACTCGTTCAAGTTTTCAGCATGCCTCTTATGCATCAGATTGTTATGCTTTGGCTGTGTCTAGTATGTGTGAAGAGGAAGAACCTCTTTCATTTGATGAGGCACAAAAATCAAAAAATTGGTTGACTGCAATGCAAAGTGAATATGATGCTATAATGAAGAATGGTACATGGTCTTTATGTGATTTTCCTATTGGTAAAAAGTTCATTGGATGTAAGTGGGTCTTTAAGTTGAAATGAAAGCCAGATGGCAGTGTTGATCGCTATAACGCTAGACTTGTTGCAAAGGGTTATGCTCAAGAAAAAGGCATTGATTTTGATGAGACCTTTGCTCCCACTTGTCGTATGACTACCATTCGTAGCATTTGTGCATTGGCAGCTCATAATGGTTGGAATGTACATTAGTTGGACATAAAGACTGCGTTCTTGAATGGAGATTTGCATGAGGAGGTGTATGTATCGCATCCTGGTGGTTTTGTTCAAAGAGGGCAGGAAAACAAAGTGTGCACGTTGAGAAAGGCTTTATATGGTTTAAAGCAAGCTCCACAAGCTTGGTATGAAAAGATACATGCATATTTGACTGCACATGGTTTTCAGAATAGTCCAACAGAAAGCACTTTGTATGTTAAACATGTGGATGATGTACATCTAATCATTGCTCTCTATGTCGATGACATGCTGCTCTCACAGGACGACCAAATGAGAGTCATATTGCTGATTTTAAGGCTGATTTGAATGCCTCTTTTGAGATGTCAAATTTGGGGCATTTGCATCATTATTTGGGGATACAATGTAAGCAATGTGATGGAGGTATTGCTTTGTGTCAGACAAAGTATATTGAGACATTGTTGCGGAGATTTGGCTTTGAAGACTGCGAGCCTATTGCTACTCCAATGGAGACAAGTTTGAAGTTGAGTCTTCATGATGCTGGAGATCACTTTGATGTCACACTCTATCAGAGAGCTGTTGGTTGCCTCATTTATGTATGCATTACGAGGCCGGACATTCAGTTTTACAGTCTCACAGGTGAGCAGATTTATGCATAGCCCAGGGTCTCAGCATTAGAAGGCAGTTAAACGTATCTTTCACTACTTGAGTAGCACCATACATCTTGGGTTGTTTTATCCCAAGGGGGGATCATTGCCGCCAGATTTACATGCTTTTTTGGACTCAGATTGGGCTGGTTGCTATGACACAAGAGTGTCCACAAGTGGTTTTTGTTTCATGCTCGGTAGCTCATGCATATCTTGGTTGAGCAAGAAGCAACCTACTATGGCCACTTCTAGTTGTGAAGCTGGGTATAGGACAGCTTTCACAGCTATACGGTTGAGTGTGTGTGGCTGAGACGGCTTATGGTGGCTGACTTGGGTGTTGGACAGGAGTCTGCCACCTCTATCTACACTGACAGTCAGAGCGCATTGGCAGTTGCGAGAAACCCAATTTTTCATGCTCGCACAAAGCACATTGAGGTGCATTATCACTATGTCTGGGAGAGACTCTCAGCAGGAGAGATCAACTTGGCCTATGTGCCAACACAGCACAACCTCGTCGATCTTTTCACAAAGGCGCTTCCTCGTGAGAAGTTCGAAGCTTTCCGTAAAGCTTTGGGCTTGCTCCTCTTTGTGGACTAATCTACTTTGGGCATGGCACTTCCCTATACATGAGTGCCAGCTCTCGTTCACACCATCACTCCCAGGGGAAATTTGTTGCCATATGTATAGGCAGTGATGTGTGTGAACACACTCCGGGGCACTTTTTCCCTCTTTAGGAGGTTTTTTCCCCCGGCTTGTATATACACCCATTATTCTAGGGCTAACTTATCTTTGTACATTGACACAATCTAATACATTGTGTGTTGTGTGCATTCTTGTTTCTTCTTCTCTAAGCTTTGTGTGCTTTCTTGCAACCCTAATTCCAACAAGATGCTAAGAGATGTTAATAATGGGAGAGAAGAGAGGAAAGGATCCGGAGGAACGTAGACAATATCATCAAAAATGAGATGGTGATTCTCAGCTCCTCATTTGATTCATTATTGAAGCAACATTCATCATTTGAAGAAATTGGCCTTCGCTAATGTCTCTTTCTGTGTGGCAGGATTCTTGTCAAATGTTGTTGAGTAGAACATGTTCTTGCATGCTTCTTCCCGTGTGCTTTTTTTGTTTTTATGTATATTTAAGTGCTCTTATGAAGCAGATATACATGAAGTACAAAAACTGAGTCACTTAGACTCTTATTAAGCTGCTCTGTGTTGAAGGAGCCACTCATTGGTGAGGATTAAAAGAATTACATTGACTTATAAGACATATAGATATCTTCATATCACTAAGGATTGAAGATCACTGATTTGTGAAGATGGTACTGTCATTTAGAGAGGTTTGTAATTTGAAGGAAAATTCCACGCGATGGGTTATACCATCGACTAGGCTTTTACCCATCACGGCCCCCTCATCCAAAGATGTACCTAGAAGTTGTCGATTGTGAGGCTTTGGAACAAAAGTCCTCCAGTGTTGCATGAGTATGGATATGTACTCATGGAGCTGCTGTTACATTATCATAGCCAAAAGAATAGTAAACTATAAGCTTAACAAAAATGGAATGGCTACTTAAGATAGGCTATATGTGTGACTCCTTTGTGTTTATGTGTCTTTCTTTTTTTATTCCTTTTTTTTTGTAATCCACCTTGCAACAAGCAACAGGTTCTTGTGGCTATTCTCCTTTTTAAGAGAATAGGTTCATATGTATTTTGAGTAGCTTCTGCACTTACACTTCACATCCAGAGGAGTGGAAAGAGCATTGTGAGTTTGTCTTTGTTGATGCGCTCATAAGTCTCCGTTGCAGTCATAGGAATTAGTTCTTGAATTTTTGGCACAAATGTTGTCAAGGTGGTAGCTAAGAATGCTGGTTGGTTACCATCTCGGGGGGGTCACTCGTATAAATATGTAAGTATCACGTGGGTTCAACAGAAGGACATTTTAAATATTTAAAACTTACAGAAACATATTTACAGAGGAGATTTATTTATTGTATTTTTAAAAAAAATTACAGATTTGAATAGGAAAGGATACATTATATTCACTAAAAAACTCACAGATAAGGGACTTTTTAAATAGGCCTTGAACGCACATGATATAGAGGATTTACATATAGTGACCCCCCCGAGGTTACCATTGGGGTTGTTCGAACACACAACCTCTTGTGTAGGTGTTGATTGCACGAGAGTGGTTGAGTGACTTGCTTGGTGGGCCTCCATTATTGTCGATTTAAGTGAAGCTGTTTGGGGTCAAAGTTGGTGGTGATATTTTCTTCACATTGTTCAATGGCAACCATATGATGGGATTACCATCATAGTATCCTTGTTGTTGAAACACATGCACAAGCACCCATCTTTTATGAACATTATACGTTTGGTACTGAGGTTTCCTTCTTCGTGCAAGCTTAGGGAGATTTGTGTGATGAACTTGGAAATCCAAGCATTGGTATTTCCTTGGTAGTACTCTTGTGCTTGCAATAATCTTTCTAGTATGCACACTTGATGACTTGGTGGAGTTCTTTGAGGAACTCGCATAGGCTTTTGTGGATGGTATTTTGGAGTACTTTTCTTTTTCCTTGGCCTCTGAGTGCTGTGTTTTGAGGAACAGGATTTGACTGTCGAGGGACCTAAATTTGATTGGCACCTTTATAGTAGCCTTGAGCAACAAATAGCTTCTTTTCCACCCACATTTTGATGCCTTTAAGATACCTTGATTTTGGTTGTCTTGGTGGAGTTTTCTTTTTGGTTGATGGTGGCGAAAGGTTTGGGGCCTTCCTTGACACTGGTTGGCATTGAGGCTGTAGGTTTGAGACTCATGGGCATTGAGGCTGTAGGTTTGAGACTCATGGGCATTGTTGACAATGATAAGGCTAGAGTCTAGTGTGGAGTGGCTATTGATGATGAGGCTTTCGAGCATGCAGTTGTCTCCTTTGGTGTGATTTATCGATGAAGAGACATAGGCTCCAGGGATTTTCCTTTGAGTTCCTTTTGTTAGACGTTGATGACACGGAAGCGGTATAGCTATATATGTCTTTATAGGGTGTCACACTTCCACACACTGATACAAACACACCCAGAACACGAGACCCAAGAGTATGTACAAAACTTTATTTCAATTCAAGTCTTCGTCTTTACAGAGTTATACATCCATTACATCCTCAGAACCATCATCATCTAACACCCATTCATAATCAGCCCACTCCCCCTCAACTATGACTGACTAGTACCCTGCACCACTCTCAGAATAAACGACCTCAAACATAGAACCATCTTCAAAGTATAGTTCTTCGATATCCAGACCAAACTCCAAGACAAGATACATATCAGAGGTGGGATATCCTCAAAACTTTTCTTCAAATTTATAAAACTGTATTTTTAGGACAGCAAATTATTACAACACAAATAGCCCCAAAAAACCCTTACAAACACTCAGAACAACTACTCAGATGTCTACTGGAAAGATCCTTCACATTTTTCGTCAGACATTGTCTCAAAGACAAGTACTCCAACTGAAAGCATGTGAGCAGGAAACATTTGGCCATTGCTCATCTCTGATATGCAAAATCACAGAGCTAATATGACCATGCACTTCTGAAAACACTACCATTGGATTGATTTCATCTCCAAGGTCTATGGAATTAATCCGTGGTCCCAACTCTAAGATCAAATACATTCCTCACATGTAGATCACTTCCAGCATTAAAGCCTCCAAGAAAACTCAGCAAACATTGTGTCTCCTTTGCTACAACTGGGCCAGGCAATTCAGCTCTATATAGTTCACAAAACCTCTCCTGTTCTAGACCTAAAACACCACAAAAACACCTTCCCAGGGCTGTAGCACTTTCAAATCCCCAAAATAGTCCTGAATTTTACTGTTTTCAACAAGTATATTACTGAAAACTCTCCCACAGATATCCCAAATCAGAAATACAACATCAACCTTCGAATATTGACAAAAGACAATCCTCAGGCTCAATTCTAGCCCTTGAACCTTCCCAAAACAGTTCTCCCAGCTTTAGCCTCTTTTTCTGGCTCCAAAACACAGTAAAACAGGCCACTCCTCCTCTTGGCCTCTCTTGGCAGCAAATACAGCACAGAAAAAATAGCACACTTACCTTTTTTCCCTATTCTCGAAAACCTCTAGCCTGGACCCCACAAAGCTGGTCGCCCTACTTCTCCTAGTCTTTTGCCTCTGGAATCTTCAAAAATCACCTGTTTCTCATGATGGAAATGTGGCTCCTGACTCTCTCTTGTTTCCCGCGGCCTCCTCTCAGCAAATTCAACAACTCTTGCTCACAATCTGCTCTCCGAACATCCGTAGCAAGCTCCACAGTCGGTCTCCTCTACATCCACAGCTTCACAGCTCCTCTGATAGCTCCTCCAAGCTCTCCATCTCCACGCAAAACTGCCAAATGAGCTCTCGCAGGCTCCAAAATCGAGCGCCTACTCGAGGAGGCTTCTTGAGCCTTCCTATGCTGACACTTGGCATCCTACATGTCCTCCAGGTGTGTGGAACTGACACACACAAGCTTGCATGCCTACCACCTACTCCAAATCAAGCTCCTACTGACACACAGGTGTCCAGTCTCATAGCCCACCATCCATGTCACAGGGTACCTTAATTCCTCTTCCAAAACCTTGGAAATTGTGCCAAAACCTTTTCATTTTCTCTCTTTACTTTCTCTCTCCTGTACATTGAATTTTATCTCAACCAAAACTCAAAACTGAGTCAAACTGATTACATATTCCTGAAGTTCTTAGTATTCAGCACAGTATATACACATCATCGGTCTCTCTTTCCACTAGCTGTACAACAAAGATGTGATATTCAGATCTTCTTCTGTACTCTCCACAACCTCCTAACATGCATCATAACCTTCGCGATCTTTTTCCTTCAGAGCTAACATCAACCGAGCAAAATATTTCTTTAATCGCAGACCATTCACTCTTCTTTTATGCTTCTTTCCATTTAAATCAGTAAGTTGATAGCTTCCATTATCAAACCTTTTCTCAACTTTGTATGGACCTTCCCACTTTGTTCGGAATGCAGTATGAAATGTACTATCCAGCTTGCTATTATACCTGAGAACCAGATCACCTTCTTCGATTTCTTTTTGCTTCGCCTCCTTATTCTCTTTCTCTTGTCTTTTCAATTGCATAGTGGCATAATGATCAAAAGCTAGTTCTCTATCTAATTGGACTGTTTGCAAAGCCAATAATCTTTCTCTGTAACAATTGATAGGTTCATATCCTTCTTCAACCAGAAACTTCAAAGCTAGAATTTCTACATCAATAGGCATGAGTGCTTCTTTCCCATAAACTAAATGAAATGGTGAGAATTGTGTGCCAGATTTCACTGCAACTCTGTATGCCCATAATACACGATTCATCTCTACATCCCAATTTTTGACATGACTTTCTGTCATTTTAGTCATCATCAACTTAAATTCACCATTGAATTTTTCATTCAAACCATTGCATTGAGGGTGATAAGGAGTGACATATTTGTGGTTGATGTTTAGTCTTCTGCATAAGTGGTCAACTACCTCTCCTTGAAATTCAAGACCGTTGTCTGACAATAACTCCAGAGGAATACCAAATCCACAGCATATATGTTCATATACAAAATCAGCCACTTCCTTACTATCTACTCTCTTCACTACCTTTACTTCTGCCCATTTTGATAGGTAATCCACCACAGTAAGCATATAACACCTCCCTTTGGCCGTCCTGGGAAATGGTCCAATTGCATCCACCCCCCACCTCTCAAAAATGTCATATACCAGCATGATATTTCTCGGTTCCATTTTTAAGATTCTTTTCCCCATTCTCTGGCACTCATTGCAAGACCTGCACCAGTGTTAAATATCCTTTAGATGGAAGGCCATACATAACCCTCTAGTAATATCTTCTGCAAAGTGATCTTAAATGCATAATGACCTCCACAAGCTCCCTCATGATTTGAAGATAGAATATGATATATTTCTTCCCTCCAGGGAATTCTTCTCAATACTTGATCAGCTCCTTCCATGTATAATGCATCCCCAATCATGACATAATGCTTACTCTTCTTGATAAAATGATACTTTTGTCCTTTTTTGAGCTCCTCAGGCAAGCGACCTGAGAGTAAGTAATCCACCACTTTAGACAGGTATTCTCTCCCCCTGTATAATGGCTCTTTAATTTTTGCAATTACTGGGTCCTGATCAATTACCTCTCCTGGGCTAGCTCATGTGCAATATGATTGTCCTCTCGCCGCACATGTTGAATACTCCATGCTGTAAATTGATGCAGCAGCCTTCTAACATCGGCCAGACATCCTTTTAGTCTCGGATTCTTCGCCCGCCAACTACCCAAGACCTGCTTTACTACTAATAGGGAATCTCCTTTTATAATTAGCTTCTGAATTGTCTGTTTTAGAGCAGCCTGCAGCCCCTTAAACAATGCTATGTATTCAGCCTCATTATTACTTTCGGCTTTCAGACGTATTCCATCTTTTAGAATCAACCCGCCTTCTTCTGAATCTTGGATTATATAAACCCCGGTGGCCTGATGTATACTCCTCTTATACGAACCATCAAAAAACAAGACATGAGCTCCGGGAATGATAATTTGTTCCTCTTTTTCTATTTTTAAATCCACTTCCTTCACCAGGATCGGGCCTTCCTTATACGTCAGAAGATCTGCCAGAGTTGCCTTGCAAGTATCTTCAATTAAAAATGAGAAATCATATTCTTGAAGCTCCACCGACCATCGCATCATACCTTTTGAGAGCAAAGTACCATTCACCAACTGAGGGAGAAGAGTATAGTTCATCAGAACCACAAATGGTCTCGTCAAGAGATATGACCTAAACTTCCTGCAGGCATATACCAAACTTGACAAAACCAATTCAGCCTCTGTATATTTCCTTTCTGCTTCCGTCTTCACTCTACTTACATAATATACAGGTTTCATGTATCTGGACTCATCTCCTCTCTGCATTAAAATTGCTCCAACCACATCCGGACCAAAAGATGGATTCACATAAAAGACCTCGGAGAAATCTGGGGCTCTTACACTGGAAATACCTCCCAATACCTCCTTCACTTTCTCAAACACTTCCTCACATTCTTCATTCCATTGCAACGGTTCTTTCTTCATGGCCTATTGATGAAGAGGATAAAGCAATTGAGATACTAAATGAATAAATCTCGCCATATACTTTACCTTCTGGATAAAAGCCTGCAGAAGCAGCTGCCTGGATGTTGATGGTGCAGATAATAAGATAAGAGCTTTTATTTTCTCTGGATCAGGTTCAATTCCATTTTGAGATATCATATGACCCAACGGCTTCACTTTTGAACATCCTAAATGACACTTTTTAGGATTCAAGTGTCCACCTGCATCATCCATTTTAGAAAATACTTGCTCCAATTTATCGCCATGCTCCTTTTGAGAGCTATATACACATATATCATCCAAAAAAGCTCTCACAAAATCATCTGTAAGAGGTGCAAGTACTCTATCAGTATTCTTTTGATACCATGAGGGCGCATTTTTCAAACCAAATGGTACTACTCGATAACAATAGCAATCCCACGGTGTAATGATAGTGGTTTTAGCTTGGTCTTTCTCAGCAATTGAAATATGAAAATACCCAGAGAAGCCATCGCATACACTATACTTCTCATATCCAGCCACCCTTTCTAAAATATCATCAATGAATGGCAGAGGAAAGTGATTGCTTTTTGTTGCAGCATTTAGAGGCTTGTAATCAATACAGACTCTCCACCCACCTGTATGCTTTGGAGTAATGACCACTGGAGTAATGACCACTGGATTTGCCCAATCTGAGTGATCTACTGGATAAATTAATCCTGCCTTTAATAATTTACTCAACTCTTCTCTCAACACGGGCAATCGCTCTCTATTTATTCTTCTTAACTTTTGAAATACTGGCTTCACACCCTCCTTCAATATTATAGGCATTGGTTCACATTTGAATCCTCGGATCTCTTCATACGAGGTAATGAACAAATCTGGAAATTTATGTATTACCTTCATATATTCTTCTTTTTCCACTGGCTGCAAACTGGGATTCAACATACCCTGTAATAGCTTCTCTTTCTCTGCACTGGGTAGTGGAGGCTACATCAGACTGTCCATATCTTCAAGTCTACTCTCTTCTTCCTCCTTTGACATCTCTTCAGCTTGCATTGTATATTCATCTTCTTCTTTCACTAAAAATGATACTTGACCTTCATCATCAGAAGTAGAACTTTCTTCCTCAGTTTCACTATTTGTATATTCATCAACACTTGTTTCTTCAGGCTCACTCTCTATTTCTAGCTTGCTACTCATATTGAACTTCCTGGCTCTTCCTCTCTTATTATGTACAGTTATAGTACCCTTCCTCCAATTTAGGATGGCACCCACCTGTCTGAGCCAAGGCCTACCTAAAATCAGCGGATAAGCTCCCAAACCAGCCGGCATAATATGGCAATTTATGCTGCAAATCACACCAAAAGCAATCACTCGTACTCCTGTACATATACCCAGACACTTCACTTTTGCATGATTCGCCAATCGAAGTCTAAAATCTGAATTAGCATTCAGCTTTAACCCCAATCTCTCCATGCAGGACTGAGTCATTACGCTGATTTGTGCACCGCCATCCACATATGCTTCTCCAATACTCACACCTCCACACCAAGCATCGGACAGATATTAGGAAGGTCTTCCATAGACATCAACTCCATTTCACCTTGCATGGGCTCCTGCTCATTTGCTTTCCTCGGATTTGCCAATCTCTTCCACTCTCTCTTGAGCTTCGGACACAATCCAAGCAATTGGGCGAAAGTTATATTGGCTGCCCTTCCTTTTAAATCGCCCATCAGGGTGTATTCTTTCTGACCTTGACCGATACGCAAATCTGAAGTTTTATAGCATCTTCTTGGCTTTCTTTTCTTCTTCTCTGGTTGAGGGCTGATGTCAAATTGGACATGTTTTTCTTTCTTAGATGACGGTTCAGCTTCCGCCATTGTACTTCTTGTCCTCTTGGCCCACAGGCATGATCTCTCGAATAGTCTCCACTCCTATCAAGCTAAGGGCCGGTCCCTTTCCTTTATCTTCTCGTTTAACTCCACTAGTAGAGGGCTGGCTTGGATCTTTTACCTCAATACTGTGATCTCCTGATCTATCATTAGTTCTTTGCATCACGGGATACATTTCACCACCCACCCTCGCCGGTTTATCACATTGAGGGCTGATATGTCCCCACTCCCCACAATTCCAGCATTTGACATTGCTTAAATAATAGCCTCTATGTGCAATATTAAAAATATGAGATATTTTGGGTATAATGATTTTATTATGACACATATGTAAGGAAGGGGAGTCCCTTAAATGCTCACATAAGATGAAGAGTTGAAAATGTACAAGGTTTATTAGTAAAAAACTATGAGCAATATTAAAAATATGAGATATTTTGGGTATCCAAAAATGAGTAAATGCTCACATAAGATGAAGAGTTGAAAATGTACAAGGTTTATTAGTAAAAAACTATGAGCAATATTAAAATGATTCCATTATGACACATATGTAAGGAAGGGGAGTTCTTTAAAGGAGGTGCATATTTCACATAAGATGAAGAGTTGAAAATGTACAAGGTTTATTAGTAAAAAAACTATGAGCAATATTAAAATGATTCCATTATGACACATATGTAAGGAAGGGGAGTTCTTTAAAGGAGGTGCATATTTCACATGCTTGAATGAGTTTTAAACTCATAAAAATTGAGATATTTCATCTCTCCTCTCTCCTCATTTAAGTCTAGTTCCAAAAAGTTAGCTTAACTGACCTAAAAATGGTCAAATATTGACCAAACTGATTTAGAAAATTCTAGAATCAGTTTGTTTGGTTAGGAGCTCAATTTTTCCTAAAAATAGAAGCCTCCCCCTTGTTGAAAAATATATAGTGTTTATGCATCGTTACTCTACTCCACTTAAGCCAAGAACTGTGAATTCATTTAATAATTCACTAGTTTTTGGAGCTTCCCTCTTTCTTCAATCCCCATTAGTGGCTCCATCAACATACTTAACCAATTGATTGGTTGGGGGCCTCTACCGTGAACAAAGAATCAAGCAATTTGTAAGGTAATTAGTGAATATTGATCTTTTCTATAATTTCTCAATGTTTCTCTCTTCTCAACCCCTCTCAAGCTTGAGAAGCTTAATTGGTATGGTTTTTTAAATGCTATTAAAGTTAATTGGTGAATAGTAGTGAAGAGTTACATAATTTAATAAATGCTATTGAAGTTAATTTTTATTTATGTTTAAATTCTAATGGTTTTTATGTAATTTCTCTCTCTCACTCAAGAAATGGTCATACTCATGACCCATTCTCAATCCAAATGAAGCTTTTCATAAAGCTTTTTCTTAATCCAAGATTAAGCTATGCTTGAGGCCAAATTAATGGCTTTTTTCTATGCTTTTAGTTTATGCATATTGATGATTCAATCCATTATAGATTAATGATCCAATTAGAGATCATTTTAATTATTTCCTTAATGATAAGCTTTATCCCTTAGAAAAAATTGAGATTTATCAGTCATAGCAGCGGAGCTATGGTAAAATTTTCTCAAAGTCTCCTTGTCTTTACTGCAAAGAATCAGCTCAAGTAATGGATTCCAAATGGTGGAAGAGATCATCTAATAGAGATAAAGTTGACCCTCACTTCAAGGCCATTCTTGACATTCCACTATGTAATGTTCACATATGCACATTGCATGCTCTATGTCGAATTATTGAGAAATTGGTATTTTTGTATATTGGATTTGCTTGGAAACTCCGTCCCGAAAGAAATAGAAAGGATGCTCTTCATGCATTGGAAAAAGTGTTATCCGATATAGGTCTGCATGGAGGTGATGTTCATATCACAAAGGATTTTAAAAAGTCTACCAATGGCAAGGAGGTACCAATCAAGCCCTCTATTGGTGGTGTTAAGGCAAGAAGATTCTTGTCTCGACCCAAACACAATAGTAAGCAAGTAAGGCAAGGTAGAACAGTTTCAAGGATTAGTTATGGATTGTGGAAGCAAGTCCATAATGCCATGAAAGATCATGAGGTAGATGGGGAAGCACGAAATGTGAAGGCAGAGGTGTGGAGGTCTCTTGATCAACTCTTCATGTCTTGTGACAATGTAACATGGACAAAGAGTGATTACAAGAACTTTGAAGAGGCAATTAAACATTTTGGGAAGTCAATGAAAGACGCATGGACAGCCTGCAATATAACTCACTACATGGTAAAGTGATGTCTTCTTCTTTTACTTAAGTGTGATCCTCTTTTCTTTTATAACTTACTATGCATTCTTATGTCTTTGTGAAAACATCATATCATCTACCACCACCTTCCCTATTTTGTCAAAAAGTATGGATGCCCAGCAATTTGGTCTACCCAAGGCATGGAGAAGTCTCACTACATGGCACGTAATGCATTTTTCAGACACACACAACACTATGGAGGGAGTCAAAAGGCAAATAGTCTGAAGGAAGTCTTCCAATGGTTTTACTGAGGCATTCTACAAAGGCTGCATGCTAAAAGAAAAGTTGCTAGTTCCAAAGTCAAGCTTGCTTTTATTCTAGCCCAAAAGCAAAGACGAAGACAAACTTTGGACAATTCAATGGCAGCAGAGAGACATAGACAGTGGAGGGATTCGAAGATATTTAGAAACCATAAATGGACAAGTAAACATGAATAGCAGTTTGTAACTTATTGGTGTTATGTTTTCAAACTCAATCAATAGATTTTTATTCTATGGAACAAGTGACTCTTGGTGTTATGCCTATATGTTTTGAGACTCCATCAAAAGTATTTCTTTTGTGAAACATGTGATCTATATTAACAAGCATCAATACATCCATATATTAACACACAAAAAATTCAATCAATACTACTTAATTATGCTAGACACACTGTTGATCCTTACCAATAAAGTACTGAGTGTCAAACGCTTTTAGAAGCTACTGAGTGTGGGAAGAGTACTGAAGTGTCGTACGGTGATGGGACAAATGCAAAAGGGTACTGATCGTCCGTACGGACAAGGAACTGATGAGGATCAAAGACTTTGTACAAATCAGTTCAACTTCAACATAATGTTTGTGCTATATTTGATGATTAAATCCTATTACTCCCAAGGCTTGCATTAGGACCTCAATGGAAGGCTTCTTGGGCCCTTTTATTTGGCAGTTTAAGGAGTCAAACCTTTTCTCTTAAGAAGAAACGTTTTCTAATTAGAAGCTTCAAAACGGCTACTTTATTTGAATTTGAATTTTGGGGAAAAAATGGAATTTAAAATCTAGCGAACAAAACCATATCATGTAACATATCTATGGAAAGCTCTTGATGCGTAGATCACGGATCTATAATCTCCGCTCAAATCGGAGCTTGTATGTAGAAGTTATGGAGGTCTGAAAATTGTAAAATTGCCTCCCCCCCTTTTTGGGGGGAAAAGTGCACCCTTTGACCACTCTTACACCTCTCTTACAAACCCAACATTTCAGTCCACATGGCAACCCCCCATTTGGCTATTCCTTAATCACCTTGATTAGGCTTGGGCAAATTAAAGGGCCCAAGAAGACCCCATTCACTTCCTAATGGCGAGTCGGAACTCTCTTTTTGAACTTGATTGGACTTTTTTTCTTCCTTATTGGCTTGATGTCGACTTTCTGTTTATCAATTCTTGCCTCTGTTGCTTGTCTGAGAGGGGTATCCTTGTCTTCAGCTATCTCCACGTGTTCTTCTTCTTGGATTGTGTGGCCTGATGCAATCATGGGTGGCTCTCGAAACCTTATGAGCTTGTGTTTTCCACTCGGGGGGGGTCACTATATGTAAATCCTCTATATCACGTGCGTTCAAGGCCTATTTAAAAAGTCCCTTATCTGTGAATTTTTTAGTGAATATAATGTATCCTTTCCTATTCAAATCTGTAATTTTTTTTAAAATACAATAAATAAATCCCCTCTGTAAATATATTTCTGTAAGTTTTAAATATTTAAAATGTCCTTCTGTTGAACCCACGTGATACTTACATATTTATACGAGTGACCCCCCCGAGGTTTTCCATAGCCCTCTAGACATTTGGGCTCCTTAACACCACATGCTAATGCATAAGAAGTGTAAGACAAAAAGTAAGAGGCCCTAGAGGCCTGCTTATTCACATAATCCCCAAATATATCTATGGCGGACAACCTCTCTATTGATCTTTTCCTTTTGCCATGGAAGATCATGTCCACCTAAAACCCTAGACAAACATTTAAAGACGTAAACAATGGCTTCTCCATTGTTGCTCAACTGCCTATGGTAAATCAAGATCTTAGCACTGCCTAGATCATGAATATAATGAGCTAGGCTTGACATTTTGCCAAACCCAGCCGGCCTGCTTCCACTTGTTCTCTGGAGGAATGTGTCATCCTCAATTTGTAGCTGCCATGTATCAAAAGATTGGAGTGAGACAATAATACATAACTACAAAACATTTAAACACAAGATAAAGTATTTGATTTGAAGTAATAATATCATACCTTCTCATTTTCATCAGCAACAAGAAGTTCATCTTTCCAAAGATTTATTCCTCTCCCCTCCAGTCCAGCCTCTTCTTTAAGTTTTTCCTTATGAAGTGCTGAGAGATTCATAGCTTCTTGGGTGAGCTGGAAGGCAGCTTCATCTGGCTCTTGGAAATTTTCAGCCTCTTTGAAACAAATAGTAAGGGCCTCTACAGGATCAAAAGTTGTTTACACTCTATATCATGGAGGAAAACATAATCTTTACCACCAATCAAAGACACCTGGAAGCATGGGCACTGCATAGTTGCTGCTCTGAACATCAAAATCTTCAATTGGCTGTGCTGCCCTAAGAGTTTCAGTCCTCAGTTGAACAAGGTCAAGAGCAGCCACTTGCAACCCCTCATCCTCGAGGTTGATATCTTCTTCCTGCTCCGCCATATCTCTTGCCACAGGAATATCCTCTTTTACCTCCGCTACAGATATATCTTCTTCTTCAGTCTCCTGCCCTTGCTCTTCTAGAGATTGCTGTTGGAAGACAATGTACATAAGGAATGCCATGTTTTCCTCAAGCACTCTACACTTTCTGGTGTGCAAGTTACAGCTGAATTTATATTCCTCAGGCAGGCTGTCAAACCTTCTATTCACATGGTACCTGAGCCTGTCAATGGAGACAATATGATTTAAATGCACAAAAACCTTTTCACCTTCCACAATCCTTCCTGCCTCTGTCAGTTGTTTGAAGGTATCCCAATGGTCTGAAAGAAAATCTCTGTGATGGTCCAAAAGAGAGCTCATAGTGAACTCCCTGTTGAAAATACTGTGGTATATGTGGAAGTTCCTCTGAGCCTTGCACTTGTGAAGAAAGTCAAATAGGAGCAAATCTGGAGATTTGTCCTCTTCTGGTTCCCTTTGTTTTGAAAGGGAAGACTCACCTTTCTGCTCTAGTCTCTTGCTTTTGCCTGAACCAAAATTTATATAACATGAATTCTATATGCTGACATATGCAATCAGATAATGTATAGGATATCACCAAACAACTCTCTTCATGAGCACACATGAATCACCTGGTGATTGCTATGGTCTGAGTATAGCAGCAGAAAAGTCCAGCTTCCTCTTGAAAGGAGGGGCCTGAGAATCAACTGTTCCAAAGCAAAAACCTTTCTCATCATCAAGAAAGACATCCCTAGGGACATAGAAAGCAAAACAATGAGGAAACAGTAAAAACCAAAAGGGACACAAGAATTTGCAACAAAACGCGATGCAGAACCATTTGAAAAATGTCAAGTGCTCTCCTCGCATTTTGTTGCAAATTCTAAATTTCTATTGACATCCATCTCCAATCAAATGCTAGGGACATCTCACAATGTTCAGGACAGTAAATGGTATTAGGAGGAATTCCCCAGGGCAAAAGAGAGCAAAACAAAGAGGAAGAAATAAAAACTGAATCAAATATCAAAATTTGTAGGAAAACGCGATTTGGAGCATTTGGAAAATGTAAAGCACTATAATCGCATTTTGTTGCAAAATTCTAAGTCCTATTCATATCCATCTCTAATCAAATCCTAGGGTGATCTACTAGATTTCTAGGCACTGAGATTCAAGAATTCTATAGATGGAAGAAATATATATCAGAAAACATT
The DNA here is from genome assembly GCF_041138505.1 of Cibotium barometz. Taxonomy (NCBI): domain Eukaryota; kingdom Viridiplantae; phylum Streptophyta; class Polypodiopsida; order Cyatheales; family Cibotiaceae; genus Cibotium; species Cibotium barometz. The sequence goes on along the minus strand of NC_141104.1, from coordinate 37,543,381 downwards.
GGAAAGGGTATAGATCTCTGACCTTTCTTTTCCTCTTCCATACTGTTGGAGTAGCCAAGGAGATTCTCCTGCTCTCTTCCAAACTTGAGCTGCAGCACTGGTAACCTGGAGATCTGGCAATGGTAGTAGTCTTTAGACAGGTTGCAGAGTGGATGGAGTGTGTTGGGTAGGAAGTGATCAGAGTGGGAAAGAAAAGGATGATGGGAGGGTGCTGGCAGGGATGGAAGACGGGGAGGGAAAGGTGTTAATGGATCTAATTATGAAATCATGATTGGCACAATTTCCAAGGCAAAAAGTGACTTTCACACGTGTCAAATTTCAAATTCCAAAAGATCTGGGTGGGACCCACACATGTTAAAAAACGACTATATTTCACACGTGTGGTATTTAATAACTCATTTATTTGTATTTTGCAATAATCTACTCTCCTAACTCAGTTCTCTTGCATCTCTACCTCTCTACTCTACACCATCAGCATCCAGACCAGCAGCAGAGGTTCATCCCCAGCACAGGATACTCATCATCAGCACAGCACACCTGTAGAGATAGCTTCCAGGTCAGTAAGACAATCTATTTCCTTCTCTTCTTGTTTAATAGTATATTAGGGTAAGGTACTGATTGATGTGATGTAGGTTAGATATTATGATAAATATTATATGCATTTCTTAGATTTTCTCCACTGCATGTAGAAGCAGGAAGACTTTTTATTTGGGCGTGGTGAGAGCTTGATCACTTCTTGATGTCTATAGGCTCAATCCATGTTGCACCAAGCTGTATGCACACTGAAATGACTAAAGGCATGTTCAAGTATGCTGCCTCTAGAATTTGCAGTAAAACGCGAGGAGGGAAGACTTTTTATTTGGGCCTGTTGAGTGAGAGCTTGATCACTTCTTGATATCTATAGGCTCAATCCATGTTGCACCAAGCTGTATACACACTGAAATGACTAAAGGCATGTTCAAGTATGCTGCCTCTAGAATTTGCAGTAAAACGCGAGGGCTTTAGAAATCTCAAACAGCCCAAATCGCATTTTGTTGCAAATTTGAAAATTCTTCTTCATCCACAAATTTCATTGTGATTTTGTAACTTTCTAGGCTATTCAGGGCTGCATACTTCTTGCATAAACTCAATACATATTGTTTATAGTTGAAAAGACAGAGAATTCACTGTAGGGATGCAATAGCATGTTGTTTCAAGTATTTGCAGAAAAACGCGATGATGAGCTGTTAGAAATTTCAAATTATCATAATCACGTTTTGTTACAAATTGTTCAATTTTGCTTTATCCAATTTGTCATCACCTTCTTTTATCATTCCATGTTCTCCATGGTTGTAATCTTTTTCCATTGCTTTGTATGGACCTTTTCAGAGTGATAGCAAGAACCAAGGCAACTGTAAGGAGGTCTGGCAAGGGGCCAGGGCTTGCAGCAGCAGCAGTTGGGGCTGATGTCAAGGAATCTAGTGTGCCTCCAAAGGGAAGAGTTGCACATGGCAGGAAGGGGAAGCCAATGAGCATGCTGCAGCAAAAGTCCAAGAGGTTAAAACATTCTGTAGGTGTGCTAAAGGAGATCAGGAAACAACAAAAAGCTATAGGCTTTGCAATCCCCAAGGCACCTTTTCAGAGGCTAGTGAGAGAAATTTGTGATAGCTGGCACCTTGGTTTCAGGTGGAACAGGACTGCCATTCTTTCCTTACAGGAAATGGCAGAGGATTACTTGGAGAAGTACTTTGAAGATGCAATGCTTGTAGCAGCCCATGCTCACAGGGTAACTCTAATGGCCAAGGACTTCAACACATTGTCCAGAGTGAGGTGGAGGTATGACAAGCTGGTCCATCCTGTGGAATGGCAGGACATAAAAATGAGAGACATATTATTAATTCCACCTACAAGGAAATTGAAGGCAGACAAGGTGAAGGTTGTTGAAGTGACCCACTCAATGAGCACCAGCAGAGGAAAAGCTTCTTATGAGGAGTCACTGAAGCAGCAAATAGAAGAATCCAAATCTGCTATAGATGTGGAGACTGTACAGATGGAGCTACAGATACAGAGAAGGTTGCAGGAGCTGGGCCCTAACATAGTTGTCCATATTGAAGATGATTTTTCAGAGAATAATTTTGACTTGACAAAAGCATGCTTGGCAGCATTGGCTCATAAGAATGAGTATTGCTCAGATACTATCATTCTTGCAATGCTCTAGTAAGTGTCTTTTATTTTACATTTGTTTGCAAAACAATCCTTATTGTACCTCCTCCCTTACACCTTACCTTAATTATTGTTTTGTCCAATGTAGCATGATGAGAAGCTGGCTGAACCATGCTGTACAGCATACAGTTTATATTATTGATCCTGCAATTTCCTTCAAGTTAAGAGATCCAAAGGAAACTCCCATGGATATTTCCAATTGGTTCAGACACTGTGATTTTGATCATGTTGATATTTTGCTACTTCCATACCATAACAAGTATGTGTATGGCTACTTCTTTTGGGATTTTTCTTCAAGATTGAGTACTCTTGTAGCCTTTGATTTCTTAATGCTTTTTTCCTTATGTAGTGACCACTGGAGCTTTGCTTCTATTGACATCCAGCAGAAGCAATGCTTTTTATTCAACTCTCTTAAAGAAACACACACAGAGAGGTGAAATTGTAAATGGTTTGTGTGCTATTTTTAACTTTAAACTTCATTATTTGGATTTAATGCACACTAACTGAATTATATGTATTGCAGTTGTATTAGAAGACTTCTAGATGCATTGGATCAGTGTCCTCCTAATGTCAATCTTTTGGATTCAATAGAGCCAATAGATTTAGAGGTAGAAAGTTGTCCCCTCTACTGATGTCTATTTCATGCTATGCCTTTGAACTTATTGAATAATTTTATTTTGTTCAGACATTAACAGTTTCTAACATATCTTTCCAACTATCCAGACACCACAACAAGATGATTTAAGTAGCTGTGGGCTGGAGAGTGCTGATTAGTGCCAAATATATACTTTCAAGCTATTTTGAGATAGGACAGCTAGAGCTTATAAGAAAAAATAATTTTCATTTAGCTTCAAAAAATTTGATATTGGTACAAAGTGTTCTAAATCATCATATCTCATTGCAGATGAGAGAAGATAGCTTCAACTCGAACTATGTGTATAGTTTCAGAGCTGATATAATTTGGAAGTTTTTGAAGTATGTCTCCCCCAAACCTATTGTACCAGCTACTGTCGAGTTGGGTGAGAGCTCTAAAGTCCGAGAAGGTGTCATACACCTTGATGACACAGATGATGCAGATGTGGTGCCATAGGAACAAGGACCTAGTGCTGATGAGGAGAAGCCACAAGAACAAGGACCTGCTGCTCTGCTGATGTTATTGAGGAGATGATGGAGCAGCAGCAAACAGATGCTCCAGGGGCAGTAGAGGAGACAATGGAGCAGCACCAAGAGATTGTACACGACAGGATGGAGCAGCAGAAAGTAGATTCTCCAAATAAAGATGATACGGTGAGCTTGGACCATGTAGAGCAGCCTCTAGATCAGCCTGTAGATAAATAGAAAATTGTTGTCAAGAATATGTTCTACATATATAATTAAACACTTTTGTACAGAATTTTACATTATTGAATATAATACCTTTGTTTATGGAGTCTGTGTTATCTCAATTTTCAAATTTTCAATGTCTTTGCATTTTATTGAACTCTCTCTTCTTTTGAGCACCTGCAAAAAAGCAATATGAAACAATAGGGTAAAGTAAACTAATAGCAGTGCTTAATGAGACTAGGATAAGTCACATGGTATACCTTCTTATTGTTGTAGATAAATAAAAAGTCCTTTGAAATAGAACCTTCTGTCTCAAATAGAATGTCATTGCGCAATTGAGCTAGGGAGCAACATTGTCTTAATGAGATATTGACTAGCACATCACCATTCTCAACAACATCAATATCAAGAAGTTTATTTTCTGCACCAAAAGAATCTTCATCTTGATCCATTGGGACTAGTTTTGTACCTAGCATTCGACTGCGCTTATAATAAAAAGAAAAAATAAAATTTTATGATGCGAACATGTACTTCAGTTGCATAGAAGGTTGGACAACCTCACAAAACACTGAACTACATGTCTTCTTATCCCAACCTTTATCCAAAAATTATGGCATGCATGCCAGACTTGTTGCTTTAACTGTGAACATTGTTTTTGAAACCTTCACTGGAAAGGTATTAAACAAGTCTACAAAAACTGTGAGAGGCATGCATAAAGAAATTTTTATTATCCTTGTGGCAATATTGGGCCTCAGAGCTTTCTGTACTTCTTTGAAAAGCTTGGCTCTATATGCCTCTGTAACACTAAAATGTGGGAGAGGCCAATTCACTGAATTCCATGCCATGTGTGTTTGCATTGTCCAGCAACAACTGATAAAAATGTTCAGTAAAAAATATACCGGATTGAGCTAGCTCTGTTGCACATCGACCTTGGTATTGTTGTTCTCCTATCGATCCATGCAAAACATCTATAAATCCCAGAATACAATCGATGTTTTGCCATGTCTCATACGATGAAGGGTATAAATCTGAAATAAAATAACACAAGAATATCAATAAGCAAAGAAAGAAAGCTTTGTCTTAAAAATCCATGCACCTCATAAAGAACAAAACCACAATAGAAAAATATACAATTAGGCCTGTGGTTGCAGAAGATCATTTGGATAGTCTCGCAAGACAAGTTCTTTATGCATGTACACATGCTGAATCAAAACTTCTTTCACCGATATCTTCCCTCTGGTGATTTTAAAATCTCGTACTCTTCCCTTCCATGATGCCAAGAAAATGTTTTTTGTCTAGGGTCTCTTTCTTTTACTAGGTTGCATGAGCACCCATGCTCCTTTCGAAACAGTAAACCTTTCCCAAGTTCCTTCCATTTTGACTGTACTTGAATTCTCTACCGAAGAAATAGAAGAAGCAGGTCGACGGGGTAAGGATGTGTGGTATAATTCTGCCTTCATAGCATTATCATCCACAAGAACAACCATAGTTTTTATTCACCATGGAGACCTTGTGAATCTGTAACCACAGCAAAGTAATGTAAACAAGATAACAAAGTGAAGTTTCAAGAAAGAGAAAGTGGGCAGACAGATAGTTGACAAGAAACATCTTACTCTAAGCCAAACAGGATCAAGGGAGCAGTTTTGGAAAAGAAGAGGTTGCTGCACAATGAGGCAGTGGTGTAGAATGGTAGACCTTTCGAAGGAAAGGCAGCACAACATTTCAAAGTTCAAAGGAAGGTGGAAGCGGGAAGGCCCTTGTCAGAGAAAATGTCAGACTAGATTCTATCTTCATGTCCAAAGATCTTGTGAGAATAAAAAACCAATCTCCACATTAATGTAGCACGCTTGTACCTACATAAAATATTGTTTCTTTTATCTATTTTCTTTTATTTTTGTGAATTTCCAACGTTACGTTGGCCCTCTGTTCATTGGTTGAGAGCTTATTTTTCCAAACCGTAAAAGCTCCCTTTTTCCCTAATGGCTCATTTAGTCGGGTTCACACTATAGAGAACCCGTGTATGTATTTGGTTGAGTACCTTTCATATTGTGTGTACCCTTATTCTTGTGTATGGTGTGTTGAGTGTTGAGTAGAGAAGAAGAAGATTTTAGCCTCTCACCTTGTGTGTTCTCTATTAGGGTTTTGTGAGTGTGTGTGTGTGCTTGCAAGAGCTAAAGCTCTCTTCCCCTCTGCATCTTTTCATGGTATCAGAGCTTGGTTCGTGCTAAGGGCTGAGCTGCAAGCAAGAGAACCACAGGAAGCGGTACAAGGGTAAGAGCTTCAACTACTCTTCCCTATTTGTGTTGGTGACTACACCCTTGTCGGGAGCTCTACGGGAGGCACCAGCAACGATCTCTGATTGAGGAGCTTTCTTCGCGGGAGTAAAGCTATTGGGCCGAAAACGGGTTTCGAGCACGTCTGAACCTCCGTTTTTCAGAAAGCAGGCGATTTCGAGCACTGCAGGTAAGTCATCGATTCTTTGCAGAACTCTGTTTTAAGAACTGCAGGAAGACAGATTGACTGTGCAGACACTATGGGTGCTGCAAAGAGGTCTACAGTTGCCATTGGGTGTATGTATGCACATTGACGTCACTGGTTGTGACATTTGAGAGTACTGCAGTACCGCTGTACAGAAAATCCAGCAGTTTGTGCAGAAAAACCAAAGTGCAGTTTCTGGTAAAATTGTGTGTTTGGCAAGATGTCAAATGATGGGATAACTCAGATTGTGGCTGAGAAGCTTGATAAGAATAACTTCCATGCTTGGAGGTTCAGGTTGACGAATTTCCTGATGGGAAAAGGCTATTGGGACTACATAGAAGGTGAGCATGAAGAGGCACCGGAGATACCGGATATAAATCCGACTGCTGCTGCAGATGTGAAAGAGTTTAAAGACTGGAACCAAGGAGCCAGGAAGGTTATGTATTGGCTATCCATTAGTATACAGGACACCATGATTGGGCACATTCAGGATGCCAAGTCCCCCAAGGAGGCATGGGACACCTTGGTAAAGCTTTATGAAACAAATACCAAGGCACATAAGATACAGTTGAAGAATGAACTTCATACTGTGGAGAAAAAGAGCATGTCTGTGAATGACTATGCGTTGAAGATAAAGGGTATTGTGGAATCCCTTGCATCTATTGGTGTGTCAGTAGATGATGATGACAAGGTGGAAGTCTGTCTCTACGTGGTCTCGGGCCACAATACAAGGCGTTCAAGACGTCTATTCAGACTCAGGAAAACATTCCCAACTTTACAGATTTGGTGTCTATGCTGATTATCGAAAAGAAGAGCTTGGGTGAAGACCAACAGTCTTCACAAAGCAAAAACAGTTCAGAGCAATAGGCCTTCTACACGAGTTCAGGAAGAGGACGAGGTAGAGGAGGTCGTGGACGCGGTCAAGGAGGTGGCCGAACAGGTAATCAGAATTATGGTCAGCAGACACAGCAGTAGCAACAACAACAGTCCCAAAATCAACAACAACAAAAACAACACGCAGGTGGAAGAGGCAAATTCAGAGGCAGGGAGAGTCAAAGAGGCCGTGGAAATTGGCAAAGGCAATATAATGATACACGTGAATGCTATTATTGTGGTAAGCCTAGACATGTGCAGGCAGAATGTTATAAGAAGCAGGCTGACATGCAAAATGGGAAAGTGCAGCAAAACAACTATGCATCCTCAAGCAGAAATAATGAGGATAATGAAAGGTTGTTTGTTATGCAGCATGTCGTGAATGCCATGTCTGAAAATGTTGATGCAGCACAAAAAGATAATGTATGGTATGTGGATTCAGGCGCTTCGAACCACATGACGAGTCATGGGGAGTGGTTCAAGCAGATAAAAAACCCGAAAAGACCAGGTTTTGTGGAAACAGGAGATGACACTGCTCATCAAATTGCCCACGTTGGAGATGTGCCATTGTCTATGCAGGATGGCAAAGTGAAGTACCTTGCAGATGTACTTCATGTACCGAACATAACAAAGAATCTGGTATCAGTTGGCCAGATGATTGAGCAGGGTTTGCAGGTTCGATGGATGTTATGTTGAAGATTTTAAAGACAAGTGCAGGTTGGTTGCAAAAGGCAACAGAGTGGGCAGAATGTTTACATTAAATGTAGACATGCCTGAAATGAGTGCTGCGATGTTTGCAAATGGTTCAGGAATTGTTGCAGAAACAGACATTTGGCATAAAAGGATTGGACATGTAAATGTGCAGAGATTGAAGTCTATGCAGACAAAAGGAATTGTGAGGGCTGCCAAAATTTAAAGTGAAAGGTATGCAGAAAATATGTGAAGCATGCCAATTTGGGAAGCAAACAAAGCATGTGTTTCCACGTAACAGATATGTGAGCAGAAATGCACTAGATGTTGTGCATTCAGATGTATGGGGTCCTATGAAGACCATATCTATGGGAGGCTGCAGGTACTATGTGACTTTCATTGATGACCACACAAGGAAAGTGTGGGTATATTTCATGAAGGAGAAAAGTGAGGTGTTCACTCACTTTCAGAATTTCAGAGTTTTGGTTGAAAAGCAAACAGGGAAATATGTAAAGTGCCTAAGGTCAGATGGAGGGGGAGAGTACTTCTCCAATGAGTTCTCTGAATTTTTGAAGAAGAATGGTATTCGGAGACAGTTTACATGCAGATACACTCCGCAGCAAAATGGAGTTGCTGAGCGGAAAAACAGGCACATTGCTGAGATTGCGCGAGCATTGATGGTGATGGAAGAGAAGAATATGCTGCATTGCTATTGGGTTGAGACTTCTACAGCAATATACATCATGAACAGGACTCCAACTGCAGCCATACATGATGTAACTCCAGAGGAGAGGTTTATTGGTAGAAAACCAGATTTGTCTCATTTGAAAGTCTTTGGATGCATTGCATATGTGCATGTGCTAGATGAGATGAGAACTAAGCTGGATCCAAAAGCTGAAAAATGTGTGTTTATTGGATACTCCCTTGAGCAAAAGGGATACAGGTGTTATAACCCTGCTACACGTGAGTTGAGGGTAAGCAGGGATGTTGTCTTTGATGAGATAAGCAGCTGGTATGCTGCTGAAAAAGAAGCTATTGGGGCTGATGTGAGTGGAAGTGTGGTTGCACAGAATGCAGGTCAGCAATCACACTCTTTGAGTGGACCAGGAGAGTCCTCATCTAGTGGGTCTATTGATAGACCATGGAGTGGCAGGCTGCGTCATAATACCAGTCCTGCAAATGTGATTACTACATCACGTAAAGGAAAAGAGAAAGTGGTTGAGTCTCTTGGTATGCCTGACATTTCTGCAGGGCATTCTCATGTTGATGGAGAGTCTAGTGGCTCAGATATGAGCCTTGATGAGGAGCTTGGGATCCCAGCTATGAGAACACCTGTTGTAAAGAAGGCTATGGAAGCCATGAATGAAAAGCTGCGAAGATCTGGTAGAGTGAAGAACCCTGTGCAGAGGTTTACTTATGATAGTTATGTGGCACATCACTATGCATATATGGCAAAGGTTGTGCAGGTTGTTGAGCCCACATGCATTGATGAGGCTATTGGAAATGTGTGTTGGGAGAAAGCCATGGATGAGGAGATGGATGCAATATATGGAAATGAAACTTGGGATTTAGTGCAATTGCTTGAAGGCAAGAAAGCCATTGGATGCAAGTGGGTGTACAAAGTTAAACATAACAGTGATGGAAGCATAAACAGGTACAAGGCTAGATTGGTAGCCAAAGGATATGCGCAGACATATGGGATTGATTATGAGGAAACTTTTAGCCCAGTTGCCAAGATGGCAACGGTGAGAGTTGTGATAGCAGTGGGGCTGCGTCAAAGCAATGGTCTTTACATCAGAGATGGATGTAAAGAATGCATTCTTGCATGGGGATTTGCAAGAAGAGGTGTATATGTTGCAGCCACCTGGTTATGAGGATGAGGGTCACCCCGAACATGTTTGCAGGTTGAAGAAAGCCTTGTATGGCTTAAAGCATTCACCAAGAGCATGGTCTGACAAGATTTCTGAATATCTTGTCACTATTGGCTTTCATGTAGCCAATGCAGATTTCTCATTGTATGTGAGACATGGTGATAGAGGAGTTGTGCTTGTTGTCATCTATGTAGATGACTTGATCATTACGGGGGACCATGATGCAGAGATCTTTGATGTAAAGATCTTGCTAAGACAGAAGTTTGAGATGAAGGATCTGGGGGAGCTCAGATATTTCTTGGGCATTGAGGTGATTAGGTCACCACATGGTATTGGATTACTGCAGAGACAGTATGGCTTGGACATGTTGTCCAAGTATGGTATGACAGGTTGTAAGCCTATTTCTGTGCCATTGGATCAGAATGGCAAGTTGAGTGCAGATTCAGGAGAGATCTTGGAGGATCCTACTATGTACAGGAGCATAGTAGGAAGTTTGATCTACATGACGATCACCAGACCAGATTTGAGCTATGCTGTTGGGTTGGTGAGTCAGTTTATGCAGGTTCCACGAAAACCGCATTTGGATGTAGTGAGACGCATACTGAGGTATGTGAAGTCTACTTTGCATTGTGGACTATTCTATGAGACTGGGATAGAGATATGTGTACATGGGTACACAGATGTTGATTGGGCTGGTAGTATCTCAGATAGAAGATCTACCAATGGATTCATGTTTTCTTTGGGGAGTGCTACTGTGACTTGGAGCAGCAAGAAGCAGCCTACGGTTGCTCTATCCAGTACAGAGGCTGAGTACAGAGAGGAGCTGCTATGGCAGCATGTGAGGTAGCTTGGTTGAGAAAGCTACTTGCAGATTTGGGTCTATCAGTGGATAGACAAGTTGTCATTTTCTGTGACAACATTAGCAGTATACAGTTGGCCAGGAACCCAGTCTTTCATGCTCGTACGAAGCACATAGAGGTCCACTACCACTTCGTCAGAGAGAAGGTCTTGGCAGGAGATCTTGACCTTGTTTATGTCAGCACAGAGGATCAGGTAGCTGACATCTTCACCAAAGCATTGGGTACAGAGAAGCTTCGCAGATTTAGGGCTTCGCTTGGTGTACATGAGATGGAGTTGAGCTCGAGGGGGAGTGTTGAGATATCGAGCTCGTCTAGTGAGGCGGTGGACACTGATGACCCACCTGGGGGCCCTAGGCCCCACACTTACACCACTGGCATGGTTGGTGAGATCTTGGGTGATATGCGGCCAGTGGGATGACAGGCTGTGTGACAGCCATTCTAGAGACTAGCATAGTTATAGCGCCAGCTCATTTAGTCGGGTTCACACTATAGAGAACCCGTGTAAGTATTTGGTTGAGTACCTTTCATATTGTGTGTACTCTTATTCTTGTATATGGTGTGTTGAGTGTTGAGTAGAGAAGAAGAAGATTTCAGCCTCTCACCTTGTGTGTTCTCTATTAGGGTTTTGTGAGTGTGTGTGTGTGCTTGCAAGAGCTAAAGCTCTCTTCCCCCCTGCATCTTTTCACCCAACAACCCTTTTCCTTGAATATTGATAGAAGGATATTGAAGTAAGGATTTTAGCATTTTATGTGTAGTGTTTGATGAGGATTTTGAAAACCTAGATGTTTTCAACATCATGCTTAAAATGGGCATGCCATTCAGCATAAATTAAGTTTGGCCTTGATTGAGAGAGCCTTAAAATGATCTCACCAAGCAATAGCTAAAATTATTCATTTAAAATACATTGCATAAGATTGATGTTCATGGGAATAAAAATCCATGCACACAATTTGAGTTTGTCCTCTAGCACTGCTTATGGTTGATGAGACAAGGATTGCTTATACAAATGGCCCATTTTACCCCATTGTGTATGTCCACCAAGAAAGACGCTGTTCTTATGATGGGAACAACCTTGATTAGTGGTCGACCTATCAGGTAAATACTTGCATAGTGATAAGTTTCTTTATTAGAAATCTACTAGTGTGGTACACTATCAACTAGGCAAGGCAATTCATTATCTATATGAAGAAAGTTGAGAGGGATAGTGGTGTTGGCCTAACACAAGTTTTACAAGAATGACCAATCTAAGAATGTATAATATTGCATTTTTTTTTGGGGTAGTGGATGGGTATTAAAATAGCATACCAATCCTCAAAGGATAGCTACAAACTATGTATATGGTTTTCTAGAGGATGGGTATTAAGATAGCATACCAATCTTCAAAGGGTATCTACAAATTATGTATATTGGACCTCCAATATTATCACTTTCACCTACACTTACTGAGAATGAAAAAGTACGAAATATAGCAATTTAATCCTAATTTAGTTGCACATAATCTCTCTTTTTTTCCAAAAGAAGACCTCTAAGTTTCAAACTTGCTCTAGCTCTTTGCTTTATAAAGAAAAATGGTTTTTTTGTGCAGCTAAGCATAATCATTTTTTCAAAAGAAAAAAGATGGAGATTGTTCACATGCACAGACTTTTGTATGAGATGCACAGGCACCCAAGTGCCAAAAGCAAGTCAAGTTTACTAAACTTTGTATATTCTTAAGCACACTTGGAATAGTACTTTATATGACCTCACCTTACACGTGTACATTTTGTTTTAAGAATTAACATATTAACAATATGGTATGATTTGCTAGATGGGGCTTCATGTAGTCTTATAGGCACTAGTTTATTCTTCAACATTCACACATGTGCAGACCAACTATTGTGTAATAATCTAGTATTTTCTTTTACGAATGTGCCTATTTCAATATTTGACCATTTATTGTGTAATCTAAAATTGTTCAAGTAACTTTTATTGAAAATTTCTCTATTTGGATATTCTCTTATTCAAAAAGAACCAATCAAAGGATGTTTTTACAAGGTTATTTATTTTCATCCACATGTATATAAGGGGGAAGTCAAGAAGTGCTTCTAATAATTGAGTACTTTTGGAAGACTTATCTATTTTTTATCACCACCTCAAGAAAAAGTAAAGAGGAGGGGCATGCATGAACACATTGGATATTAAGCTATACTTAAATCTCAAGTAATGCCTTTCATTATTCCTTGTTGGCAAGGTGGATATAGTCCATCACCTCAACAAACGCACCATCCATAATGTAGCCACTGGCATGGAACCTGAGCCCCACCATGGTCAGGTGCACCATCCATCATGTAGCACACTGGCATAGAACTTGAGTCCCCACCATGGAACCTGACCGTTCTACCAGCTCAACAACAACAACACACACGTAGGCAATGCCTTTGATTATTCCTCACTCATATTCGGTGAGGGTAAAGACATCTGTTAATATAAATGATATAAGTCGTTTGATATGAAAATATAAAGGGATGTTTATCTCGTTTATAAAAACTCTCTGTCTCTCTCTCTCTCTGTCCCCTGGTGAGGGTTCATTACCAGGCAAGAACTGCAAGACCCTCCAATGCCTCCTCGTCTGGTGAGAATAACACCCTCAAGGGGCCAGGGGCAACAAGCCACATAGTGAACACGCAGCAGCTCCTGTCACCCCCCCATTATATTATTTCCTTTCCAACGCTCAATTCTTCTCCTGTAACCTAAGCAGTTGAGGCTGATCATTAATTTTATCCCCTTTAACCTAAGCTATTTTTTCGACTCCTCTCCGCCAACTATCCCAAGGTTATATCACATTCCGCAATCAACAGTAACCCACCTTTGTCTTCCCCAGTGCCTAGCTGCAGCTTGAGATGAGAACCCAATGGCCTCCAGCTCTGCATGCGATGAGATGACCTGCGTGCCTGCCTGGGTGCACCTCCGCCCTCCCTTCCGCATTCTCTGCGTTGGGGTTCCGCACAAGCCTAGTCACACCATTGCCGACGACCCAAACTCCAGACATTAGTCTGGGCCTAGATCGAACAAGCAACCGGGCACCATCCAATACCACATGGGCACCTCCTCATCACCCTTCCTAGAGATTTCCGCAGCCTCAATCAGCCCATGCACATGCTGTGCATCGCCATGAACAACCGTGCTTACTGCGACCAGTGAACCATGATCAGTCTTAATTTCGCCGGCCCTCTTGGTAAGCCTCCCAATATCTTTTATTATAGTATATATATATGCCAAGCCTAGTTGCAATATTATACACCTTAGCTAGCTATGCCTAATGCCCATCCATAATTTTTTATTCTAAGTATTAGGCTTCTTGCAGGACAGGGCACCAGAGCCATATCTTATGGCACGTTTAATCAAGTAATGCGCCAACTATTGAGTAAAGTGTTTCACAATGTATTAGCCTGCCTTGAGAAGATCAAGGTAATATTTGCTTTGTATCTGCCTGCCTCTTCCTCTCTACTACAAACTTTTCAACTTTTCCTATCACGTTTATGAAATCTGGATTTTTTAACGTGGCTGAGTTGGGGTAAATGTGCAATTATTGAATGTAGAGTTTGTCCCATGATTCAATCCTTCCAAGGTTGACAAAATTACCTAGAGATTTGCTAAGACATTTTTTTGGAACAATAATAATGATTTATATATATGCAATTATTGAATGTAGAGTTTGTCCCATAATGATTTATATATATGCAATTATTGAATGTAGAGTTTGTCCCATGATTCAATCCTTCCAAGGTTGACAAAATTACCTAGAGATTTGCTAAGACATTTTTTTGGAACAATAATAATGATTTATATATATAAGCAGAAAAGGACCAGATACACTACATGACAAAAGACTACTCTATGATACTCCTACAGACCCCTGCTCTCTTCACATTTTACTTCATAGTTCTAGGTCCAAATTTGGGCAGTCTTCTTTTTAAATCATCATACCTTCTAACCTGCAGAAGCAGCAATAAACCAGAGGTTAGGAACCATCTCCTAGTATGTCTGAAGCCATAACCAGAGCAGGGTATAAATCAGGTGATGTTCCTCTCTGCAACTTCAGTAAAACAGACAATCTAGCTCAGTACATCTCATCGTGTTCACATTACATACAAACCAGCACATGCAGATACATTTATGCATTGCATCTGAGGCTTCAATACCAATGAATGAGATCTTCTGAAAAACAATGGCATTCCTAGTACAGCAGATTTCCCACAAAATACAAGATCTGATAATGTTAAATAATGACCCTGCATGTTCATCATTGACAGACTATTTGCCCAAAATCTAATCACCCCAGTAAGCCTGAATGCCCAGCTCCTTCTCCACCCATTTGGTAATCCTACTCCAGGTCCCCCTAATGGCTGGGCATTCCAAGAAAAGCATGACTTCCATCCTCTAAACAAGATCTACATTTGGGACAAACTCCACTGGAGATATTTTTACTTTGCAATTTAGAACCAATGGGGGAGGGCCCACATACCAACCTTCCACATAAAAACCCGAAACCTCTTAGGACCTTGACTTTCCCAGATTTGTTTCCATCTTTTTTTCCATGAGGCAGAGCTCCAGCTCACTCTCCAAATCTTGTTACAATAATCCACATTGGCATCCCTGTTAAAATTACAGCAATGTGATGAGCTATGGTGGATCAAATGCTAGAATCAACATCATTAATAAAGAGATTAGATGATAATTAAGCAATTAATTGATAGCTTAATGTAGGCATGGATAATCAAAAATCAGCAAATTCTCATTAGGCCAATGCCTCAATTTATAGAGTTTACATCTGTAAGATTCCTCCCCCACTCCCTTTTTGATGTCTAGTATCTTCCCCTGTAATCAATCCCTCTTCAGAAATATAAAGACCTTGTTTCTAACTGTTTTAGCCTAGAGAGAGAGAAAATTATTCTAGAGAGAGAATATTCAGATTATGAATATTTTTGGATAGAAAAATAACTCATCTTATTAAAATAAGTTCCCCTGAAACAGAAATTCAAAAAGAATTTTCCAATGTGCAATTGGAATTAATTGGAAATAGGTATAAAGAATAAGGGTCTAGATTTTCAGAAATCTTTAGACTATGGTCCAATTAAGGTTCCTATGGGCCAATAGCATTAATACATGTGTAGGAAGGAGATAAATCCAATTTGTAAAAAGAAGATACCCAAAAAATGAGTAAATGCTCACATAAGATGAAGAGTTGAAAATGTACAAGGTTTATTAGTAAAAAAACACATATGTAAGGAAGGGGAGTTCTTTAAAGGAGGTGCATATTTCACATAAGATGAAGAGTTGAAAATGTACAAGGTTTATTAGTAAAAAAAAAACTATGACACGTATGTAAGGAAGAGGAGTTCTTTAAAGGAGGTGCATATTTCACATAAGATGAAGAGTTGAAAATGTACAAGGTTTATTAGTAAAAAACTATGAGCAATATTAAAAATATGAGATATTTTGGGTATCCAAAAAGGAGTAAATGCTCACATAAGATGAAGAGTTAAAAATGTACAAGGTTTATTAGTAAAAAAAAAACACATATGTAAGGAAGGGGAGTTCTTTAAAGGAGGTGCATATTTCACATAAGATGAAGAGTTGAAAATGTACAAGGTTTATTAATAAAAAAACTATGACACATATGTAAGGAAGGAGAGTTCTTTAAAGGAGGTGCATATTTCACATGCTTGAATGAGTTTTAAACTCATCAAAATTGAGATATTTCATCTCTCCTCTCTCCTCATTCAAGTCTAGTTCCAAAACGTTAGCTTAATTGACCCAAAAATGGTCAAAAAGTGACCAAACTGACTTGGAAAATTCTAGAATCAGTTTGTTTGGTTAGGAGCTCAAATTTTCCTATAAATAGAAGCCTCCCCTTGTTGAAAAATATATAGTGTCTTATGCTTTGTTACTCTACTCCACCTAAGCCAAAATATATAGTGTCTTATGCTTTGTTACTCTACTCCACCTAAGCCAAAATATATAGTGTCTTATGCTTTGTTACTCTACTCCACCTAAGCCAAAATATAGAGTGTCTTATGCATTGTTACTCTACTCCACCTAAGCCAAGAACTATGAATTCTTTAATAATTCATTAGTTTTTGACACTTCTCTCCTTCTTAAATCCCCATTGGTGGCTCCATCAACATACTAAACCAATTGATTGGTTGGGGGCCTCTACCGTGATCAAAGAATCAAGCAAATTATAAGATAAGTATAGTGAATTTTGTTCTTTTCTATAACTTCTCAATGATTCTCTCTTCTCAACCCCTCTCAAGCTTGAGAAGCTTAATTGGTATGGTTTTTGAAATGCTATTGAAGTTAATTAAGTAATGATAGTAAAGAATTACATAAAATTCTATTTATATTTAATTCTAATGGTTTTTCTCTCTCTCTCACTTAAGAAATGGTCATACTCATGACCCTTTTCAATCCAAATGAAGCTTTTCATAAGGCTTTTCCTTAATCCAAGATTAAGCTATGCTTGAGGCCAATTAATGGCTTTTTTCTATACTTTTAGTTTATGTATATTGATGATTCAATCCATTATGGATTGATGATCCAATTAGAAACCATTCTAATTATTTTCTTAATGATCCAATTAGAGACCATTCTAATTATTTTCTTAATGATCCAATTAGAGACCATTATGGATTGATGATTCAATTAGAGACCATTCTAATTATTTTCTTAATGATCCAATTAGAGACCATTATGGATTGATGATCCAATTAGAGACTATTCTAATTATTTCCTTAATGATAAACCTTATCCCTTAGAAAAAATTGAGACTTATCAGTCATAGTAGCGGAGCTAAGGCAAAATTTTTATAGAAATTACGCATAAAATAATTTTATTCAAAGTATAAAAAGAGGACTTCCTACCATATTCTAGGAACTATCATCCTAGATTAATTAAAAGAATATTATTATGCATGGAGATATGGATGTTTGCATGTAGATGTAGAGGTATGGGTGTGAGTGTGAATGTGGAGGTGGATGTATGCATGGAGATGTGGATGCATGCATGTAGATGTAGGTGTATAGATGTAGATGTGGATGTGGAGGTGGATGGATGCATGTAGATGTAGATGTATAGATGTAGATGTGAAAGGAGATGTGGATGTATGCATGTAGATGTAGGTGTATAGATGTAGATGTGGATGTAGAGGTGGATGTATGCATGTAGATGTAGATGTATAGATGTGGATGTGAATGTGGAGGTGGATATATGCATATAGATGTAGATGTATGGAGGTGAATGTGAATGTGGATGTGGATGTATGCATAGAGATGTAGATGTATGCATGTAGATGTGAATATACGCATATAGATGTGGATGTATGGATGTGATTATACGATATGTGATGTGAGGGAATCTGAAGTGATGAGAAGGAAATGATGTGATGGGATGAGTATACATATAAATGGAATATGGAATAAGTAATGTAGATTGATGAGGGATAATGTGGAAAAATGAAAGTTAAAATAGAAATTGTATTGTAAACTGTTTGTAAATGCTGTTTGTAAATGCTGTTTGTAAATGATTGTTTTATGTCAAGAATGCTGGGGGGAGCATTTTGACCATCTTGTGATTAAAGTCGTGATGGTAAAGTTGCAACTGCTGACGGGGAGTCAATGAAGGACGTCTCGCGTAGCAAGGTCGGCCGAGGTCTTGACCAGCCTCGGTGCGATTAAAATGGTGAGCTTCCGGTACGGTGGATGAGGGGCCAAGGAAGCGGCCTATGCGTGAAGCGCTAGGTCACCTGCGAAGGATCCTAGAGGGTGCTGACCATACGGTGCTCGGGCTCTGGGTCGCCTAGGATACCCACGCGTGCGTCGAGAAAGATATTGGAACAGAGTTGGAGTTGTTTTCTGAAATCGGGCATGGATCTGGTTGATTGACCTTGCTGGTCTTCAATGGATGAGTCCATGGCCCCTTATATGGATCTGTTGGTTGATCTTGCTGATCTTCAACGAGAGTCCATCTTGATAAGTGAATATATTGCCGAGTATTAAGGGCTAGGAACTATCGAAACGGCCCCTGAGCGTTCTAGTTGCCAATGATGCCATAGATACTCTGATGAAGGAATGATGGGAAATTAAGAATCAATTGGATAAATTGGAAGATTGTGATCTGTGATACTATGGTTTCATTAAAGGATTGTTTTAAACTGGTTGAATTTGGTTGAAAAAGGCAATTTCATATTGGGTGTGTGAGTGGTGTGACTAGTTTTATTTTGCATGAACATCCGGCTAGGGGGCCTTGGAACTCTTTTCCTTGGTACCCGGGACAAAACCTAACCAAATTCTTAATTGGATCCCATCATTACAGTGGTTGGGCGGTTGGCTAACCCATGGGACTGGATGGGGTTAGGCTGGACTGATGGATCCATAAATCGAGACTCAAACTTTTGTTTTTATGATAGATAAAATAAATCGCGGACAGTAACTGTTCTATGGATAGGAATCAACGGCTGTGCCTCTTGAATGGGGAAAAAAGCGTTGATCCCAATGATCCAAGTGCAAGTTTCTTCCTTAATCTGACCATGTATCTTATAGATGCAATGGGATCAGCTCGACAGAAATGTTCTTGACTACGTTAGAGTAAAAAGTTATCCAGGTGGAATCGCCCGTGCTTTCCGGTAAAGGAAGTTTTTCCGGGTTCGGCTTTGGAACAACCGACGGATTAGTCTCTTATCCGGATATCCGTGGGTGAGGCCCTGAAATGTGGGACCCCTGTCCCGCGCGAGAAGTGCTACTTCTGCTGCCAGTATCCTGAATCCATTGCTCGGTGGGAACAGGGATCTTACAGTTGGTATCAGAGCCTTTGGTTAATAAAGATCAACTGAGAAGACAAATATGTCAAAAATTTATCAAGAAACGCAAAAAGGTTATAATTGTGTGAGATAATTCATACAATTTGATATTCAAACGAAAATTCGTAATTTTGGTAATTGGGTCTTCAGATGGAAGTGCCGCAATTATATAGAATCCCTGACTTGCTTGAGGCCTAGACATGATAGTATTTACCTTATAATTCCAAGGGCCGTGACTACCCGTATATACCGAGAGTATACTGCATCTCTTTACTGACAGTATATACGAGTAAATCTAAGACTTGAAATTATAAGCGTTAATGCTATCTAGATGATGATTTTGAATGTGATTGATATGATTTTAATTCTGTTTGAGAATTGATGAATTGATTTGGATTCTGATTGAAAATGCTGATTGGAAAATGTTGATTTCTAAAAATTAGTTGAAATATAATGAAAACTCAATGAGGGGGAATGGGACGAGTCCCTGTGATGATATTCATAACTAGAATGATGATAATGAATTCAGCAAATCACTATGAGATTAGTGGGTTGTGCTGTCAGAATGCTACTGTTAATACTTGATCGGTAGATCAAGTTAAGGGATGTCAAATTGAGGACTAGCTTAACTGAAATTCTTGTGAAGGAATGTTCAGAAGGAAATTTTTCGGTCTAATGGACCATTATCATGTTAAAGATATGAATGATAAGATCTGAATGAATTGTTATTTAATTATGAGTTCTATATAAGGGATATTTATCCCAGTATTCTGTTAGGTTGACCAGAATATAAGGAACCCCAGAATAAAATTGGATTTTAAGAAAAAGTAAGAATCTCCCTTTCTGATCTTATAATTATTCCCTCTCTAAAATAAAAGAAAGTTTCTGTTTAAAAAAAGCAAGACCCTTTCCCTAGAATACTCTCAAGAGTCCCACCTGTTTTAAGGATTCAGAACGATGAGTTTAGAAGTGAGAATCGGTGTTTTGGATACCAAGGTTTTGGTTTTCATTCGAGTACGGCCCAAAAGAAGTTCTTTATCTCTTGGGGAGTATAAGAAGTTATCCCCCAGATACTGTGACCCTTATATCTGAATTCAATGAAAGTAGGTGACTTAGCCTACAAGCTTATTTTATCTCCTCATCACAAAATTCTTAATGCCTTCTATAGAAAAATGTGTCAAACACAAATCATGGAAAGACGGTAAAACTTCAGTGGCAAGTTACCGCTGGCTTCTAGGTTACGCTAGCTCCTTCCTTTATATAAGTCGTAACTTTTACTTGTCGCTCACAGTAATCTTACTCCCATCAATCTCCTTTCTTTCTTAATCTCCTTCATGGCCTAGCAACAAGAATTAGTTTTATCCATAATGATTCCTCACCTTCAAGACGCAAGTGAGTCTGTGAAGAAGGATTTTATAGAACAGTCTGAGCGCGCACTTTTTCCTCACCTAGAAACTTTTGTAGCGCAGACCAAATGGCGGACCTATCAAAACATAACTAGGGTAACACCCTGGAGTCAGCAGCACTTTCGTAACAATGTCCGCTTGGCCATGGTTATCGAAGCCTTGGGTTTGGGTCCCCGATACTACTGCATCATGAGATCAAGGCATCTTGGGTTTTCTGAGCGAGTCTTCTTACTGGCGTGTTTTCTTCCTCATGAGAAGATATGCCTTTACCCCGTTTTTTGGCTTACCTCTCAGAGGTCCTTTTGTTAGATCACCTCATACCACTGAGATAGGTGCGGCAATAACCAGCAGAATCATTCCCATAGATGAGTTACCCTATACTTGTGCAGCTTGTGAGGACTGCTTTTGTGACCATATGATGGACGGGCTTATGGAAGTGTAAAGAGTTCTTCTATCTTTACTGTATAAGTTCCGTGAATGAATAAAGTTTAAATCTTGTTCTTATTTTGAATCTTTCTCCCTTTAAGACTTTTTTTGGTGGTTAATCTTGATTAAAATTTTTCTCTAAGTCTCATATTCGTGCATCTTACGAAATTATCCCAAGTTGCCAGATGAGGACATCTCGCATTTTTTAAGTGGGGTAGAATGTAAGATTCCTCCCCCACTCCCTTTTTGATGTCTAGTATCTTCCCCTGTAATCAATCCCTCTTCAGAAATATAAAGACCTTGTTTCTAACTGTTTTAGCCTAGAGAGAGAGAAAATTATTCTAGAGAGAGAATATTCAGATTATGAATATTTTTGGATAGAAAAATAACTCATCTTATTAAAATAAGTTCCCCTGAAACAGAAATTCAAAAAGAATTTTCCAATGTGCAATTGGAATTAATTGGAAATAGGTATAAAGAACCTTAGTCTAAGGGTCTAGATTTTCAGAAATCTTTAGACTATGGTCCAATTAAGGTTCCTATGGGCCAATAGCATCAATACATGTGTAGGGAGGAGATAAATCCAATTTGTAAAAAGAAGATACCCAAAAAATGAGTAAATGCTCACATAAGATGAAGAGTTGAAAATGTACAAGGTTTATTAGTAAAAAAACACATATGTAAGGAAGGGGAGTTCTTTAAAGGAGGTGCATATTTCACATAAGATGAAGAGTTGAAAATGTACAAGGTTTATTAGTAAAAAAAAAACTATGACACGTATGTAAGGAAGAGGAGTTCTTTAAAGGAGGTGCATATTTCACATAAGATGAAGAGTTGAAAATGTACAAGGTTTATTAGTAAAAAACTATGAGCAATATTAAAAATATGAGATATTTTGGGTATCCAAAAAGGAGTAAATGCTCACATAAGATGAAGAGTTGAAAATGTACAAGGTTTATTAGTAAAAAAAAAACACATATGTAAGGAAGGGGAGTTCTTTAAAGGAGGTGCATATTTCACATAAGATGAAGAGTTGAAAATGTACAAGGTTTATTAATAAAAAAACTATGACACATATGTAAGGAATGAGAGTTCTTTAAAGGAGGTGCATATTTCACATGCTTGAATGAGTTTTAAACTCATAAAAATTGAGATATTTCATCTCTCCTCTCTCCTCATTCAAGTCTAGTTCCAAAAAGTTAGCTTAATTGACCTAAAAATGGTCAAAAAGTGACCAAACTGACTTGGAAAATTCTAGAATCAGTTTGTTTGGTTAGGAGCTCAAATTTTCCTATAAATAGAAGCCTCCCCTTGTTGAAAAATATATAGTGTCTTATGCTTTGTTACTCTACTCCACCTAAGCCAAAATATATAGTGTCTTATGCTTTGTTACTCTACTCCACCTAAGCCAAAATATATAGTGTCTTATGCTTTGTTACTCTACTCCACCTAAGCCAAAATATAGAGTGTCTTATGCATTGTTACTCTACTCCACCTAAGCCAAGAACTATGAATTCTTTAATAATTCATTAGTTTTTGACACTTCTCTCCTTCTTAAATCCCCATTGGTGGCTCCATCAACATACTAAACCAATTGATTGGTTGGGGGCCTCTACCGTGATCAAAGAATCAAGCAAATTATAAGATAAGTATAGTGAATTTTGTTCTTTTCTATAACTTCTCAATGATTCTCTCTTCTCAACCCCTCTCAAGCTTGAGAAGCTTAATTGGTATGGTTTTTGAAATGCTATTGAAGTTAATTAAGTAATGATAGTAAAGAATTACATAAAATTCTATTTATATTTAATTCTAATGGTTTTTCTCTCTCTCTCACTTAAGAAATGGTCATACTCATGACCCTTTTCAATCCAAATGAAGCTTTTCATAAGGCTTTTCCTTAATGCAAGATTAAGCTATGCTTGAGGCCAATTAATGGCTTTTTTCTATACTTTTAGTTTATGTATATTGATGATTCAATCCATTATGGATTGATGATCCAATTAGAGACCATTCTAATTATTTTCTTAATGATCCAATTAGAGACCATTCTAATTATTTTCTTAATGATCCAATTAGAGACCATTCTAATTATTTTCTTAATGATCCAATTAGAGACCATTATGGATTGATGATTCAATTAGAGACCATTCTAATTATTTTCTTAATGATCCAATTAGAGACCATTATGGATTGATGATCCAATTAGAGACTATTCTAATTATTTCCTTAATGATAAACCTTATCCCTTAGAAAAAATTGAGATTTATCAGTCATAGTAGCGGAGCTATGGCAAAATTTTTATAGAAATTACGCATAAAATAATTTTATTCAAAGTATAAAAAGAGGACTTCCTACCATATTCTAGGAACTATCATCCTAGATTAATTAAAAGAATATTATTATGCATGGAGATATGGATGTTTGCATGTAGATGTAGAGGTATGGGTGTGAGTGTGAATGTGGAGGTGGATGTATGCATGGAGATGTGGATGTATGCATGTAGATGTAGGTGTATAGATGTAGATGTGGATGTGGAGGTGGATGGATGCATGTAGATGTAGATGTATAGATGTAGATGTGAATGGAGATGTGGATGTATGCATGTAGATGTAGGTGTATAGATGTAGATGTGGATGTAGAGGTGGATGTATGCATGTAGATGTAGATGTATAGATGTGGATGTGAATGTGGAGGTGGATATATGCATATAGATGTAGATGTATGGAGGTGAATGTGAATGTGGATGTGGATGTATGCATAGAGATGTAGATGTATGCATGTAGATGTGAATGTACGCATATAGATGTGGATGTATGGATGTGATTATACGATATGTGATGTGAGGAAATCTGAAGTGATGAGAAGGAAATGATGTGATGGGATGAGTATACATATAAATGGAATATGGAATAAGTAATGTAGATTGATGAGGGATAATGTGGAAAAATGAAAGTTAAAATAGAAATTGTATTGTAAACTGTTTGTAAATGCTGTTTGTAAATGCTGTTTGTAAATGATTGTTTTATGTCAAGAATGCTGGGGGGAGCATTTTGACCGTCTTGTGATTAAAGTCGTGATGGTAAAGTTGCAACTGCTGACGGGGAGTCAATGAAGGACGTCTCGCGTAGCAAGGTCGGCCGAGGTCTTGACCAGCCTCGGTGCGATTAAAATGGTGAGCTTCCGGTACGGTGGATGAGGGGCCAAGGAAGCGGCCTATGCGTGAAGCGCTAGGTCACGTGCGAAGGATCCTAGAGGGTGCTGACCATACGGTGCTCGGGCTCTGGGTCGCCTAGGATACCCACGCGTGCGTCGAGGAAGATATTGGAACAGAGTTGGAGTTGTTTTCTGAAATCGGGCATGGATCTGGTTGATTGACCTTGCTGGTCTTCAATGGATGAGTCCATGGCCCCTTATATGGATCTGTTGGTTGATCTTGCTGATCTTCAACGAGAGTCCATCTTGATAAGTGATTATATTGCCGAGTATTAAGGGCTAGGAACTATCGAAACGGCCCCTGAGCATTCTAGTTGCCAATGATGCCATAGATACTCTGATGAAGGAATGATGGGAAATTAAGAATCAATTGGATAAATTGGAAGATTGTGATCTGTGATACTATGGTTTCATTAAAGGATTGTTTTAAACTGGTTGAATTTGGTTGAAAAAGGCAATTTCATATTGGGTGTGTGAGTGGTGTGACTAGTTTTATTTTGCATGAACATCCGGCTAGGGGGCCTTGGAACTCTTTTCCTTGGTACCCGGGACAAAACCTAACCAAATTCTTAATTGGATCCCATCACTACAGTGGTTGGGCGGTTGGCTAACCCATGGGACTGGATGGGGTTAGGCTGGACTGATGGATCCATAAATCGAGACTCAAACTTTTATTTTTATGATAGATAAAATAAATCCCGGACAGTAACTGTTCTATGGATAGGAATCAACGGCTGTGCCTCTTGAATGGGGAAAAAAGCGTTGATCCCAATGATCCAAGTGCAAGTTTCTTCCTTAATCTGACCATGTATCTTATAGATGCAATGGGATCAGCTCGACAGAAATGTTCTTGACTACGTTAGAGTAAAAAGTTATCCAGGTGGAATCGCCCGTGCTTTCCGGTAAAGGAAGTTTTTCCGGGTTCGGCTTTGGAACAACCGACGGATTAGTCTCTTATCCGGATATCCGTGGGTGAGGCCCCGAAATGTGGGACCCCTGTCCCGCGCGAGAAGTGCTACTTCTGCTGCCAGTATCCTGAATCCATTGCTCGGTGGGAACAGGGATCTTACAGTTGGTATCAGAGCCTTTGGTTAATAAAGATCAACTGAGAGGACAAATATGTCAAAAATTTATCAAGAAACGCAAAAAGGTTATAATTGTGTGAGATAATTCATACAATTTGATATTCAAACGAAAATTCGTAATTTTGGTAATTGGGTCTTCAGATGGAAGTGCCGCAATTATATAGAATCCCTGACTTGCTTGAGGCCTAGACATGATAGTATTTACCTTATAATTCCAAGGGCCGTGACTACCCGTATATACCGAGAGTATACTGCAGCTCTTTACTGACAGTATATACGAGTAAATCTAAGACTTGAAATTATAAGCGTTAATGCTATCTAGATGATGATTTCGAATGTGATTGATATGATTTTAATTCTGTTTGAGAATTGATGAATTGATTTGGATTCTGATTGAAAATGCTGATTGGAAAATGTTGATTTCTAAAAATTAGTTGAAATATAATGAAAACTCAATGAGGGGGAATGGGACGAGTCCCTGTGATGATATTCATAACTAGAATGATGATAATGAATTCAGCAAATCACTATGAGATTAGTGGGTTGTGCTGTCAGAATGCTACTGTTAATACTTGATCGGTAGATCAAGTTAAGGGATGTCAAATTGAGGACTAGCTTAACTGAAATTCTCGTGAAGGAATGTTCAGAAGGAAATTTTTCGGTCTAATGGACCATTATCATGTTAAAGATATGAATGATAAGATCTGAATGAATTGTTATTTAATTATGAGTTCTATATAAGGGATATTTATCCCAGTATTCTGTTAGGTTGACCAGAATATAAGGAACCCCAGAATAAAATTGGATTTTAAGAAAAAGAGTTGTCCTCTACCTTGCGAGATGAGGACATCTCGCACTTTTTAAGTGGGGTAGAATGTAAGATTTCTACCCAGCCTTCGAGGTATACAGGAGTAAGAATCTCCCTTTCTGATCTTATAATTATTCCCTCTCTAAAATAAAATAAAGTTTCTGTTTAAAAAAAGGAAGACCCTTTCCCTAGAATACTCTCAGGAGTCCCACCTGTTTTAAGGATTCAGAACGATGAGTTTAGAAGTGAGAATCGGTGTTTTGGATACCAAGGTTTTGGTTTTCATTCGAGTACGGCCCAAAAGAAGTTCTTTATCTCTTGGGGAGTATAAGAAGTTATCCCCCAGATACTGTGACCCTTATATCTGAATTCAATGAAAGTAGGTGACTTAGCCTACAAGCTTCTTTTATCTCCCCATCACAAAATTCTTAATGCCTTCTATAGAAAAATGTGTCAAACACAAATCATGGAAAGACGGTAAAACTTTAGTGGCAAGTTACCGCTGGCTTCTAGGTTACGCTAGCTCCTTCCTTTATATAAGTCGTAACTTTTACTTGTCGCTCACAGTAATCTTACTCCCATCAATCTCCTTTCTTTCTTAATCTCCTTCATGGCCTAGCAACAAGAATTAGTTTTATCCATAATGATTCCTCATCTTCAAGACGCAAGTGAGTCTGTGAAGAAGGATTTTATAGAACAGTATGAGCGCGCACTTTTTCCTCACCTAGGAACTTTTGTAGCGCAGACCAAATGGCGGACCTATCAAAACATAACTAGGGTAACACCCTGGGGTCAGCAGCACTTTCGTAACAATGTCCGCTTGGCCATGGTTATCGAAGCCTTGGGTTTGGGTCCCCGATACTACTGCGTCATGAGATCAAGGCATCTTGGGTTTTCTGAGCGAGTCTTCTTACTGGCGTGTTTTCTTCCTCATGAGAAGATATGCCTTTACCCCGTTTTTTGGCTTACCTCTCAGAGGTCCTTTTGTTAGATCACCTCATACCACTGAGATAGGTGCGGCAATAACCAGCAGAATCATTCCCATAGATGAGTTACCCTATACTTGTGCAGCTTGTGAGGACTGCTTTTGTGACCATATGATGGATGGGCTTATGGAAGTGTAAAGAGTTCTTCTATCTTTACTGTATAAGTTCCGTGAATGAATAAAGTTTAAATCTTGTTCTTATTTTGAATCTTGCTCCCTTTAAGACTTTTCTTGGTGGTTAATCTTGATTAAAATTTTTCTCTAAGTCTCATATTCGTGCATCTTGCGAAATTATCCCAAGTTGCGAGATGAGGACATCTCGCATTTTTTAAGTGGGGTAGAATGTAAGATTCCTCCCCCACTCCCTTTTTGATGTCTAGTATCTTCCCCTGTAATCAATCCCTCTTCAGAAATATAAAGACCTTGTTTCTAACTGTTTTAGCCTAGAGAGAGAGAGAAAATTATTCTAGAGAGAGAATATTCAGATTATGAATATTTTTGGATAGAAAAATAACTCATCTTATTAAAATAAGTTCCCCTGAAACAGAAATTCAAAAAGAATTTTCCAATGTGCAATTGGAATTAATTGGAAATAGGTATAAAGAACCTTAGTCTAAGGGTCTAGATTTTCAGAAATCTTTAGACTATGGTCCAATTAAGGTTCCTATGGGCCAATAGCATCAATACATGTGTAGGGAGGAGATAAATCCAATTTGTAAAAAGAAGATACCCAAAAAATGAGTAAATGCTCACATAAGATGAAGAGTTGAAAATGTACAAGGTTTATTAGTAAAAAAACACATATGTAAGGAAGGGGAGTTCTTTAAAGGAGGTGCATATTTCACATAAGATGAAGAGTTGAAAATGTATAAGGTTTATTAGTAAAAAAAAAACTATGACACGTATGTAAGGAAGAGGCGTTCTTTAAAGGAGGTGCATATTTCACATAAGATGAAGAGTTGAAAATGTACAAGGTTTATTAGTAAAAAACTATGAGCAATATTAAAAATATGAGATATTTTGGGTATCCAAAAAGGAGTAAATGCTCACATAAGATGAAGAGTTGAAAATGTACAAGGTTTATTAGTAAAAAAAAAACACATATGTAAGGAAGGGGAGTTCTTTAAAGGAGGTGCATATTTCACATAAGATGAAGAGTTGAAAATGTACAAGGTTTATTAATAAAAAAACTATGACACATATGTAAGGAAGGAGAGTTCTTTAAAGGAGGTGCATATTTCACATGCTTGAATGAGTTTTAAACTCATAAAAATTGAGATATTTCATCTCTCCTCTCTCCTCATTCAAGTCTAGTTCCAAAACGTTAGCTTAATTGACCTAAAAATGGTCAAAAAGTGACCAAACTGACTTGGAAAATTCTAGAATCAGTTTGTTTGGTTAGGAGCTCAAATTTTCCTATAAATAGAAGCCTCCCCTTGTTGAAAAATATATAGTGTCTTATGCTTTGTTACTCTACTCCACCTAAGCCAAAATATATAGTGTCTTATGCTTTGTTACTCTACTCCACCTAAGCCAAAATATATAGTGTCTTATGCTTTGTTACTCTACTCCACCTAAGCCAAAATATAGAGTGTCTTATGCATTGTTACTTTACTCCACCTAAGCCAAGAACTATGAATTCTTTAATAATTCATTAGTTTTTGACACTTCTCTCCTTCTTAAATCCCCATTGGTGGCTCCATCAACATACTAAACCAATTGATTGGTTGGGGGCCTCTACCGTGATCAAAGAATCAAGCAAATTATAAGATAAGTATAGTGAATTTTGTTCTTTTCTATAACTTCTCAATGATTCTCTCTTCTCAACCCCTCTCAAGCTTGAGAAGCTTAATTGGTATGGTTTTTGAAATGCTATTGAAGTTAATTAAGTAATGATAGTAAAGAATTACATAAAATTCTATTTATATTTAATTCTAATGGTTTTTCTCTCTCTCTCACTTAAGAAATGGTCATACTCATGACCCTTTTCAATCCAAATGAAGCTTTTCATAAGGCTTTTCCTTAATCCAAGATTAAGCTATGCTTGAGGCCAATTAATGGCTTTTTTCTATACTTTTAGTTTATGTATATCGATGATTCAATCCATTATGGATTGATGATCCAATTAGAGACCATTCTAATTATTTTCTTAATGATCCAATTAGAGACCATTCTAATTATTTTCTTAATGATCCAATTAGAGACCATTCTAATTATTTTCTTAATGATCCAATTAGAGACCATTATGGATTGATGATTCAATTAGAGACCATTCTAATTATTTTCTTAATGATCCAATTAGAGACCATTATGGATTGATGATCCAATTAGAGACTATTCTAATTATTTCCTTAATGATAAACCTTATCCCTTAGAAAAAATTGAGATTTATCAGTCATAGTAGCGGAGCTATGGCAAATTTTTTATAGAAATTACG